>NC_141890.1:31031185-31342662 GCF_030686135.1 Camelina sativa
ACTGAATTCAGAATAAAACACAAGACAGAAGAGTGAATGAGAGAGAATAGTAATAACCTCAAGGGACCATTGCACTAATGGCTCTTCCTTGCAAGCTTTGTCCATTCAGTGTGGTACGCACCAGGACGATCAGTTCTCTCATATGTATGAGCTCCAAAGAGATCTCTCTGCGCCTGAACCAGATTCGCAGGTAATCTGGCACGCCTGTAAGTGTCAAAGTACGCTAAACTTGCACACATTCCTGGTGTGCTTATCCCAGCAGAGATGGCCAAACCCACCACTCTCCTCCACGCAGCTTGTCTCTGAACCATCTCTTTAGCAAAATCAGGATCAACCACTAAGCTTGCCAAGCTCGGGTTTCTCTGGTAAGCTTTCTTGATCCTGTCCAAGAAAACCGCCCTGATGATACACCCGCCTTTCCAGATCCTAGCCATTTCACCCAGATTCAAGTCCCACCCTTTCTCTAAACTCTTAGCCCTAAGCAAATTCATCCCTTGAGCATAACTACAGATCTTAGAAGCATACAAAGCTTGCCTGACATCATCAATCAACCTCTTCTTATCAACTCCACGAGACGCAGAACCAATATCCTCCTTCAATCCAGCTTCTTCCAACACTTTAGCAGCATTCTCCCTCTCATCCTTCAATCCACTCAAGTACCTACAATCCAACGACGCAGCAATAGTCGGCGCCGCAACAGAAAGCTCAGCCGCCTGCTGAACCGTCCATTTACCAGTACCTTTCATACCAGTCTTATCCAAAATCTTATCCACTAACTCTCCATCACCATAATCATCCTTAACCCTAAATATATCCGAAGTAATCTCAACCAAGAAACTCTCAAGCTCACCTCGATTCCACTCCGTAAAGATCTCCGCAAGCTCCTCATTGCTCAACCCACCAACGTTCTTCAACACATCGTAAGCCTCCGAAATCAGCTGCATATCACCGTATTCAATCCCATTATGAACCATTTTCACAAAATTCCCAGATCCACCTTCTCCAATGTAAGTCACACAAGGACCATCCTCAACCTGAGCAGCTACTTTCTCAAGAATATCTTTAACATTGTTATACGCAGTGAAGGATCCACCAGGCATAAGCGAAGGACCGTTACGAGCTCCTTCTTCACCACCAGATACTCCCATACCTAAATAAAGCAATCCTTTCTTCTCAGCTTCAACGATTCGTCGCTCCGTGTTCTGATACCACTCATTACCACCGTCGATGATGCAATCACCAGGCTCCATGTACTCGGAGAGTGCTGAGATAGTTTGGTCAACGGGAGCACCGGCTTTGACGAGGATGATGACGGATCTAGGTCGCTGGATCGAGAGAACGAAATCGCGAGGAGAGTATTGACCGGCGACTCGGAGCTTTCCTTCATCGGAGGCACGATCTAATGTTTCGTCGACTTTGGAAGTGGTTCGATTGTAGACTGAGATCGGGAACCCTTTCTCGGCGATGTTTAAGGCGAGGTTTTGTCCCATGACTGCGAGACCGGCGAGACCGATGCGAGATAGAGCGACGGACTCCATTGTTGAGAGATAGAGAGAGGTTGGGGTTTAGACGGAGGTTGGTGGTGATGAGGGGAGCGAGAGAGAGAGTGGCGGAGATATTTATACGGTGAAAGTGACGGACTCGTCGATGGAGTCAAGAGACAAGCAAAAAGGCTCTACTGACTTAACAAACTGGTGAAGCGTTTTTTTTTTAATTTTTAATCTCGATCGTTTTGTTAGGTGAAGAAGACGCTGACCTCAACGACGACGTTTTAATTTATTAATTTTGGAAACGTTCGGTTTTGATTTAACCGAGTCGAATTGGTCCCATCTGAACCAAACTAGGGAAAAAATCCAAAAATTTATAGCAGAGCCAGGTTTCGATCCTGGGACCTGTGGGTTATGGGCCCACCACGCTTCCGCTGCGCCACTCTGCTATTTTAAATATTGATCTCTTATTCAAATATATAAAAAACTTAAAACAAGAGAATATGGAAACAAAATTCATATGCATTTTGAGATATGAGAGATTTTTTTTTTTTTTTTTTTTTTGATAATCAAGATATGAGAGATTTGTTTTTGGGTTGTTGTTTGTTTGCGAAAATCTAATGAAAGAAGAAGACGAACACGATGATGCGTTTGCGGCTAAACTATGCATGTCAACTTATAGATAATACCTATAACCAAGATTTTTTGCCGGCTTAACGACCGGCGTATCATTTTTTTTAATCATTATTTTGACTTTCTTCTGTTACAAAAGATTCTTTGTTTACAGATAGGGACAAAACTCTTTTCAACAATGGCTGAGATGATATATAGTCTTGGCTTCTCTGCGGAAACATAGAGCTCTGTGAAGAGGATGACAACAAGAAGAAGAACACTTTGCTCGACTCCTTGAGAAGAGGAAGATTTAGAGTTTCTTGTCTACCGGGAAAAGTCAACATAACCGGCTCTCGGGGCCCATTGCTTCTATCCTAAAAGCTTTTTACCAGGTTTGACCAAGCTTAGAGATTTGGGAGAACATTGATTTCGATCGTGAGGCTTTTAAATTACCTCTAGAAGTGATTGTTTTCCTACTGTGGAAACATTCTGGGTGCAAAGTGCGAGAGATGATGGCTTGTTTCTTGCGAAAGAAACGGTGTATGAAAGGTAAACTCTCATGGAGGTCCAAGAAGAGAGATTCGTCTCCTTCCCGTAACTGGACACCAGAAGATGACGATGTTGATGGAAAAATCGTATTCTTTGGAGGAAGTAACTATACCTTTGATTTGGATGATTTGTTGGCTGCATCTGCAGAAATTTTGGGGAAAGGTGTTTCTGCTACAACCTACAAGGTAGCTGTGGAGGACACGGTCACAGTAGTAGTGAAGAGATTGGAGGAGGTGGTTGTGGGAAGAAGTGCGTTTGAGCAACAAATGGAGATCGTTGGTAGAATCAGGCATGAAAATGTAGCTGAGCTTAAAGCCTACTACTATTCCAAAAACGACAAGCTCGCTGTCTACAGCTACTACAGTAAAGGAAACCTATTTGAGATGCTGCACGGTAAGTTATCTCCGTTTTTTCCCTTGGTCCTATATTCCTCTGGTCTGCCTCTGAACTCAACTTTTGCAGGAGATAAAGGAGAGAACAGAGTACCTCTAGATTGGGAGTCGCGGTTAAGAATCGCCATAGGTGCAGCAAGAGGGTTGGCTATGATCCATGACGCAGACGATGGGAGGTTTGTCCATGGGAACATCAAAACCTCCAATATCTTCATCGACTCGCAATGCAACGGCTGCATCTGTGATCTCGGCTTAACACCCATCATGAGATCTCTCCCTCAGACTACCTTACGTTCTTCGGGTTACCACGCACCAGAGATAACAGACACAAGAAAGTCCACACAGTTCTCTGATGTATACAGCTTCGGTGTGGTGTTACTGGAGCTCCTAACAGGGAAATCTCCAGCGAGTCCGCTATCACAAGACGACGACGAGGAAAACATGGACTTGGCGAGCTGGATAAGGTCGGTGGTGTGGGAAGAGTGGACAGGAGAAGTATTCGACAATGAGCTAATGAGGCAAATGGGTATACAAGAAGAAATGGTGGAGATGTTGCAAATAGGTTTGGCTTGTGTTGCATTGAAACCTCAAGATCGACCTCATATAACACATGTTGTACAAATGATACAAGACATTCCAACACTTTGATGATACAAAAACTTCAAATCTTTTAAAGCATTCATTTGTTTCCATCATTACTTATTAAAATTCCCAGATTCGATTTCACAACATATCATAAGCTAAAATCTGAGTCAATACAGAACCATAGAGTAGAGGAAGTAATTCGAAACTAGCTACTTATAAAAGAAGATTCGGCGAATCGAAGAACACGCGTAGATAGATATAATAAAGCCAAACCAGGAAATGATCGGATTCGATACGGATTCGGATCAGACAGGGCTAAGGAGCTGGAAGAGATTAGGTTTGGGATCGGAGTTCATGCCGATGATGATGATGAGAGGGATGAAGCCATAGTGAGTCGCGACTTTGGCCTTCTTCAATGACCAATTGCTCCATTCCTTGACGATATCAAACTTGGATTTGTCATCGGAAGACGAAGCTCCCTTTGATCCTTTCCCTTTTCCTTTGGTCTTCAACGAGATTGTAGACTCCATTGATTCCGATCTCACAGGACGCGCTCCTTTCTCTCTCGGTAGCGGAGTTTTTTTTTCCTTTTTTGCTCGAAGCCAAAACCCTAAAGGCTCGCTCTTCTTAAAGTTAGCATTGAAGTCTCTGAATCAGGGAGAAGGTTCTATATTGACATTCTTTACCTTCAGAAGATTTCATTTTTCTTGTCTACTAATTACAAATTTGGCAGATCTAATTGGGTTAAAGTAGTTTGTGTCTAAGACAAATATAGTTTGATTTTAAATATAATTTTCATGGTAATTTTTAAGTATATGATACTTTTACTGTGCCGAGTTACCTACATGCAACTTCTCCTTTTCACTTTGGTGAAAGATATGAAAAACTGAATCTACCTAATCAAATTGAGACCAAATATGAGAAAAGTAAATTTGTTTGTGTACCTCGGGAAACTGTAGTCTTGACAACCAAATCACATACATAGGTAATATAGTGAAGGCAGATCATGGTTTAACAACAAAGCTTTTCACACAAAAAGAACACAAGAAAGTAATAAAAATAAGTTGCATTGTCGTCACAAGTTTAACACACCAAAGAGATTCATCTTCTTCTATCAGTCTTCGTCGTAAGAGAAGGTAACCTTTGTACCGCACAATTCGAACTTCTTACGTGCCTTCTCTTTCTTCTTATGTTTCTTCAGAAGGCTTTCTCGTTCGCACCTGGAAAATCAAAAACTGTTATGATCTCTCTCCAAGCATACCAGAAACTTCACCCAATATATGCGCTCTTGTTATATTTTAAAAAAAAAACTCATAAGACAAATAGTTAAATCCCTTACCAAAAAAGCCTTTCTGCAAGGTTGTACCTAATTAACAAAAATAATAGCGTTAGACCTCCTACTGTAATGACATCAAAACTATAGAAAATAACAAATCTCCAAATGGAAAATTAGTTTACTTGGGTCGGAGAGGGTATGGAGCTAGCTCAGCCACGTCAAGATGTATCTTATGATGGCACAAAGTTTCACCATTCATTTTTTGCAGCGCATAAAGTATAAAAAGAATTAATCAGCAATCGTACTTCCAAATAAACTGCTTGTACAATTTTCATCATAAGTATACACTACTTTTCAGATGACTACTTATACTTTTCATCATTACTATATACTACTCTTTACCTTCTTTGCTTTGTCAGCTGAAGCAAACTCAACAAAGCCACAGCCCACATGCTCACCCATGTGATTTACAATAAGTCGAGCACGACAAACTTCTCCAACATCTTTGAAGAAATCGATGCTGTAAAAATGGAGGATAAGAAACCATTCACGAAAAACTTTCTCCAAGAAAGAAAGAGCAAACTAAAGGTGCTACTTACATATGTGATATTTTAGTTTCGTGAGAGAGATTGGCAACAAAGAGCGTCTTTTTATTTACAGCAACCTCCTGAATTAACAGTCAGTGGTGTTAGCACAACTCCATAAAGAAAATGACTCAAATTACATCACAACAAAACCTTGATTCATCCCCAGAATATGTCATCTTTCAAATTTGTGGCAACAGTTCTGACATATTTTGAAGATAATAAGAACAGGTACCTCAACAAAAGCAGGAGTTTCATCAAGTCCTTCCACAACCTCATCTTCTATCAGAAGGCTTTCTCGTCGAAGGTAGTCTTCATACCTGAATTATCAAAAACCCTTTTAAGTTTACCAAAAACTTCACTTTATGTGCTCTTGATAACAAGTGCAAGATGCAAATAGTTAAATCCCTTACCAAACCTTGTGATCTATGCAATACCTAATCAACAAAAATAAATAGCGTTAATCTTTTGTAATGGCATACAAAATCTAGCAAACAAGTTACAACCAGAGTTACATAAACAAATCTCCAAAACATGGAAAATCAATATACTTGGGTGGACGGTATGGAGCTATCTCGGCCGCTTCAAGAAAAATCTTGCATTTGTGCAAGTATTCACCTTTCTTCTTTTCCAGCGCCTACAATATAGAATATTTAATCAGCAATCGTATTTCAAATAACTACTTTTTAAATGACTACTAAAATACTTTTCATTATTACTATAAACTGCTCTCACCTCTTTTGCTTCGTTAGTAGAAGCAAACTCAACAAAGCCACATCCCATATGCTTGCCATTGTGGTTTACAATAAGTCGAACATGAACAACTTCTCCAACATCTTTAAAGAGATCGTTGCTGTTAAAATAATAAAAGTGGAGGGTAAAATAATAGCCATGAAGAACTTGCTCCAGGAAGGAAAGAGGGAATTAAAGGTGCTAATTACATATGTGATATTTTAGTTTTGCGAGAGAGATGGGCAACAAAAAGTGTCTTTTTTCTTACGGAAACTGCCTGAATTTAACAGCCAAAGGTGTTTTTAGCCATACTTAAAAGAGAAAAGGGACTTCAATTGCATAACAGCAAAAGGTAGGCTCATCTAAAGAGCCATCCCCCGAATTAGTTATCTTTCTACTTTGTGGCAACAGTTATTGTTGGACATGGGCTGCGCCCCAATATGCCACTCGGCCCAACAAGACGAATTCTATGATTCCGGCCCGACCAAAATGGATGCAAGTCACTAATAATCCGTAAAGGGCAATCTCGGGAATTCACGATGGGAGCCCTAGAAAACCCTCGGTCTACAGTCCACTATATAAAGAAACAGTACTCACTGGAGAAAGGAGAGAGACTCGCGTACAATACCCCGAGAGCAATACTTTGCGTCTAAAAACTCTTGTTATTCTCTGTATAATTTTCTGTTAGCTTCCGAGCTCGTCGTGACTCACTTGTCAGTTCTCCTGTGAACTGACGAGCACGATCTTGACTCGTTTTAGTGACGACCTCACATTCCTATCGTTAATAAAGAACAAACTTCACTCTTTCCCCCTAAAATCGATATTTATTTAGTGTTGTGCAATTTCCAGTACAAACAATTGGCGTCCACCGTGGGGCAAGAGTAGAACACTTCTTTTTGACGAATCAATACCGACGGTCCTCACTTCCTCGAAATTTCAAGATTCATGACGAACCCTAGCGACGATCTCAACGAAGCAACGGAGCAACCGACGGAGCAACTAACGGAGCAGCGATGGGGGCGAACGAGAGCACGAACCGTACCGCCTCTACCCTCTTCAATCGTCTCAGCCGAAGGCCCCTTGCCGAGCACGACACCTCCGCCAGCGCCCGACGCGCCCTTCGAGCCTCTTACAACTGCTGCAGCCGGACCCAGACCTGTCACCGACCAGCTGGTAACTGACGCCACCGCTCTCCTCAGCGCCGCCCTCACATGCGCTGCCGCTCTCCCCAGCGCCACTCTCACCAACGCCGCCGCTCTCCCCAGCGCCACTCTCACCAACGCCGCCGCTCTCCCCAGCGCCACTCTCACCAACGCCGCCGCTGACCCCAATGCCGCCCTCCCCAATGCTTTGCCCGTCCAGAGGAGCGGGCTCGACGACCTGATGCAAGTCATACTCGATCGAGTCGACGGTCAGGAAGCGCGAACAAACGAATGGCTCGAAGCAATCGTGGCGGCACAAGAAGCATCGCAAAATCAAATAAGCAGGCTCCAGCAACGACGGAGCGAGCGCCGGAGCGAGAACGACCATGGCGAGCAGCATGCGAATCCACCGCCCCCTGCACCGCTGTCCGTCGAAGAACGCTACGAAGGCCACAGACGCCGCCCAGCGTCTATAGTTGTAGGATCCATCAATCGACGTAGCAGGCGGGAACCAGCTGACGAACACCAGGACCGTCAAGGCCAGCGGAGCCGAAGCCCACGGACTCCGACATTACCGGCCCGACAGTCTGAAGGAGACCTCAAGGATGAAACAATACGGCGCCTCGAGACGATGCTCCACGAGCTCTCCTCGAGAGTACACCGGGCGACGAGCTCCGCTCCCAATCTCGATCGAGTACTGGAGGAAGTCCAGCGCTCGCCATTTACAGCACGGATCTCCCGCGTTCGCATTCATTACGTGAACAAATTCAAGTTCGCCCCGTATAATGGATTGGATGATCCAAAACCGTTCTTAACTTCAATGAGTGTTGCGATTGGCCAAGCTCATTTCAGCGAGGAGGAGTACGAAGCTGGCTGCTGCCCGCTATTTGTTGAAAACTTGGCCCACGAGGCCTTAGGATGGTTCTCCCGGCTCCCGCCGAACTCGATCGGAAGCTATCACGAGCTAACAACCGCTTTCCTACAACACCATTCCACGTTCATGATTCGAGGTGCCTCGAATGCCGACCTCTGGAACATGTTTCAACAAAACAACGAGTCACTCCGGGAATTCATGGAGAGATTCAAAAGAATAGTCTCGAAACTCTCGATCGCCGACGACACAACAATCTCAGCTCTCCGTAATGCTCTTACTCATGGTTCCCGATTTCGGGAAGACATCATCATCCACGAGCCCCTATCCCTGGATGACGCGTTACACCGCGCCAACAGGTACATCGAGCTGGACGAAGAAAACGCATCGAGAGCGAACCGACCATTGCCAGAACCGCCAACCTCAAAGTCGGCCAAAGGAAAGGAAAAGGCACAGGACGAGCATCATGAGCCTCGTCAGCACTTCGACAAGGAATACGCTGATAAGCTGGAAAAAGCAAAGAAAGCTCAAGCGTTCGCTGTTAGCGATGAGGACCCCTAAGCGTCATCATCGAAACCCTGGAATAACAAATGGGTCCGGGACCCATCGGGTAAGGGTGGAAAGAAGTACTGCAACTACCATAAACGAGCAGGGCATACCACTGAAGAATGCCGCACCCTCCAGCAAATACTGCTGGATAAATTCAAGGGAGGCCACATTGACGTCGAACACGAGCGACGACTAACAACGGCCCACAGGGATAATCAATTTTTTAACCCTGAGAACGAGAACCCCAGTAGGCAGTACAGCACAGCTCCGGCGCCACAGCACAGCACAAGGGCCCTACCCCTGCCCCCGCCCCCAGCACCAACCCTTCAAAGGAACCCCGAGCCGGCCGACGACCCAAACGCTCCAGCTGCGCGCCAAAGAATTAATATGATTATGGGCGGCCTAACGACTTGCCGAGACTCGGTGTGTTCCATCAAAGCTTATCGGCGGGGACTAGAAGTGAAGCAGGACTGGATGGCTCAAAGTACATCGCCGACCACAACCTATGAGCCGATCACATTCACGGAAGACGATGCGTCAGGCCTAGCCGGGCCGCACAACGACCTCCTCGTAGTCGAGATGACAATTGGTGAAAGCATAGTCACCAAAATCTTGATTGATACTGGCAGCTCGGTAAACGTCATTTTCAAAGACGTACTAATTCAGATGGAGGTAGACCTGCGAATGGCCGATCATGACGTCCAACCCCTCACAGGCTTTGACGGCGACACGGTTATGACAGTTGGTACGATCATGCTACCAGTCTACGTAGGCGGAACGATGCACTGCATCAATTTTGCCATCATCGATAAACCAATCGTCTACAACTTCATCCTGGGGACTCCATGGTTGCATAAGATGAAACCTGTGGCGTCGACGTACCATCAGTGCGTAAAGTTTCCAACCTCAAGAGGAATATTCACGCTACGAGGAGACCCGTTGATCGCCAGAACTTGCTTCATCATCGAACGACAACAACGTAGTGCCCGCACCTTCGCAATCTCAGACCCCGCCGAGCAGCCAGATGGTCGTGTCCGTCCCAACACCGAGCTAATCATCCAGGTAAACATTTGCCGACCTGCCGCAGACTATCAAGGACGAGCTCGTAAAGTTTCTGTCCCAAAACGTTGAAACCTTTGCATGGAGCATGAGCAGTATGACCGGAATCGATCCCAGCATAACATGTCACGAACTCAATGTGGATCCAACGTTTAAACCGGTCAAGCAAAAGCGAAGAAAACTCGGACTAGAGCGTACGGCCGCCGTTAACGAAGAGATCAAAAAACTACTCACGGCTGGGTCCATCAGAGAAGACAAGTACCCCGACTGGTTAAGTAACCCAGTAGTTGTGAAGAAAAAGAACGGCAAGTGGCGGGTGTGCATCGATTTTACCGATCTTAACAAGTCATGCCCAAAGGACAGTTTTCCTCTACCAAGAATCGACCAACTGGTCGAAGCGACCGCAGGGAACGAGCTTCTATCGTTCATGGACGCATACTCCGGGTACAACCAGATAATGATGCATAAAAACGATCAAGAAAAGACGGCCTTTATCACCGATCAAGGCACTTACTGCTACAAGGTTATGCCGTTTGGCCTGAAGAATGCTGGTGCGACCTACCAACGCCTTGTCAACCGGATGTTTGCCGAGCAGCTCGGCCGAACAATGGAAGTGTACATCGATGATATGCTGGTGAAATCAACTCACGCTGCCGACCACGTTTCACATCTCGCTAAGTGCTTTGAAGTTCTCAACCGATATAACATGAAGCTGAATCCAGCTAAGTGCTCGTTCGGCGTAACTTCTGGAGAGTTCCTAGGATACCTCGTCACCAAGAGGGGTATCGAAGCTAACCCGAAACAGATTTCGGCGCTTACCAACCTACCATCTCCAAGAAATACTCGAGAAGTTCAACGACTTACTGGGCGAATTGCCACCCTCAATCGATTTATCTCACGATCTACCGACAAGTGTCTACCGTTTTACCAGCTGCTTCGCAGCAACAAAAAGTTTGAGTGGGATGATAAGTGTGAGTCTGCCTTCCAGGAGCTCAAAAACTATCTCGCTACTCCTCCAGTCCTAGCTAAACCTGATCAGGGGGAAACGCTTTACCTGTACATCGCTGTCTCCAGCTCGGCGGTCAGTGGTGTACTCATTAAAGAGGACAGGGGAGATCAGCATCCCATTTTCTATGTGAGTAAAAGTCTCGATGGAGCTGAGCTCCGATATCCAACCTTGGCCGAGTATGAAGCCCTGATCGCAAGAATGAGATTGGCAGGTGGAATCGGGGTTAAGAAGTTACAAGTTTTTTACGACTCGCAACTAGTAACTCACCAGTTCAGCGGCGATTACGAATGCAGAAACGACCGAATGGACGCTTACCTTAAGGTTGTCCAGGCGCTGTCCGGCTCATTTGAGCCGTTTGAATTGACGAAAATCTCTCGTAGCAACAACGCTCCAGCTGACGCCCTGGCCGTCCTCGCTTCAACATCCGACCTTGACCTCCGTCGAATCATTCCTGTCAAGAGTATTGATCAGCCGAGCATCAATCTCCCAACGAACATCGATCCCATTGCTCAAGATTATAAAAAGAAAAAGGTTATGGAGGATGCGAGCATCAACATGCCATCCTCAAAGAAACAAAGAACAGGTGAGGGTCCTCCCATGCTAACATTGCGTATCTCTGAACCATCGGCCGGTGCGCCATCAACTTCTGTGAGACGCACGACCGAGCAAGAATCCACCGAGCTCATATCCAACGAACAAATAGCCGAAGAATCAGAGTCCGCCGAACAAGAATCCACCGAGCTGATATCCAACGAATAAATAGCTGAAGAATCAGAGTCCGCCGAACAAGAATCCACCGAGCTGATATCCAACGAACAAATAGCTGAAGAATCGGAATCCGCCGAACAAGGATCCACCGAACGAATATCTGTCGAACGAGAAACAGGACAAGCATCTGTCGAGCACGAGTCCGTCAATCAAGGGCAGACCAGTTCTGAACCAAAAGAACGATCATATGACTGGCAAGCAGATATCCGTTCCTACATCGCCGATGGCATTGCTCCGTCCGACAAATGGGAAGCTCGGCGCCTTCGGGCCCGCTGCGCACATTACACTCTCTTGGATGGTAACGTTTTCCGCTGGACTGCATCTGGCGCACTCTTGACCTGCGTCGGTCCCAAAGAAGTCGATGACGTAATGAGAGAAGTCCACGAGGGTTCCGGTGGCAATCATTCTGGGGCTCGCGCGCTCGCAATGCGCATACGCAACAATGGTCATTATTGGCCTACTATGAACGACGATTGCGAGAAATTTGTCGCAAAGTGCGAAAAATGTCAGCGCCACGCTCCCATCATCCATGCACCGATCGAGCTCCTAAGGACAACAACGCCGCCATACCCCTTCATGAGGTGGGCAATGGATATCGTCGGACCACTCCCCGTTTCTCGTCAGAAGAAATACATCCTGATTATGACGGATTATTTCACTAAGTGGGTCGAAGCAGAAGCCTTTGCCAAAATCGGAACTGAGCAAGTCCAAAAGTTCGTATGGAAAAACATTATATGTCGACACGGACTCCCGTACGAGATCGTCACTGACAACGGCACGCAGTTTACCTCACTACAATTTGAAGGCTTTTGCGCGAAATGGAGAATTCGCCTGAGCAAGTCTACTCCTCGCTACCCGCAGGGAAATGGACAAGCCGAGGCGACCAACAAGACAATCATTGACGGACTCAAAAAACGACTTGAGGATAAGAAAGGTCTCTGGGCTGACGAGCTCGATGGTGTCTTATGGTCGCACCGTACCTCCCCCCGCCGATCTACAGGACGGACCCCGTTCTCCCTTGCGTACGGAATGGAGGCACTTGCACCAGAAGAAATTAGCGTGCCAACCCTGCGACGCTCTATGCTCGTCCATAACCCTGCTCTGAACACAGAAATGATGCTCGATACTCTAGATACTCTCGAAGAGGAGCGCGGCAGAGCACTCATCCGAATCCAGAACTATCAGCAACAAGCGGCGAAGTTCTATAACAAGAAAGTCAGGCCTCGCCACTTCGATGAAGGTGATCTCGTCCTCAGGAAAGTCTTTGAAAACACTGCCGAGCTCAATGCCGGTAAAATGGGCGCCCACTGGGAAGGCCCATACCTGATCTCCAAGGTTGTCACTCCCGGCGTCTACGAGCTCCTCACCTTGGATGGCACCCCCAACCCCCGTTCATGGAATTCCGGAAACCTGAAACGTTATTACCACTAGAAGACGAAGCATCGTCAAAAAAAAAAAAAAAAAAAAAAAAAAAAAAGAACGCTCGTACTACCGAGCTCAACTTCTTTAATACGAACTACGAATGGCTTAATCTCTTTCTAAGGGTACGTAGGCAGCCCGTCAGAAGGCACAGCTATACCAAAAAAAAAAAATAATAATAATAAAAACAAAAGTTTGAAAACTTTAAAACAAAAACGAGCTCTCTCGAACGAGTCCGTCTCAGCGAGATGTCCAGCTCTTACATCGACCCTCTGGCCAAGGGAACGATTTAAAACGCCTTCCTCATGGATGCAGCGGCGAAATAATCCGCACAAAATAAGCCGACGCAGATCGCATTCAGCTAGCAGGCAGTTAAGTTTGTATAAGCCGGGTTCTCACTCGCACTTTCTTGCCGACCTCGTGGCAAACACAGGGTAAGCCGGACACCAAGGCCGCACCTAAAAGGTATGACGAGCTCATCTCGATTACCACCCTAAACATTTGGTATTCGACACACGTAATAGGATAAGCCAAGAGACGTCTTGCACCGTAAAGTACAACTCGATACCAAAGATAGGAAAAGCGCAATTTTATTCGATAACCAAAGAACAAACAAGTTCAAAATAACAATTAACAAAAAGGCCATGCTTGGCACAAGTTCAAAATAACAATTAACAAAAGGCCATGCTCGGCACAAGTTCAAAATAACAACTAACAAAAGGCCATGCTCGGCATAGATTCAAAATAAAACAAGCAACATAAAGCCACGCTCGGCACAAGCATCGCGCACAGACGATCAATCATCTATCCCCAGATCAGCATTAGAGGGCACATCAAACTCGAGCTCATCGACCGTCTCCCGAAAAGTTCGGCAATCGTTACGCAAACCTTCCAACGTGTCCAGTGGAACGTCCACAACTCTAGCAGCCATGCTCTCAAGGTACGTGCAGATTCCTTCAGCACGGATGCCCTCAACAAAGATATGGTCTGTGCACTCTAGCTGAATAATGTAACGACGCAATACGTCGATCCGAGTTCGGCAAGCATCGATCTCCGCATTACTTTCGAAAGGTCTAGTGTTAAGAGGTTCAAGATCACCCTCTTCAAGATCAGGAATCTCCACTGCAATCACTGCCGCTTCACGACGAGAACGCTCCTCCAGCAAACGATCCCATCTCCATTTCGGAACGAAGAACCCCTCTTCGATCATAGTTTCGAGATACGCAACAGTCCCATCCACACGATCAAACTGGAAGCATAGCTCGAACTTACGGCGCAAAGCTAGAGTGTAGGCTCTCAATCTCTGGATCCAAGCACGATAAAACTCGAGCTCGGAACGAATTACATCATCCGATCTCGCAGCAAGCCGCTCTCGCGCTCTCCTTAGCCAGGCCGCTCTCGTGGTTACAGGCATAATGCCAACCTCAAACCGCTCAGAACCAAAAGAGAGATTTTTTCTTCTTAAAAAAAAAAGAAAAAGAAATGGTTGGAAAAGCGGAATGGCAAGAAATGAGCATTTGAGGAGCAATTTATAGAACAAAAGATACAATTTTCAAGGTGAAGTGGCCAATACAGTGACCCTCGAAGACCACATCCATCAAACGATCAACGCATGTCAAAAAACGAGAGGATAAAACATAGCAAAGTTCCAAAAAGGAAAAGTACAACGCCTAAACGGCTCAATATCCGGTCAATCCAACGATAATGCAAGGTCCCAAAAAGAAAATACATCGCCTAAACGGCTCAACATCCGCTACAAAGCGGGAATAGGTTCTAATAAAACAAGACAAAAGCAAGTCACTACTCGGCAGCAACCTGAGCGCCCGAGCCCGCAGGTGCCCCTGCCATGACGACCTCCTCTATTGCAACTACGGGAACCTCCGCCGCCTGAAGGTTCGTAGGAACGATCGCGGTCTCTGGAAAAGCCTCGAGGTCGCTGTCCAAAACATCGGCGATATCGAAACCAAGAACCTTGTCCTCCCACATCTTCACGTCAGCCTCCAAGCTGAGCAAAGTTTTCGACGGAATGACCGTACCACTCTTCACCAGCTCCTGAAGACAATCATAGGTGCCGCTCACCTGGCTCAAAGTCAGAAGAGACTCCTGCGCCGCTCTGTTGTCAATAATATGCCTCCTCATCCTCTCAATACGAGACCTGTAGTCGGCAACCTCGACATTGATGCCATGCCGCTCCGCTTGCAGCAGCTGCAACTGCGCCTTCTGAAACGCGTGATCAACCTCGAACTGCTCAAGACGAGAGGGGGAAGCGTCAAGAGAAGCCTTGAGATCGGCCACTTGCTTCCTGAAACCGGCAGTTTGCTTCGTGAGAACAGCAGAAATCCCTCGCTCTTTATCGAGATCCTGACGAAGCTCCTCAGCCGATCTCCTCGATGGTTCAGAGGTACGAGAATCAGCAAGTTGCTTCTCCAGCTCGGCAATGCGACGCTCGTACGAGACGACCATGTGATTCACGCCACCACCATCCTGAAACGCAAGAAATAAAGAATCAAAGTAATAATTGGGAAAAGTCAATCAAGAACATAAAGAAATACCAACCTGGAAGTGTTTCCGAGCCCACGACCGATACAACTCGGGATCATAGAGAGAACCCACAGAGGGGAGCGGGTCGAAGGAGCACGCGAAGATAACCCGATTTAACACTAGTATAAAAGTACCCCGGACTACCTCTGACTTTCGTAAACCTGGTAGCCTCCTCAAGGAAATGTACATCAACCTCTACGCCACAATCGGTACCCAGTATCGCCAAACCAGCTGCGTTGCGGATACCTCCCACAGAAAGCTGGGAGATAGCTATCTTACGCCTCGCGCAGTAACGCGTCAAAAACTCCGGCAGAGGAAACCAACGACCGCAATCAATAAAATAATGCTCATAGAGGGCGATAAAACCTACTGGAGGCGTCCAAGGACGCTCGTGGGGTTCAGGAGATCGGAAAACCAAACCCTCGGGCATCTTACACCACCGCATCATCTCGGCAATAGTATCTGATGTGCACAACGAAGGACCATGATCGGCCGGACCGGCTGAAAGACTGGCACCAATCGATGCAGCACTAAGACCCAAAACAGCTGAACGGGGACCAATATCCTCGGCCGGGACAACGTCCATAGGACTCCCACCGGAACCACTGTCGCTATCTTCGCTGAATTCGAAAATATCAGCGAAATCGTAGTCGTTAGCCAAACTATCAAAATCTCCACACTCTACTCCAATGTCAACACCAACGTCATCGGAAGCATTCTTATAGCCGGTACCAGATTCCCTCGTGAAAGCACGTCGGATCCCCGCAGGAGTCTTACCACGCGCACGTGTTGGAACACGAGAACTCGTAGAAGGTCGGCCAACCTTCCTGCAAAGAAAGCCGACCTCGCAACCTCCCATCATAAGATCGGCACCGCCATCGTCGGAGTAAGCGTCAGAATCAACGCGACTAGAATTATCAATCTGACCCCCGAAATCCTCCATGCCGACCCCAGTTCCGCATGAACGAGACCCATCTAGCCGCTCACTTAGCTCGGCATCAACCGCAGTCTCATGAACCTGAGAGCTCCGAATTCTCAGCCGAACATGCCCCATGCCGAGCTCACTACCACCTGACGAATCCGCGTTTATGCCAAGCAGCCTGTCCACCATCGATCCCATGACCGCCGAGCTCAGGGCCACTGAATCCGCCTGTCCCGGAACCACCGACCTCGTTCATGCCTCCTCGCCGATCTCCCATCTCAACTATTCCGCCCTCGAAATCAATCTTATCCTCATCATTCCTCGCGGTTGCATTATCAAACCCACTTTCACAAAACCTGCCGATAGGTCTGCCGACCTCGGGTACGCCGACCTCGAGCCCGCCGATCCCAAAAGAAGTGCCGAACGCATTCGAATTACTCTGTAGATCTTCATTTTCGATCTCATCTCGCCGGTCCCTCTCAACCACGCGAGAACTACCTAACACTGGATCCCGGATTCCATCATCGCCGACCTCGGCCCGCCAGCTCTCCATGTCGAGATCGACATCCCTATGCCAATCTCCAATCCTCGAGCTGACCTCACCAACGACTCGACCGCCGACCTCGGCGTCAATCTCCGAGGGACTACCTAATGCCTCACTCGCAGGAAACCTCGCAATCCGCCGAACCCTGAACTCGCCGAGCTCAGATCCGCCGAGCTCGGATCCACCGACCTCAGATCTCTCCACTCGAATCTCCTCGCCGAGCTGGGTCTCACTCCGGCCGACCTTGAAATATCTATGGTCGTTAGGCGTTGATAGCTCAACTCAATGGACGACCAATGGCGGATCCGGCTGATCAACCATTGGCGACCTCGCAAGCAGGAATAATCGACGGGCGGCGGCTAGGGTTTTGGGTATGCAATCGACCAAAGAGAGAAGTAGAGAAAGAAAGAAGTAAAAGCATGAAAGTAATAAATGAGAGAGAGAATAAATTACCTTTTATGAAGAGGAAGGAGCAAGTGAAGAAAATGGGAAGGAAGAAGGTGCATAAATAAGTAAATAAAATGGAAAAATTACTGTCAAATCCATCATCTCAATCCGCGACTCTCTTCTCTTTTTTGGGGATATCATTGAAAACCGCATTCAGAATAAAGACCAAAGGATTTTTCCCAGTGTCTCTCGAAAAATGAATCTGGAAATTACAGAAGAGATTGTAGAAGAATCACTGTAGCAATTTCATTTCCCAGAAGCAATCCGAGACGATCTGCGCCGAGCAGGCATATTACAAATAAATCAAGCATGCCCGCCGATCGCAGAAAAACTGACGCTCTCCGGACTAAGGGGGGGACTATTGTTGGACATGGGCTGCGCCCCAATATGCCACTCGGCCCAACAAGACGAATTCTATGATTTCGGCCCGACCAAAATGGATGCAAGTCACTAATAATCCGTAAAGGGCAATCTCGGGAATTCACGATGGGAGCCCTAGAAAACCCTCGGTTTACAGTCCACTATATAAAGAAACAGTACTCACTGGAGAAAGGAGAGAGACTCGCGTACAATACCCCGAGAGCAATACTTTGCGTCTAAAAACTCTTGTTATTCTCTGTATAATTTTCTGTTAGCTTCCGAGCTCGTCGTGACTCACTTGTCAGTTCTCCTGTGAACTGACGAGCACGATCTTGACTCGTTTTAGTGACGACCTCACATTCCTATCGTTAATAAAGAACAAACTTCACTCTTTCCCCCTAAAATCGATATTTATTTAGTGTTGTGCAATTCCCAGTACAAACAGTTATGTTATTAGAAGCTAAGCTTTTCGTCTGAGCCTGACATATTTTGGAGATAAGAAGAACACGTACCTCAACAAAATCGGGAGTTTCATATAGTCTTTTCATTGCCCCATCTTCTTCTGTCAGAAGGCTTCCTCGTCGAAGGTAGTCTTCATAACTGAAATATCAAAACCCTAGTGATATCTCCATGTAAAGTAGACCAAAAACGTCACCCAATGTGCTCTTGATAACAAACTCAAGAAGCAAAGAGTTAAATCCCTTACCAAAGCTTCTCTGCAAAGTTGTACCTAGTTAACAAAAGTATTAGTGTTAATCTTCTGTAATGGCATCAAAAGTCTAACAATAAGTTATAACCAGTGTTAGAGAAACAAAACCCCATAACATGGAAAATCAATTTACTTGGGTCGTGGAGGGTATGGAGCTGTCTTAGACACGTTAAGAAAAATCTTACGATCGTGTAAATATTCACCATTCTTCTTTTCCAGCGCCTACAGTTTAAAATATTTCATCAGCTACGGCACTTTCAAATAACTAGTATATTTTTCATCACAAGTATACACTACTTTTCTTATCATTACTACAAAAACTACCTCACCTTCTTTGCTTCTTTAGCAGAAGCAAACTCAACAAATCCATAGCCGACATGCTTACCCTCGTTGTTTACAATAAGTCGAACACTAACAACTCCTCCAACATAATTAAAGAAATCGGAACTGTAAAAGTGGATGACAAAATATCAGTCTATGAACAACTTGCTCCAAGCATGAAAGTGGAAATTTACGGAGCTACTTACATATCTGATACTTTAGTTTGGGGAGAGAGATTGGCAACAAAGAGTACTTCCTGAATTTAATAACAACAAAAATTAGCCCAATCTAAGGATTCATCCGCAGAATTAAGTCATCTTTTAGACTTTGTGGCAACAATTATTATTAAATGTTGTGCGTTTCTTTTGAGATGTTTTGAAGATATAAGAACAGGTACCTCAACAAAATTGGGTGTCTCATCTTCTTCTTCTATCGGAAGGCTTTCTCGTCGAAGGTCTTCTTCATACCTGAAATATCGAAAATCTCTTGTGATCTCTACATGTATACAAAAAACTTGACTAAATGTGCTCTTAATGACAAACTCAATATGCAAATAGCTAAATCCCTTACCAAACCTTGTGATCTATGCAATACCTAATTCACAAAAACAAAAGCGTTAGTCTTCTATAATCGTCATAAAACTCTAGTAATAAGTTACAACCAGTTTTACAGAAACAAATATCCATAACATTTACTTGGGTGGAAGGTATGTAGCTCCCTTATCAGCCACATCAAGAACAATATCAGCCACATCAAGAACAATCTTATTATCTTGCAAATATTCACCGTTCTTCTTTTCCAGCGCCTAGAGTATAAAAGATTTGAGTCAGAAATCGTACTTACAAATAACTACTTGTATATATTTCATCATAAGTATAAACCACGTTTCAGATGACTATTTAAATAACTTTTTCATCATTACTATGAAAACTACTCTCACCTTTTCTACTTCGTCAGCTTAAGGGAACTCAACAAAGGCACAGCCCACAAGCTTAAAATTGTAGTCTACAAGAAGTCGAACACGAACAACTTGTCCAACATTTTTAAAGAAATCGATGCTGTGAAAATTGATGATATAATTATCAGTCCTAGAAAAACTTGCTCTGAGGAGGGAATAGGAAATTAAAAAAATATATATAAAAAAGTGTTGTTTACTTACATATTTGGTATTTTAGTTTCGCAAGGGAGATTGTCAACGAAGAGAGTCTTTTTTCCTACGGCAGCTTCCTGAATTGAACAGCCATGAAGGTGTTAGCACAACTTTAAGGAGAAAAAGACTCAAATTGCTTGATAGAACATGAACTTGTGCAATATATGCAACAAACAGTACAACATTTTTCAAAAAATTATACCTTCGCTGAGATCACATTAGCCTGATCAGACTTTGGCTCTAACAACTCAACCTGCTTGAGACTATCAGCAGATTCTTTGGTTGTGTCCTGTTTACATAAGTAAGGCATTAGAAGACAGTACGTGCGAAGAAACAAGAGGAATCCGTATAATCTTAGGTTATACCTTGTTCTTGGATTTTTTCTTTTGTTTCTTGAGAGTGGGTTTGGTCCCCAAATCATCTTCCAGCTTTCGCTTACCTAACAACAAGAGCAGCCAAAAAAAAAAAGACCTCTTGAGACAAGAGTAAGTGTGGGTGTAGTAAAACATTAGACAAAGAGCTCAGAGCCACCAATAACAAACCCAAATATTTAGCTTTGGCCATCGGAGAAGATGAAAACAAGCTTTTGATAAGAGCGGTTTGTGTATATTTGTCCGGGAAGCGTTGAGAGAGCAGCAAGCAATCAATAATTTCAAATAACCCTAGTTTACTTTTTATTTATAAAAAAGTACAATAACGGACTCTGGTTTGGGCTGGGCTGGGCTGGGCTTTTTCTATTGGTACCTGTTAAAGATGCACATCGTGCTTCTTCTTCTTCTTCTTCTTCTTCTTCCTGGTTCCGTCTCTCTGCATTAGGTAACAAATCTCATGTTCGACATATCCATACAAATTATTTATGAAAAAATCTACAAAAAAAAAAAATTATAAATGAAACCGTAACATCGAAGAAGAATTAATAAGATATACTTTTGTAATCGGCGTTAAAATCTGTGTATCTGATTCATGAATCCCGATTAAAAACCCAAGAGACACGCACGATTCGATCAACCAAGTTCAAACAAAATAAATGGAAAATTTGGGGAGGGAGGGGGGGGGGGGATTTAGAAGAACGAGTGTAACTAACCGTGACGGAGGAAGATGATAGAGAGGCTCTTTCGATTACGGCTCTCATTTCCCACCGACGGCAAACGTCGAGACTGCGGAGAGGAGCAAAGGTGAGAGAGGAAGCGATCGATATGCAATGGTGGAAATAGAACAATGTTTCTTTCTTTCTTTTTTTAATTGTCAAAAACATTTTGTTTTAAAAGGAATCATTGAATATAAACCGAGCCAAATTGATATATCGAAAACTGGTTTTTCTTATTTCGTTTTCTTTTTATAAACTGAACCGATTAATTCTCTGGTATTGAAAAGAATTATCTATTTATTTATCAAAGTCGATATTTGTTGGCTTACCGTAACCGGTTTAGAGCAGATCAACCGAAAATAACCAAGCCAAATTGAATAATATTCCCTTATTTTGTCATTGTAACAACAAATATATGATTTTGCATAAATTTAAAAATCAATAAAGTAAATTTAGATTAATGTTTTAATTGTAATATGAATCACACATATCTCTTTATTTGATGTATAAAATAAATAATTTCCCATCTCAACCATAGATGTACTTCTTTTTTGACAACTTTTTCAAACAAACTCTTGTAAGTAAATAAATATAAACTCTTAATATTTGTTTGATAGCTAATTCATTCACCATATCGAGTTTATATATATCCATCCATCCACTAGGCCACCATTATGCCTTCTGATTAGAAAAGAACCGTCTTAAACCATTTGCCTATCTTGTCATTTATCCATAACTAATTCGTGATATTACCATTAGTCATTTGCAGTAATACGAATCCCACTATGACGACATGATGACTGCATGATATGACATTAAACTATTATCGTTACAAAACTTAAAGATCTATACCTTTTGAGATTTTCACACAATTTTAAAAATTATTTTACAATACTAAATAAATATTCTTATATTAACTGAGGGTTATAAAAAAAATAAGTTTACATTCAATGAAAAATGTAATTGGTATGGATAAATCAGAATATATTTAGTTTGAGATAGAGATTGAAAATAATTTTGTCACAAAAAAACTAGATAAAATTTTCATTAAAGTACTGATTTTTTCATTGCTATTTCTAACAAAGACAAATATATTCAACCGTTCATATCTCTACACTTGGCTATATTTTTAAGAATCAAGGAAAAAGATAGAATATGTAGCAAAGACAAATATATAATTTTAAATTGCATCATGATTCAGAATCATTGGAATCTAAGTGGGGTCAATTGAAATATAGCCCCACCCTTTATAATTTCTTGAAAAATAAACAGGCATAGGAGTAGTATTTTAAAACTTTACAGATATTTCCCTAAGCAGCAATTATTACTACAATAAATAATATTTTATCCAATTAAAAATATGATTCTCTCTCTTCCTTTCTTCTAAGCATAAAAACCCAAACTTTTCTCTTTCGTTTTTGCTTTCTTCTAAGCAATCTGCAGGCAGGAGTGTGATTCGCAAAAAAGTCGAATTTGGAGGATTCTTTCTGAGGTAACAAAGCTTTCTCCTTTTTGATTAACAAACCCATATGAGATCAAAGCTAGCTTCTTTATAGGAAAATTCAAAAAAGCTCGTCTCTTTTTTTGTTCGATTCAATCAGATTGGTAAAAGTTCATCGGATTTGAGCTGGATTGATCTAGGTTTAACTTGTATTGCTTTTTTTAGGGATTTTTCAGTGAGAAAATGGCGTCGAAACGGATCTTGAAGGAGCTGAAGGATCTCCAGAAAGACCCTCCAACCTCCTGCAGTGCAGGTTACTTCCAAAAAAAAACAAAATCCCGAACTCTTGTTGTTGGATCCATTACTTAATTTTCTGATTAACTATTATGTATGATCACAAATCTGCCATATATTTAGTGTTCTAGAGATCACAGAGGTACTCTGTTGCTAATTAATTATTAGACTGATCAGAGTTAGAGGAGTTTAGAAATGTAGAATCCTTCTTTTTGTTGTTTACTTATGTATTGGCTTATGTTTATCTAATGTTCTGTAACGAATCTCAGTTTATCAGTTGTTACTTTTCTCTAGTTATAAGACTAATCAGAGTTAGAAGATTTGAGAAATGTAGAATCCTTCTTTTTGTTGTTTACTTATGTATTGGCTTATGTTTATCTAATGTTCTGTAACGAATCTCAGTTTATCAGTTGTTACTTTTCTCTAGTTATAAGACTAATCAGAGTTAGAAGATTTGAGAAATGTAGAATCCTTCTTTGCTTGTGTTTTTTTTTTTTTTTGCTTATAATTTGGCTTTTGTTTATCTAAGATTAACTCAGTTTACTAGTTGAGTCACAGACTGAAGAAATTGAGTTGCATGAAAATTTATAGGTCCAGTTGCTGAAGACATGTTTCATTGGCAAGCTACAATTATGGGTCCTGCAGAGAGTCCGTATTCAGGCGGTGTGTTTCTCGTTACCATTCACTTCCCTCCGGATTATCCTTTCAAGCCACCAAAGGTATTCAATATTGAACAACTCTAAAAAGTACCAGAAACTTTAGGTTTAGTAAGGTTTCCTAAAAGCTTAGTAAAGGATTTGCTATTCATAAACTTTTTCTTTTTGTGTGGTACTTCTCATTAGTATATTTCCTTTAATCTTGACACTTAGATTGGTTGTGTTGTTTTTTTTGTTGTAGGTTGCATTTAGGACGAAGGTGTTTCACCCAAATATCAACAGCAATGGAAGCATTTGCCTCGACATCTTGAAAGAGCAATGGAGCCCCGCTCTAACCATTTCCAAGGTGAGTTTCACATCTTTTGGAAATATTGGTTTCTCCAATGTTCGTTTATGTTCCAAACGTATAGTAAAGATCATCTACATTTTCAGCTAGGATCTTGCTCTAGTTCTTTAATGGAAATGATTAATACGATTTTGGTAGGTGTTGCTCTCGATATGCTCGCTGTTAACGGATCCAAATCCAGATGATCCGTTGGTGCCAGAGATTGCACACATGTACAAAACCGACAGAGCCAAGTACGAGGCAACTGCAAGAAACTGGACTCAGAAGTATGCCATGGGCTAACCAAAAGATTCTTCTGCTTCAGCACCTGTTTATGCTTTTATTTAAATATGTTTTATTTCTTCTTCTTGATTTAACTTCAATAAAATGTTTAAAATATCAACTTTTTCTTTCTTTTTTTTCTATCAAAGAAGCGTCTGTACTATATATGTTTATTGGTTTGAAAAAAAAAATGTTTGTGGGTTTGATTATCATCACCTCTATCTGAAATTCTGAAGGTTTATAATTTATTAAGGGTAAATGAGAAACAGTGTGTTCTAATAAATGAATATTTTAAAGATAAATGGACTGTTCTAGATGTTTTTTTTAAAACCACAAAAAGCTTAATGAAAATTGAACCGTCGGAAAAGGAAAAAAAGGAGAACTTTTTACCATTGCAGTGAAGTGAAGTGTTCTCATCTCCGAAGAATCTGAAAGAGTCCTGCTGGCTGCAACTGCAAGTAAGCATTTTCCACCTAACTAAAAGTTAAAAATTTGTAGTTTTTGACCTCACTCAGAGTTCATAACTTCATATACTATGTCGCATTCGACAAAAGAAAAACAAAAATTCAAATTTTTAGGGTTTATCCTTTAACTGGGTTTATTGAATCACCTTCTCTATTGAAAAAGTCATCTCCTTTATTGTTGTCTTCCATTTCGTATTGTAGCTGATACTGTTATCTTCTGAAATTGAGCTCTAGGGTTTCTCAAAATTGCGAACATGGCTTTAGGGTATTCCGATTGACACCCATAATTTGTTTTGTTTCTGTTTGAAGGTTTGTGGTGCTCATGGATACAAGAAAGGTTCCGTTGCTCTGTTATTGGAATGGGTGTATAAAAGATGGTCCTGATGGTCCATTCTATGAAGGGTCAAGTCCAAGAGGGATCAGAGTTGACAGCAAAATCGAACTATCCCAGTTGTTGGATGATCTGCATCGAGTTACTGGTTTTGAAAAGGGAAAGTTTCAGATTGATTTGATTGGTAGGTTCCCTTCCATCGTTCAGCAACAGATGGTCAAGTATGTGCGTTTGCCCATTGTGGATGATTGTAGTTTAGAGATGATGCTAGAGGTTCTAAGTCACCATCCTTCTATCAACAATCTGGAGTTGTATTTAAAGATCAAACCGTTGTCTGATGAAGGAACTGTTCCTATATCTCATGATCAGTCGCCATTGGAAAATAATGCGACCCGAAAGCGTGCTCGGCAAGAGGAGGAGGCTAGCGTCAATGCAGATGTAAATGTGAGTGTGAGGAATACTAAACTAAGAAGTCCGCCGGAGGATAACCATAATGGGTGGATTGAAGATGAAGAGAGTATGGATGAGACTGAGGAGAGTACGGATGAGGAGAATAAAGATGATAAAGAAAGCCCGCAGTTGATTTTCTCTAGTCCATGGCTTGATGAAAGTGAGTTGCATGTTGGGATGATTTTTAAAGATAAAGATGAGCTTGAGAATGCAGTGAAGTTGTACTCTAATAGAATGCAACGTGAGTACAGTAAATACGACTATTCCAATGAGGATACCTTAAAATACCGTGCAAGAAAGTATGTGAATGGTTTCTCACGGCAGCTAAAACAAATGGAAATGTCGTCAAGATAACAGAATATACAGGACCACATACTTGTAAGCCAGCAGATGTAAGCCCAGATTTTCTGGCAGGTGAGATCGAATGTCTAATAAAGGCTCAGCCCTCGCTCTCTATTGAAGAGTTGAACAAGTGGGTGAAAGAAGAATTTGGCTACACAGTCTCGTTTGCTAATATGTGGATTGCTAAAAAGAAAGCAATCACTGCAATCTTGGGAGATTTGGATAACAGTTTTAGTGTATTGCCCAAATTCATGGCTGCCCTTAGCTCATCTAACAGTATGCTCTTGGAATGGCAATATGATCCTTTTCCTGATCCCAAAGATGCATCCTTTCATTCTGTGTTTTGGGTGTTTCAGCAGTCAATTGCAGGGTTTCCTCACTGCAGACCTGTGATCATAGTGGATACAATAAACTTGAGCGGTAAGTACCCTGGGAAACTGTTGGTTGCAGCGGGATTTGATGCCGAAAACAAGATTTTCCCACTTTCGTTTGCAATTATTACCGAAGGAAGTTTGTCAGCTGATACTTGGCGTTGGTTCTTTGCATGCATCAGAAAGAAAGTAACACAAAGGGAAGGCATTTGTCTAATAACGAGTCCGGATCCTGACATAGTTACAGTTGTTAAGGAGCGTGAGTGTCAGTGGGCACAACACCGGTTCTGTCTTAGGCATATGTGCTTAAAATTTTATGAAGTTTTTCATAACAATCTCATGACAGAGTTTGTTTACAAGGCGGGATCTACGAAGTACGTATCAAAGTTCGTGAAGTACTTGAAGAAAATCGAAAAGATGAACTTGGAGGCTCGAAAATGGTTAGATAAAATACCTCCACATCAGTTGGCTCTGGCTTACGATGATGGTGGGATGAGATTTGGAATCATGAAAACAAACACAATATTTGGGACATATGGTTTCATAAACAAATCTCTTGATCTTCCTATCCCAACCTGCATCTTGCTAATTTTTGATCACCTGGCAGAGATTTTCAAATCTCAACGTGGTCGTCTTGGAGAATCACCGAATGGAAGAGACCTATACTCTAAATATGTCATGGATTTTTTTGAAGAGTGGAAGGAAGCTTCTAGAACGCACGATGTATTGCCTCTAGACCAGAGGGGGAATAAGTTTCAGGTCACGGAAGTTAGAAAAACGAGATTTGTTGTTCATCGCAGTGATCGGGTTTGCACTTGTAGGATATGGCAACTTTTCAAGAGTCCATGTTCACACGTGTTAGCGGTTTGCAGGAGGCTGAACATTGATCATTTGCAGTACAGTACCGAAAGTTCTCTTGCAGTGTACGCAGCTGATTTCAATCCGCTTCCGGGTGTATCTGACTGGCCTGAAGCTTCCCAAGTTCCAAGATTGTTTCCTCCTGGAAGTTGTCAGATATCAGCTCAGCCAAGCAAGGTTATTGGAGGCCAAAAACGATCCAACACTGGCAAAAACAAAGGTCCTAAACGTTGAACCAAACTGAACTAAAATGGTGAAGATGGTTACGTTTGTTACCGATGTACTTTGGTTTGGTTCAGTTTGAGTTTAAGGGAAACTTAAAAGTCAGTTTTTTTCAATATGTACAAAGAAGCGGCTAAAGTAGTTTGGTGAATGCTTAAACCTAATAAGTAGTAAAAGTTTTTTTGTTTGTATGATATGCTAACCGGTTTAGTGTTTGTTTTTTGGGAGGTTGTATGAAAACCGGTTTGGTTCCTGTAATGTCTGGACTAGGGTAACGTTTGTGATGATGATGTATTTGTATGCAGTAGTCAGTGTATGCACTTTCGTTTTTTTTCACGATATCTTTCGTTTATGCCTACACCGAGATAAGAAGCCAATCGGGTCTGCCGGTGCGGTTCAATGTTGGCTCACATATCTCGGTTTATAGTTGTTTTATACCAATTCTTAACCCCTAATTTCGATCAGCGCAGTCGTGTCGCTTTCTTGTTTCTTCCTCAGGTCTCGTCATAATAGAAATCACAAGACAAACAAAACACTATGATGGTTACTGATCTTCCACATGATTTAGAAACAGAGATACTCTCTAGGGTTCCGGCCACTTGTCTACAGAAATTGCAAACTACTTGCAAACGTTGGTACGCTTTATTCAGAGACCCGAGATTTGCCAAGAAGAACTTTGGCAAAGCAGCAGCGCAGGTGATCTTAATTAATGATTACAAGGGTTATTCAGCCACATTAATGGATACTCTAATTCATAGCGTCAATCTCCATGGAATCCAAAACAGCTTTGATCCATCCTTTGAGGTTGCAGTTAAACTTAACAAGAACAGTTCAACTGTTCAAGCTATCGTCCATCTTAATTCACTGCGAGGGTTTATTATTGTGTACTACAGAGGACAGTAAACTCGTGGTTTGGAACCCTTATACTGGTCAAACCAGGTGGATCCAATCCGATGATCATCGTATATTCTTATACAAGTATGTCTTAGGATACGTAAACAACAGCGGCAAATCTTGGGATAGCTACAAAATATTGGCTTTTGACCATTTTCAAAGCTGCCTACAGTATTCTCCTCCTAAGTTTGAAATCTATGAGTTCAACTCTGAATATTCATGGAGGATTCTTGATGACGTCTCTCCTAAATTTTTCATTCACTCTAATGGCGTGACTCTCAAGGGAAATGCCTACTGGTACGCTTCAGATAAAGAAGACCCCCTCTTTGTTTTCATACTGAAGTTTGATTTCGCTACTGAGAGATTTGGACGTATGCGTCTCCCTCTATCTTTTAAGAGAACTAGTTATGCTGGTGTGGTTCTCTCAGTTGTTAGAGAAGAGAAACTTGCCTTGTTACAACAACATGGGGTTGGTATAGATTCATTAAAGATGGATATATGGGTGACCAAAACTAAGATGATCGATGAGGCCAAAGACTTGTCGTGGAGCAACTTCTTAGTAGTGGATTTGGGTAAAGTTATGTTACCAGGACCAGATGTGAGGAGCCATATTATGAGTTTCTTGGTTGACGAGAAGAATAAAATGGTTGTGTGTTGATATACAGAGTTACCAAGATTGACTGATACCATGGCAAAATTTTACTTTGCTATAGAGGGTATACAAGTTCATAATTTGATTGTACAAGAACCACAGGGTACTGTTTGGCCATTTCTCGTCAGTTATGTTCCTAGTTTGGTTCAAATTCATTGAGGAGGTATTGGCAGGCAAAAGGGAGTAATTACAAGTTTTTTTTTAGTCAATTATAAAAATAGGGCTGATTCTGTTAAGTTAATAAACAGAGTAGCTGAATTTTCTTTAATGTTTTCGCTTTTGGAAAATACTTTTTGGTGATCTACTTTAATATACATTGTTTATGAATGCGTAGTGAGCTATAATATATATATCCTCGGACTTTTTCTTTTCTTCAGAATTAGGTATGTGTGTGTGTGTGTGCATATGAAAGCCGAAAACAAAATTGTAGAAAGCTAACAAGGATTTTTAATCAGATAGCAACTTGTAAAAGCTCCTATTATAGGAGAATTCAGTAAGTTTTTTCAGAATTCAGTAAATTCAGTCCTATATATATATACATGTTCCAAATCGCTTTATTGAAGTCTTGCAGAGTTTTGATTAACATAGTAGTTGCTGAATTCTCCTTTACTTTTGCGTTTTGAGAATTTGACTTGGGATTTGTTCAAAAAAAAAAAAAAAGAGAGAATTTGACTTGGGAAATCAATCAAATTCTTCAGATCCTCATTCCTAGAACCATTACTAAAATCCTGCATGGTTAATCACTCAATATTGCTCTACTTTTACCCACAGTTCTGAATAGATGCGTAGTATGTTTAAGGGTTCAGATACAGTTATTGAAAGAGTTATGTATGTTAATGAAATGTCTGCACTCATGCAGGAAGAAATAGAGAGTTCACACAAGACCAAAATTGAGAAGTCTAAGGATACATTCAGCTGGTGACTAAGGTATTGAGTTTATTGAGGTTAATAATCCGCCTATTTCAGTCTGAGTTTTGATTTCAGTTTGTAATGCATAATCAGTAGAGCCTCTCCATCTTGTTGTAGTGTTTCCTAATACGTTCGGAAAAATGGTTTAGTTATAAAGATTGAGAACAAAAAAAATGGTAAATACTTTTTTTTTTTTTGTCATTTTTAATATTTTTCATTATTTGTTAAAAAGCAGATGTGATCTTTGTCACATGAAAACTAGCAATACTTTTCTGTGGATCTCTTTTTCTTTACTCCTTTGATGCTTTGCACTGTCCAATCTTTTAATACTTTGTAGATATGGTTTCCCCTGTGATGTTGATTTTCATTGCTTCCAAGATGTTGATGCAAAGGTTCCAAGTACTGATGGTCTAGTATCAACCTTTTCACAATGCTGGTTGGTAATGAGTATATAGTTCCTTCTTCCCAGAATATTGACGGCTCATTACCAACCGGCATTGTGAAAAGGTTGATAATGAGTATAGTTCCTTCTTCCTCATTCCAAGAACGTCAAGAATCAACAGACCAAACTCGAGATAGAAGGAATGGTTACCCATACATCAACGACAAACATTAAAATTCAAGAGTAACCATCGACTTCATCACGAGCCAATAACCACTGCCACATAACAGAAAAATCATAAACGTAAAAACTATACCACCAAACACCGTTCCGATTACAATATGTGGTAGGGCGTATCGCACATAGGGTTGTTGGATAGAAAACACCGTAATTTTAAAATTACACTTCGATGAATTGAACTAAATTTACACCGTAATGTTACCATGTAAGTCTTCTTCAATACCCTATCCGTTAGTTTAGTGCTCATAGGAAATGTTACCATATAAGTCTTCTTCAATACCTTATCGTTAGTTTAGTGCTCATAGGAAATGTTACCATATAAGTCTTCTTCAATGCCCTATCCGTTAGTTGTAATGAAGCTTCATGCCTTGATTAGGTTTCTGATCCTGTCTTGACCCCTGGCTCCCCTAGCTCTCCTAATGTAAGTCTAAGTCTCTCTTCCTTTGTCCTTTGATCTGATATTCTTTTGTCTTATCTTTGCTGATCTGATGATATTCTCTCTATGTGTTAATGCAGAGGTCCATAAAATTTGAAGAATTCAAGGCTGCCAGAGCTAGGCAAATACTGAGAAACAAGAGTAAGAATGCTACACGCCTGAGCAGCAAAAAGGCTGCAAAGCACTACAACACCTACGACGACTAGTTTATGTTTTAAACAGTAACTCTACTTATGTTCTCTACATATGTTTTAAACAGTAACTCTCTACTTATGTTTTAAACAATAGCTAAACTGAACTAATTGAACTAAAATTACACCGTAATTCTTCAGAATTCAGTAAATTCAGTCATATATATATATATATGTTCCAAATCGCTTTATTGAAGTCTTGCAGAGTTTTGATTAACATAGTAGTAGCTGAATTCTCCTTTACTTTTGCGTTTTGAGAATTTGACGATGTTGGTGATCAAGTATAGAGAAAAAATGCTGCAGAGTTTCACAAGATAAACGTTCAAAATGGTGACTCCAGTCACTCCACCTTCTTTTTGGTTTGATTAAAGCTGCTAGCGTTTGGGGCGGCTACAAAAACTAATTGGCAACAGAGGATATATTGACTTGGGAACATCTTCAGAAGAAACCTTAGTTTTTGTTGTTGCCAATTATAAAGCTTATTTTAATTAAAAGATATTATAATTAAAAAGCTTAGATTTTCATTTTTCTGTATTCAATATAAGTGAAAAATGAATAGATAAACAAACATTTAGTATTAATAAAAGTGATTATATTTTAATTAAAATTAAAACTCATTAAATATGCATATCTGATAATATTGGGCCGACAAATGATTATTTCAAAAGCAGAAGAGAAGCAAAATATTTAAAACGAACATTGACGTCAACAATCGAGAGACCAAACTCGAGATAGAAGTGAATGGTTACCCATACACCGACGACAAACATCAAGAGAAACCACCACGAAAACCGTAACCATCGACTTCATCACGAGGCAATAACGACTGCCACATAACCGAAAAATCATAAATATAGAAACTATACCACCAAACACCGTTCCGATTACAATATGTGGTAGGCGCATCGAGGCACATAGGGTTGTTGGATAGAAAACACCGTAATTTTAAAATTACAATTCTTCGAACTAATACAGTAGATTTAAAGGCATTTTATTCTTAAGATAATTGTATTTTTTCTGTAGATATGTGTTTTCGAAGAGACATTATATTCGTGTTTTATTAAATTGTACCCCCAAAAAAATACAAAAAAGTTTGGGCACTATTTGATATTTGTTAGAAATTAGAGGGCTTTTTCAGTCATTTTCATGAATATTGATATTTTTTTATCGTTTACAACTGAATCGTCGTCGTTGCCGAAGGATTAAAAGAAGCAACTTTTTTACCATTTTTGCGCAGTCTTAAGTGTTTCTCTTCTCCGACGAGGTCACCGGAGCTGGCGGCGGAAGACGTTCTACTTCAGGTAAAAAAACTACTCAAAAGGCTCTTCCGAAAGTGAGCCATTTTCATCTTTATCTTCTCAATTCCTTGGATTCGACCATTTTGAAGAATTTAGGGTTTATCCTTTCTACTGGGCTTCTCGTATCGAAAGCTTTAATCTTTATGAAATTGATCTTTAAGGTTCCTCATTCGCTATAAATCATGAATTTAAGGTTTATCCGTTGGTCATTTCTTCTATTTCTCTTTGAGAGTTTCCCGCCTTTTAACTAAATTATGTCTTCCATGTCTTTGGTTGTTTCAGTTCAAACCTTCGATTAATCTTCGTCTTTCTTTGCGTTTTTTTTTCCAAGGTTTCTGGTGGTCATGGATACAAGGAAGGTTACAGTCTTCTGTTATTGGAATGGTTGCATCAAAGATGGTTACGATGGTCCATTCTATGAAGGATCAAGTCCAAGAGCAATCAGAGTTGACAGCAAAATCGAACTATCCCAGTTGTTGGATGATCTGCATCGAGTTACTGGTTTTGAAAAGGGAAAGTTTCAGATTGATTTGATTGGTAGGTACCCTTCCATTGTTCAACAACAGATGGTCAAGTATGTGCGTTTGCCCATTGTGGATGATTGTAGTTTGATGATAATGCTGGAGGTTCTAAGTCACCATCCTTCTATCAACAATCTGGAGTTGTATCTAGAGGTCAAACCGGTTTCTGGTCAGGCGACTCGAAAGCGTTCTCGACAAGAGGATACTTTTTTTGATGGGAGTGTGAGAGATAACACATTAGGAATTCCACTGGTGCATAATAGCAACGGGTGGATTGAAGATGATGAGAATTTGGATGATGGAGACTGTGGAATTGGTGGTGGTAAAGCGACTGCACAGAAGGATTCTAGGATGACAAAGCCAGGTCTAATGAAAGGGGTCTGCGATAGTGTCTCAAAGAAGGTGATTTTCTCTAGTTCATGGCTTGATGAACGTGAGTTGCATGTTGGGATGGTTTTTAGAGATAAAGTTGAACTGGAGAAAGCAGTAGAGTTGTACTCTAATAGAAGACAACGTGAGTACATCGCGTACGAAGACAATATATTCACGTGCAAGAAAAGGAAAGTCTGCGGGTGGGTTCTCAAGGCAGCTGAAACGAAGAGCCATGGCTTTGAGATAACAGAATATACAGATGCACATACTTGTAAGCCAGTAGATGTGGGCTCAGATTTTCTTGCAGGTGAAATCAAAGGTCTACTAAAAGCTCAGCCCTCGCTCTCAATTGCAGAGCTGATTAAGTGGGTGAAAAAAGAATTTGGCTACGGAGTTTCGGATGATAGTATGCGGAATGCTAAAAAGAAAGCGATCACTGCAATCTTGGGAGATTTCGACAAGAGTTTTAGCGTGTTGCCAAAGTTCATGGCAGCTCTCTGCTCATCTAATAAGATGCTTTTAGATTGGCAATATGATAGTTTCTATGATCCCAAAGATGCATCCTTTCGTTCTGTGTTTTTTGCGTTTCAGCAGTCAGTTGAAGGGTTTCCTCACTGCAGACCTCTCATTTTAGTGGATACGGTGGACTTGAGTGGTAAATACCCTGGGAAATTGTTGGTTGCAGCTGGGTTAGATGTTGAAAACAGTCTTTTCCCACTTGCGTTTGCGATTACTACCGAAGAAAGTTTGTCAGCTGATACTTGGCGTTGGTTCTTTGCGTGCATCAAAAAGAAAGTAAGGCAAAGGGAAGGCCTTTGTCTGATAACAAGTCTGAATACTGACATCGCTGCAGTTGTTAAGGAACCTGAGTGTCAGTGGGTGCAACACCGGTTCTGTCTTAGGCATCTGTGCTTCAAGTTTTATGATGTTTTCAATAACAATCTCATGACAGAGTTTGTATACAAGGCTGGATCCACGAAATATATATCAATCTTTGACAAGTACTTGAAGAAAATCGAAGAGATGAATCCGGAGGCTCGGAAATGGTTAGACCAGATACCTCTGCACCAATGGGCTTTGGCTCACGATAGTGACAGGCTGAGATACGGGATCATGACTACAAACTTAATCTTTACAACTTACAGTTTTGTAAACAAGTCCCGTGATCTTCCAATCACAGCCTGCATCTTGCTAATCTTTGATCACCTGGCAGAGCTTTTCAAATCGCGACATGGTCTTCTCGAGGAGTCTCTAAATAGCAGAGGAGAGGTGTATGCTAAACATGTCATGAGAAAGCTAGAAGAGTACAAGTTAACCTCTATAACACTCGACGTATTGCCTTTAGACCAGACTGCTGAGAGGTTTCAGGTCACAAAAGTGCTGCAAACTGTAAACAAGAAATATTTTGTTCACTGCAGCGATCGAGTTTGCACGTGTCAGACATGGCAAGTTTACAAGTATCCGTGTTCGCATGTGTTAGCTGTTTGCAGGAGGCTGAACTATGACCATTTGCAGTATGTAAATGACTTCTACAAGACAGAGAGTTTTCTTGGAGTTTATGCTGCTGAGTTTAATCCACTTCCAGGAGTCTCCAACTGGCCAGAAGCTTCCGATGTTCCAACACTGTTTCCTCGTGGAAGTGGTCAGATATCAGTTTTCCTGCCAGTGGCTAGCGAGTCACCCTGCGGGAAGTCAGCTAAGCCAAATGATGCGGACATGGGAGCGATAGGAGGAAGCGAAACGAGACGATCAGGGCGACCAAAGAAGCCGAACAGCAGATATGTCAAATAAGGACTTGAATGGTAGAAATATTGATATGCATCGAGAAGATGGTTAGTGTTTGTTTGCTTATTGATGTTAGGGGAAACTTAGAAGCCGTGACTAAAGAGAATTGGGTGGATGAACCAGTTAGGAACGATTTTTGTTTGTTAAAGTATGCTAGCTAACCAGGTTAATGTAGGTCTTTTGTAGGTGTAAAAAACAACTCAAAAGTAGTTTTTTTGTTGTTGTTCGGAGATGTACTTTTGTATTTTGCTAATGTAAGTATTTTGTTCCTTATGAGTTGTGTTTGTGTGTATCATCAATACAATAAAAGTAGAAGGAGTTGCTCTCCAGTGTTGACACATCAGCTTTTTAATTGAAGGAAGAGTTGACACATCAGTTTATTTGTTTACCAATGAAAATATTTCATTAATACAACTCATATCTATTAGCCAATAATAATTAATTCATGTTCCACATTAGTATTTATATATTTTTAGGAACTAACACATTATTTAAATTATGTAACCAATTTCACCAAAAAAAAATTATGTAACCAATTAAATTATAAGAAATAATAAAAATCATCAATAATTTTGGAAAATAAATGTTTAAATTTATAGCCTAAATTTAAACTAAATTAATAAAGGGGGATTTTCAAAAATACCATTTTTTCTATGTCACTTTTCAAAAATACCCTTAATGGTATCAATTTTCAAAAATACCCCTTTTTAATATATAAAATAAAAAAAATCTAAACTTTAAACCCTACCCCCTAAAAACTATACTGTAAATGTAAAAATAGAGAACCCAAACCTAAAAAAAAAAAAAAAATTATTTAATATATTGTAATTGTGTAAAAGAGGGCAAAAATAAAAATATTAAAAAAATATATTTTTGAAAAAGGGTATCTTAAAAAGGCATTTATAACAAATCTCATTAATAAATCATTTACAATTTTCAAAATATAATAATATCAACTAAGTATATTAATCATTGTATGTCGTATCAATATTTTCTAAAAACGAAGGTTTAAAATTATAGCTTAAATTTAAAACAAATTAATAAATCATTTCTAATTTTAAAAAATATACTAATGTTAACCAATTATAATAATAATATTTTCCAAAAACAAAGGTTTAAAATTATAGCTTAAATTTAAAATAAATTAATAAATCATTTATAACTTTTAAAAATATACTAATATTAACCAAGTATAATAATAAAATCAATTCAACATAAGTATCATATTAGTAAAGTATAATATTAGTCAAATATAAATATAATATAATACAAATAGAATATAAATTAAGATTAACCACGAATAACACAAACCAAACTAAAGTAAAACTATGTATGTGTATATTGACTTACATGGAATTAGTATCAAACAAAACAAAACAATTAGATTTTAAAAAAAAAAGAACAAAAAAAGAAATAAATAACTTCTCTCAGAACAAAAAAAAAACTATATAAAAATTATGTGATTAAATTTGTATAAACTACAAAAATAATACACCATAAAATCAAGCTACACTAATATATCTCTCACAACAAATAAATAAAATAAAATTTGAGATTAATGTTGATAGTGATTTTATATATAAGAACACCAACTAATGATAAATTGAACAATATTTAAGTTCCAGAATTGAAGATTTTATATTTTAGTTTAAAATCAGTGACTTAAAATTACTTTGACAATTAACCTAATTGCTATGCTATTCAACATAAGTATAATAATATGAGAAAATGTTAGTAATACCCTTCTCAAAAATATCATTTTTTGGTTATTTTCATTTTTGTACTCTTTTGCATAATTACAATGTGTTAAATTGATTTGTAGATTTTTTTTTTAGGTTTGGATTCTCTATTTTACCTTAGGGTATAGTTTTAAGGAGTATAATTTAGTATTTGGAGTCTAGAGTTTATAATTTAGTCATTTTGTATATTGAAAGAATGTATTATTAAAAATAGAAAATAAGAGAAAGTATTTTTGCAAAATGGTACTTTAAAATGCCCCTAATAATATTAAATAACACACAAAACGAGACTAAAGTAAAAATATGTCTATGTACTTTTACAAATAATAACTTTTATAACAACAAAAAAAATACTCTATAACAATTATGTGGTTAAATTTGTATTAAAAAAAAACTACAAATTCAAACTACACTAATATATCTCTCACAAAAGGTAAATAAAAAAGAAGAACATACATTAGGTTTAGTTAGACTATTTGAGATTTCTCTATTTTATTATTTTATTAGTGCATTGTTATATCTTATTATTGGATAAACCATTGTTTTTACAATTAATCCAATTACAAAAAAAAAATCAACAATTTGATATATCTAAAAATAGTTATAAAAAAGTATCCCGCGGCATAACGCGGATCTAACCTAGTTTTCCTTTAATTTTTCATGTCATATTTTTAAAAATTAAACAAAAGCCAGAATCACACTTCTTCAATATAAATGAAAGAAAGTCGTTAAAAAAAAAAAAAAAAAAAACAAAAGCGAGAAAAGAAAAGGTAATTTAAATTACCTCAGGGACGAGCCGACATCGAAGGTACCAATTTGAACCACTGAGGCACATATTGAATTGGTGACATAAGCTGTAATTTAATTATACTAAAATACAATATTCCAGTTTAGATGTTTGCCAAAAAAAAAATAAAAAAAAAAATAAAACAATATTCCGGTTTAGACCGGTTCACTTAATAGTTAAAATCCATTGGATTTAGTTTTTACCGTCTTCTCGCTACAGTAGATTTGATATCTTCTCCGACGAAATCAACGGCGCCGGCGGAAGAACTGCTTTTTTCCGGGTAAATCGACTCAAAACACTCCTTCTCCAGATAAGCTTTAACCCTAACTAACCAAGTGATACAAATTGGGGTTTCTCTTTTACAGAAAAGCTTTCTCCTTTATCGTTTACATTAGGATAGTATTGTGTTCCTGCTGCTACCATCTTCTTATGAAATTGAACTTTAAGGTTCCTCATTCGCTTTGAATCACGTACATTGCGTTCCAAGTTATTCTTTTGCTGGGTTTATCGTTTGAAATTGAGTTTTTAGGGTTTTCTCGTTTAGAATCTGTAACATGGCTTTGGGGTTTTCAATTCAAAACCTTGACTGATTTTTTCGCGTTTCTTTGCATTCTTCTCAAGGTTTGTGGTGCTCATGGATACAAGAAAGATTCCAGTGTTCTGTTTTTGGAATGGATGTATAAAAAATGGTCCTGATGGTCCATTCTATGAAGGTTCAAGTCCAAGAGTGATCAGAGTTGATAGAAAAATGGAATTATCCCAATTGTTGGAGGATCTGTATCGAGTTACTGGTTTTGAGAAGGGAAAGTTTCAGAGTGATTTGATTGGTAGGTACCCTTCCATCGTTCAGCAACAGACGGTCAAGTATGTGCGTCCTAGAGGTTCCAATCTACCATCCTTGTATCATCAGTCCCCATTGGAAGATAATGCAAACCGAAAGCGTTCTCGGCAAGAGGAGGAGGCTAGCGTCAATGCAGATGTAAATGTGACTGTGAGGAATACTAAACTAAGAAGTCTGCCGGAGGATAACCATAATGGGTGGATTGAAGATGAGGAGAGTACAGATGTGCCGGAGGATAACCATAATGGGTGGATTGAAGATGAGAAGAGTACAGATGCCGAAAACTGTTGTGATAACGGGGTTGCACAAAAGGATCCAAAATTGAAAAAGCCAACTCTAACGAAAGACGTCAGTGAACGCTGCAAGTGTCACAAAAAGAACACCGCCTCCCAACCTTCCACCTCCATCCCACCATGCAGCCGGCCACCGTCGCCTCCGATGAGTGTTCCTCCACCTCCGGCGGCCTCTTCTTCAGCTGCTACAGGTCTATCTCGTCCTCTTTGGGCCAAGCTTGAAGGTAAAAGGATATGTTCTAATAGATTTTGGGATGATTGTGTTAGGAAGGAGTTTGAAAAGGAGGAATACATCAATCGGCCTGCTTTAGATGATTGGGATGAGTATGATACTTTGTTCTATAATGCTTGGCTAGGAGTAGAGCTTAAGCCTACTAGGTAGGGGTGTCAAAATGGTTCCAAATTTATGGATCTACCCAAACCAAACCAATCTAAAAACTTATTGGATTGATAATTTGAGTTTTAATGGGTTAATGGATCAAAATGGTTTATGAGTTTAATGGATTAGGTTGAAATGGATTGAGATAAAATGGTTGATGGGTTGACCAAAACCAAACCAAAAATAGTTAAAATGATTTCGAATACCAAATTAAACCGATTTTTCTTTTAATTAAATGAGTAAACCGAATTGAACCAACCAAAATAAACAAAACCAAACCAAACTCTCTCCTACTTCATCTTCTTCGACTCAACTTCTTTCTTCTTCTAATTGATCGACTGAACAAGAAGATAAACCCAGATTGAGAGAGAGATAAACCCAGATTCGAGAGAGAGAGAGAGAGAGAGATAAACCCAGATAAATGAGTAAACCTAGATCAGAGTTTTTGTGTGGTTGTCGAAGTTTCATGTCGTTGATTGATTCTGTTCTCATGCTCCAGATTTTTCTGATTTGTTTCTTTTGTTATCATTATTATTTTGTAAGATTTGTATCGGATTTTGGGTTTTGCTAAGCTGATTTTAGAAGACAACTTAGAAGAAGATTAAGAAAGTTGATGGTGTTATTTTCTAGATTATTATAATTTCTGGTTTTCAAGATTAAGAAGATTAAAATTTCTGGTTTTCAAAATTTGAATAATTGGAGATATATATATATATATATTATGTTTTTTTTCAAAATATATATATATATATATATAAATAGTTTATGTATAAAATTACACAAACTTTGATGACTTTATAAAATTATACAAGGTCTAAATTTCTGATTATGATATAAAATTGATCAACTCATTTAACCCATTAATTCATTAAACTATATGAGTTGTGGGTTGATCCAAACCATTTGCTTAATGAGTTGAGTTGACTTATTATCCAATAAATACTAAATTTCTATGGTTATGGGTTGGTTTGAGTTGGTTTATCCAACTTGACACCCCTACTACTATGATTCTTGATCGGGTTGTGACGAGACAAATGGGAATTGAGACTGCGGTTTTATCTTTGTTGGATAAGATTGGTTTAGGGACCATTGCATATATGCAGTATGAGATGTATCCAGATCTTGTTTGTCAATTTATGGCCACAGTGGGCGTATACTATCAGAATGAGCGATCGAAGAATGCACATGAAGGAATTTTGTCTTTCTTTATTAGAGGTATTCGTTACAGGCTACCACTCAGGGATCTCTGCGGGATTTATGGTTTTGAGAAAAACTTTACAAAAGTTGTACTTCCTGCTCATTTTCCTATGGCGCAGGATTTCTAGAACCTGTTCGGAAACGGGCTGTATGATTTCAAGGCATCTACACAGACAGACGTTAGACATCCGGTCCTAAGGTATGTTACTCGTCTCATTGGGCACACATTTTTGTGCAAGATGGAGCCTGGGTAGATGAGGGTCACTGAGATGGTTTTATTGTACTTTGGATTGAGAGACTTGATTGCTGAAGTTTGCCCTAGGTCTAAGTTGGATAGGCCTGTTAACATGGGTGCAGTTTTCGCGCATCATTTGGTTTCCTTGAAGACCAAACCTTTTACTGGAAAGGGGAAGAAGATAGAGAGCGTTGGAAGTCTTTTGACTCCGATCTTCAGGCACTTTAGGATCGACCTAGAGAGTTGCAGGATTGTTACTGATTGTCCTGTTATGGATGCTGAGTACATGATGCATGCTCAGTGGATGAAGAAGACTTTGTTGTGGCCTTTCAGTGACAACAGAGGGGCATATATGGTTCAGTTGCCACAAGCTGATCTTACTGACATTGGAGAGGATTATCACCAACTTCAATTTGAGCCTGACCCGTGTGACCTTGTCACTCAGCCGACCACTCGACGTCGCAGAGGTGCCCCTCCTCGTGTTGCTCCTACACCTGCGGAGGACATTACGACTACTAACTCTGCTGGGGGTAAACACAGAGCCTCTTCGTCTTCTGCACCTCTCCGTTTGAGTTTCTAGAATTTCCTGCATCACCCACGGATCAAGACCCATTCCAGCAGTATGTTGTTGAGTGTCTCCGGAGTGTCTAGAATTCTATTGATGGGTTATCTCATTGTGGGTGTGTTCGTCTAGTACGTCGTCGTTCACCTTCTCTGTGACTAATTACTAGAAACTGTCGTTGAGTTGTTTGTTTGCATGTCGTTGTGACTAATTACTATATATATATATATTTAAAATTAATAAAATTTATTTTTGATAATTTGTAGTTTTATTTTTAAAAATAAATTACATAGACTGATGAAAATAAATTAAAAACATATTTACATATTTTTAAATAATTAATTTAAATTTTATTTTTAATTTATTCATTTTAATATTGTTAAATTTAATAAATGATTTTTTTAGAATTTTATTTAAATATATGCAAATTAATTTCTTATTTTATTTAGTTTAATTTAGTTTAATTTTAATAACTATATGTAGTTATATTTTTATTTAATTAACTTTAATTTTGGTCATATTTTAATTCATCAATTTTTTTTTTAATTTTTTTTGGTCGCTATGTTTTTTGTTTGCCTATCGTTGAATCCAGCGACTAGTTTCAGCGACTGATCGCTGATAATTTTAGCGACTAAAAATTACGATCGCTGATCGCTGACGACAGTCGCTGCGACTGATCGCTAAACTAGCCACAAACAAACAAACAACTTTTTGTCGTTATCGCTGGCGACAGGCAAACAAACATGTCCAATATCATATCTACTTTCCGAATCTTTATCTTCTTAACAGAAACTAACATCTCATGAGGTACATCGATTATTTCTTTAACCGAAAAATAAGATTATATTTATAATATAAAAAATACCGTATCTTAAAAAAATTACTCACCACGATATCACTAGAGTACGCGGTCCTAACCATATTCCATATAATCACCCTCAACCCTATATATAGAAGGTTTTTTTTCTGTTTCACACCATCATCAAATCCCACACACGAATATTTATTAGAAAACATAACTATAATAATGTTAGCCTTCCCATTACCTTTCAGGCCTTTGAAAGATCAAAAGTCTTTTAAGAATTAATGGCTTATTCGCGTCAAGATTCTGAAGACAAGTGGTTTATTATCGTCTGATGAACTATACATGACAGTAACGTTAGTTACATTTTTTACTTATTTTAGAATTATAGCAAGGAATTCTTTTTATTGACAAAGTTTTAAACAATTTTATTCATCGTTACATGCAGAGGTTTTCAATAAATATGTTTAAAATACAAAATTATTATATAAGCAAACCGAATTTATAATTATAAACGATTATAAATGATATAATAACAAAATAAATTATTACAAATTTACATTAAAACAAAAAAAAGTACAGTCCACGGTAAAGACCGGAGGTTAGTACCTAGTCACATTAAACAACAGTTCCAACTCATATTTTTGAACTTATTCTCCAGATGTAGAGGGTGTCGCTTGACACCACCAACAACAGATGGTGATAATCCAATTTTTTTAATCTATTTCCGTAAAACTTCAGTTTTTTTTTTTTAATTTTTCTTCACCAATATTATGCTTGATAACATTGGGACCTTGTTGTTTAAGTCTGGAAAACCTGAGTTTTTATTTTCTTTTGCTGGAGAGCCTTATGTGAGTCAAAAATTGTTTTATTAAGTTAAAATTTTTGTTGGAAATTATTTTCTCTGTTTCACGAATAGTGTTATTTTAATATTAATTTTATGTTTCAAAATAATTGCCATTTTAGATTTTAGGAGAAAGTAAACTTAGAAGGGACGAGAATTGGGTGGATGAACCAGTTAGGAACAATTTTTGTTTGTTAAAAGTATGCTAGCTAACCAGGTTAATGTATATCTTTTGAGGGTGTATAAAACCGGTTTTTTGTTCATGTAATGTTTTCTCAAAAGTAGTTTTGGTTGTTGTGCGGAGATGTTCTTTTGTATTTTGATAATGTACAAGTACTGTATTTTGTTGTTAGAAATTATTTGTTTGTATGTCCTAAGAAAAAAAAAGAGAAATTATTAATCTAATGTTTTTTATATCATATTTTAAAAAATTAAACAAAAGCAAGAAAGGAAAAGGTAATTTAAATTACCTCAGGGAAGAGCCGACATCGAAGGTACCAATTCGAACCACTGAGGCACATATTGAATTGGTGACATAAGCTCTAAGTTAACTATACTTAAACGCTAAACACAATATTCCGGTTTAGACCGGTTCGCTTAATAATTAAAAGCATTTTTCTATTTTTATTTTTATTAAATTTAGTATTTACCGACATCTCGCAACAGTGGATTTGATTTCTTCTCCGATGAAATCAACGCCGGCAGAACTCCTTTTTCCGGGTAGTCTGACTTTGAGCTTCAACCCTAACTAACCAAGTGATAGAAATTAGGGTTTTTCTTCAATAGAAAAGCTTTCTCCTTTATTGTTTGTAGGACCGCGGAAATCCAAATATATTAGATAACGAATATGATGCCTATGTAAAACGATAAAGAAAGAATAGATTCTCGGAGGCGAGATATGATCTCTTTCTTTAACCCAAAGTAGCTCCCGCAGTGTGGTGGATTAGTGAGTACATGGATCCCAAGATACAACCGAGACGAGCCCGAATCACAGCACTTGATTTCGGACTCAAACGAACGTTGGCTCAACGATACACTCTTGATAACACTTACGTTTCTTAGAGAGAGAAAGAGGAGTGAGAGAGAGTTGGACTTTTGCTGTTTTGAGTTTTGTTTCTTCGCAAGTGTATGAAACAATGAACGAGAGAGCTCTGTATTTATATGGAGAGAACGACGAGATGCTCTCCACAAAATCTGGGCTCGTAGACTGAGATATCGGGGAGTTGAGGTGAGCTGAAGACGCGCCCGAGTATCACACGTTAGTGAGATTTCCGGAACGACTAACTCTTCCGTTTGGAGTTGATAAGATTTCAACTCTCGACTTCATTATGCAAAACGACATATCTTGTTGGACCTAAAGGCCCATTAACCAAGACCCAAACTCGAGCTCAGTTTGATACGACACAAAGGCATGTGTGGTTTGCGTAACAGTCACTCATCTCAAGCTAACCACTTCTCATTCATTATAACAACGATTTTGACAAGTAACTACACTATGTTATAGTGCTCATTACAAGGAATCCAAAGAGTCCTTAAACCGGTCATTCCGATGATGGACATCACCGGAAAATTCACCGGAAAGATGGCTAAAGCTATGTTGTCAAAATTGTAGTTCCAACAATCCCCCACATGAATAGAATTGACTCTAGACATATGAAGACTTAACTAAACTTAATAGACTAAAAGACTAGACGAACTAGACTGACTCGACTTTCAAGAGTGTATGCGAAAAATAACTGTGTCTGAGATAGTAGCATTTTTCAGCTTTGAACTACTTATTGTTAATATCTGTCGGATTTACTGGCCAGGAGGTGAACATGATGTCTTGAACCACCCGGATATTTATGTAAACCGAGACAACATGTATAACCCAGCTTCTTTTTCTCGAAGAACCAAGTTCTCTATTGTGTTCGTTTTGGCCATGAACATGCCTGGATTTCATGAGTGAAGTTGGAGAATATAGCCTTACATTTTATTCTCCTAGAAACGGCCTGATTTCACACTCACTAGGTGATTCGCCATTAGCGTTTGTTTTAAGAAGTTTTCCTTTAGGAAATGCTCCACTGATATATCAAAGCTTATGGACTTGATCATTAAAAGCATTGCTTAACCTCTAAAGACACATGAAGTACTGTTTTTCATCTTAGGAACTGGGCTGTGACTATTAGTCATACAGTACTCCAGATTGATTTTGTTTGATTTAGTTTTCCCTTTGAACCTAATTCTTGGGATCTCCAGTCATTTAGGTGGGGTTTCCATCAAACATCCTCTTAGATTGTAGGCTTTAGACCCATTCCTCTTGATGATTTTACAACTTGATCTCTAGCTAGCCCTTTAGTAAAGGGGTCCGCAAGATTAAAAACTGTATTTATGTAATCTACTGTAATTAAACCAGTAGTGATCAAGTTTCTAATGGTCTTATGACGTCTTCTAATATGACGGTTCTTGCCATTGTAGTGAGTATTGTGTGCTCGGGCAATAGCCGATTGGCTATCGCAGTGTACACATAATGCCGGCAAAGGTTTTTCCCACATCGGAATATCTTCCAAAAAATTACGAAGCCAGTCTGCTTCTTCTGCGGCTTTATCTAAAGCTATAAACTCCGACTCCATGGTTGATCCAACCGTTAGAGTCTGTTTCGCAGATTTCCATGATACTGCTGCACCTCCTAGAGTAAAGACATATCCACTTGTGGATTTTGAGTTTTTGGAATCAGCTATCCAATTGGCGTCACTGTATCCTTCTAAAACTGCTGGTTCTTTACCATAGTGCAGCCCATAAGTTTTTTTACCATAATCCAGGTCATAAACACTGGTTGCTCTTTCGCTTGAACGCATACTTCACATTTTTCTTTGGGTATTTTGCATTTTGGGATTAGGTTCAAATTAATTAATCTTTGCAAAGATTTATAATTCACATGTCCTAATCGTTCATGCCATAAATTAGAAGACTCAACCAAATAAGCAACTGAATTTTTATTCATGGAATTGTTTGAAACAGAAGTAGAAGCTACATCATTTTTCTTAAGGATTGTTGCAACACACAGCTTAACAAGTCCTCCCTTAACAAAACCTTTGCCAATAAAGACACCATTCTTCCTCAGAGTCATCTGATCGGACGCAAGGTTAGCAGCAAAGCCATGCTTGCTCAATATGGTCCCAGAGACCAGATTCTTCCTCATGTCTGGAACATGCTTCACGTTGTGGAGCGTGACGGCCATTCCGGAAGTCATCTTCAAGACCACCTTTCCGGTTCCAACGATGTTGGAGTGAGACACATTGCCCATCATCAGATTCTCACCAGACTTGGATTTCTGATAAGTGCTGAACATGTCTCTGTGAATGCAGATGTGGGTAGTGGCTCCAGTGTCGTACCACCACTCCCTTGGGTTCTCATTGTTCATCACCACATTTGCTTCCGTGACGACCGCACACAAGTCTTCTTCAGTCAAATTGGCTTGATTTTTACCCTTGTCTTTGCTGCGACATTCAGCGGTTTTGTGACCTTTCTTGCCACAGTAGTTGCACTTTCCAGCAAACTTCTTAGCCCCGCCTTGCTTCTTGAAGAACGTGGAGGACTGAGGTGCCATCTTGCCTGGTACAACCTTTTTTGGTGAAGCTCCTTTGTTGCCGTAGACAACCTTGGCTTTCCCTTTTCTCCTATACTCAGCCATATTTGCATTCTCATCAATGACGGACACAGCGTTGTCACGTTCAGTTGATTGGTTTTGCAGCCTTGAGATTAGGTTGAGCAAGGTGATTGGCTTCTGCTTGTGATCCAGATATTGCTTGAAGTCGCTCCAGCTTGGAGGTAGCTTCTCGATGAAGCAATTCACTGTGAATGTCTCACATATGTTCATTCCTTCATCAGCTAACTGTTGTGCAAGCACTTGAAGCTCATGTACTTGGTCCATTATGGGCCTGGAATCCACCATCTGGTAGTTGAGAAACTCCCTTGTGGCGTGTTTCCCTGAGCCCACATTGTAGACTTTGTACTTGGTTTCTAAAAGATTCCAGAGAACCTTGGAGGTTAGTGCTTTGTTAAACACCTTGAACAGCTTTTCCTCCATGTGCACAAGGATGGCATTTTTGCACAAGTAGTCCGAGTGATGCCATGCATCAACGCTTGCATTCGCATGCACGTCGTTGATATCAACAGGCAGTGCCGGAGCATCTTCGGTGAGAAACTTCTGCAGGTTGAGTGTACACAAGAAGAAGTGCATCTTTTGTTGCCACAATTCAAAGTTTGTGCCATCAAACTTGTTGGGCGTCACTGCAGAGCTCGGGATACTCGGTTTCAGCTCGGTCGGAAGGAGAGGAGCAGGTGGTGGACCGTACCCAGGTTGGGTTGTCGACTCACGAGGTTCCTCGAAAGCACCTCCGTTGTTGTTGTTATCAACACCGTTAGTCATCTGTTCATAAAAGACAAAAGATATGTCAATATTTTTGAACAAATATAATTATTAATCAAGAGTTAGCAATTAATTTAATTTGCTAAAAATTAATTATTTTCTGTAGATAGCTTTATAGAACGTTATAACACGTTTGCAATAAAGCTATTGTAGAAAAAACAATTTTTGATTGCTCGAAGAACTGTTTCACGAAACTACCACATGCATGGTCTTCATGGAAACTGTTTTAGAATCTCGAGAATCTTGTAGTGAAGTTTTGCGAAATACAACCCGAAGGCCTTCACATAAACATTCACAAATCGATTACACTACGGCATTAATCGTTTATCAACTGTTCGCGTCGTAAGATCCGTTTTAAACTATATGTAGAAAACGAATCTTTACTTTGGGTTAAGACTGTAGGACCGCGAAAATCCAAATATATTAGATAACGAATATGATGCCTATGTAAAACGATAAAGAAAGAATAGATTCTCGGAGGCGAGATATGATCTCTTTCCTTAACCCAAAGTAGCTCCCGCAGTGTGGCGGATTAGTGAGTACATGGATCCTAGGATACAACCGAGACGAGCCCGAATCACAGCACTTGATTTCGGACTCAAACGAACGTTGGCTCAACGATACACTCTTGATAACACTTACGTTTCTTAGAGAGAGAAAGAGGAGTGAGAGAGAGTTGGACTTTTGCTGTTTTGAGTTTTGTTTCTTCGCAAGTGCATGAAACAATGAACGAGAGAGCTCTGTATTTATATGGAGAGAACGACGAGATGCTCTCCACAAAATCTGGGCTCGTCGACTGAGATATCGGGGAGTTGAGGTGAGCTGAAGACGCGCCCGAGTATCACACGTTAGTGAGATTTCCGGAACGACTAACTCTTCCGTTTGGAGTTGATAAGATTTCAACTCTCGACTTCATTATGCAAAACGATATATCTTGTTGGACCTAAAGGCCCATTAACCAAGACCCAAACTCGAGTTCAGTTTGATACGACACAAAGGCATGTGTGGTTTGTAACAGTCACTCATCTCAAGCTAACCACTTCTCATTCATTATAACAACGATTTTGACAAGTAACTACACTATGTTATAGTGCTCATTACAAGGAATCCAAAGAGTCCTTAAACCGGTCATTCCGATGATGAACATCACCGGAAAATTCACCGGAAAGATGGCTAAAGCTATGTTGTCAAAATTGTAGTTCCAACATTGTTTACATTAGAATAGTCTACTGTTCCTGCTGGCTACTGCTACCATCATCGTATGAAATTGAATTTTAGGGTTCCTCATTCGCGTTGAATCACGTACATTTCTTCCACTTTTCTTTGAGTTTTTCCCGCCTTAAAATATACCGTTATTGTCCCTATCCTCGCAGTTCCAAGTTATTCTTTTGATGGGGTTTTGTCGTCGTCGCTTTCTCCTTGATCGTTTGAAATTAAGTTTTTAGGGTTTTCTCGTTTAGGATCAATAACATGGCTTTGGGTATTTCAATCCAAACCCTTGACTGATATTTTTGTGTTTCTTTGTATTTTCTCAAGGTTTGTGGTGCTCATGGATACAAGAAAGATTTCAGTGTTTTGTTATTGGAATGGGTGTATAAAAGATGGTCCTGATGGTCTATTCTACCAAGGATCAAGCCCAAGAGTGATCAGAGTTGATAGCAAAGTTGAACTATCACAATTGTTGGAGGATCTGCATCGAGTTACTGGTTTTGAGAAGGGAAAGTTTCAGATTGATTTGATTGGTAGGTACCCTTCTATTGTTCAACAATCGTTGGTGAAGTACATGTGTTTGCCCGTTGTGGATGATTGTAGGCTTGTATCCTTGAGACCATCATGCTTGAGGTTCCAAGCTACCATCCTTCTATCAACAATGTGGAGTTGTACTTGGAGATGAAACCGATTCTGGTCCTGTTTCTCATCAGTCGCCATTGGCAAATAATGTTAGTTCTTCCGCAAATCAGGCTACCCAAAAGAGTTCTCGGACAGAAGATGCTTATGTTGATGCTGATGTAAATGCAAGTGCAAGAGATAACACACTAAGAACTCCGCAAAATCATACCAATAACGGGTGGATTAAGTATGAGCAGAGTACGGATGCTGGGAACTGTGGAAAAATGGTGGTAATAATTTGAATTTGGATTTGAAAAAAGCCAGGTCAATCAAGCTTCAATTATAGTGTGGCAAAACAGTTAATTTCTTTAGTTCATGGCTTGATGAATGTGAGTTCATGTTGCGATGCTTTTTAGAGATAGATATGAGCTGGAGAAAGCAGTGAAGTTGTACTCTAATAGATGGCAACGTGAGTACAATGCGTATGAAAATTTATGTGAATTTGTATGCAAGGGACACTGCGGATGGGCTCTCAAGGTAGCTAAACGGAAAGCAATGTCTTTGAGATAATAGAACATACCGGTCCGCATAGCTGTAAGCTACAAGATGTGAGCTCAGATTTTCTGGCTGCCCTTAGTTCATCTAACAAGATGCTCTTGGAATGGCAACATGATATTTTTTCTGTTACCAAAGGTGCATCCTTTCGTTCTGTGTTTTGGGCGTTTCAGAAGGGTTTCCTTACTGCAGACCTCTGATTATTGTGGATTCAGTAGACTTGAGAGGTAATTACCATGGAAAAATGTTGGTTGCTGCAGGATTTGATGCCGAAAACATGCTTTTACCACTTGGGTTTGCGATTATTACCCAAAATATTTTGTCAGCTGGTACTTGGTGTTGGTTCTTTTCGTGCATCAGAAGTTTTGTAAACAAAGCACAGCCTGCATCTTGCTAATATTTGATCACCTGGCACTGGCAGAGCTTTTCAAATCGCGACATGGTCTTCTCGAGGAGCCTCAAAAGAACAGAGGAGAGGTCTATGCTAAACATGTCATGGCAAAGCTAGAAGAGTACACGTTAGCTTCTCGAACACACCATGTATTGCCTATAGACCAGACTGCAGAGAGGTTCCAGGTCACAAAAGTGCTGCAAAATGGAAACAAGAAATATTTTTCTTAGTGCAGCGATCGACTTTGCACGTGTAACATGGCAAGTTTACAAGTACCCTTTCACCAAAAAAAAAAGTTTACTAGTACCCGTGTTCGCATGTGTTAGCTATTTGCAGGAGGCTGGACTTTGATCATTTGCAGTTTGCAGTATGTATATGACTTCTACAAGACAGAGAGTTTTCGAGGAGTTTAATCCACTTCCAGGACCAGGAGTATCCAAATGGCCAGGAGCTTCCCCAGTTCCAAAACTGTTTCCTTCTGGAAGTAGTGCGATACATTAGTTCCCCGGCTCGTGACAACAGAGCCACCGCAAAATCACTCCAGCTTAGTTAAGTAAGTTTAGGAGATACACTTCAGATTTATGGGAAGCGGCAAAAGAAGTTTGTGGATCTTGAACCAGATTGACACGGTTTTTGGCTGTTAAATTTGCTAACCGGTATTAATGTAGGTTTTTCTTCAGAGAGTGTACAGAACCGGTTTTTTCTGCACAATTATCTTTCGATATTTTCATTTTAAGAACTCTTTTCCTTTTTCCAAAATATTAAAATCTAAATGATTACAATTAAAAACTCTAACAAAATACAATAATTATTAAAAAAATATATATGTTGTTCACATATTTTATATACTCTACAAATTCATCAAGAAAACACTGAATATGCTCAAATATAATTTTACAAATCATAAATAACATACTCTATAGTCTTTGATTTACTAAAAATAAAGGATAATTTCAATACAACAAAAGTTGGTTACCTACCATTCTACCAATTATCTTGGCACACTCTTGACTGTCTTAACAACTGTTGGACCTTCGTTCAGATTAAGTCTTTCATAGTCAGAGTAAAAAGGGAAATAATCAACGGAAGAAGAATTGTAATCAACAGTAAATGGAAGGCTTATCTTGTAACGCTCAGATTTCATGCTATTAGTCTTCATATCATAAAGACCAACCCAATCAAAACCACACATCACTGCAACGTTAAGTTGTGGGAGTAACCACACAGGTCTAACTAATTTATCTTCTTCTACTATACTTTTCTCTTCTTTCATATTCACCCATGTCTTTCCAAAAGTACTATCCAGCACCTAAACCCCCTTTAAGTTTTCTCCGCTTTTCGGTTTCCAGAGTATTATTCCTAGCTCACCTTCATACTTTGCTAACACTAGAGGACTAATTCTTGTTAAATCGTTCGGAAGCGGAAGGAGAGACCATGTTTCGGTTTTCATACAAAACCGGAATACATTCTTGTTCGAAGTCGTTAACCAATGCAAGAATCCGTTGATCGATACCGGTACACTTGAAATCCTTAAGAATTCTCCTTCTGGTATCATCGTCTAATCGTTTCCAAGTAAACGAATCAGAATCGAAAACTTCGCATATGAGTGTGTAGCAATTATCATTCTCTAAAAACGTTATCTTATTTTGGTGAGATAGTTTGACAATCTTATATCGAAAAGGATTTGCTCGAGTGACGATTAAACCCGTTACAGTTGTCCGAAAACATCCGGTTTCCGGGTTTGATATAGTATGGTACTGTTTTGTGGTTGGTTTACAAACAATATACGTTGTTCTTCCATAGCACTTAGGATCAACACAGAGCAAAATCCCATGACTTGGGTCACAAGCTTCGATCTTTACCTTCTCTACCGGTAGAAAATCGAGGGGGACTTTAGATCTATTATGAATGTTCTCAGAAGTGAGGACATAATAAGTGGAATAAAATGTTGAAAAAGATCCTTTGTATTGGATAAAAACTCCAAAGACAGGATTGGTTCTAAGGAGATTCAGGTTGATAAACCAAGATTCCGACATTCGTTTGTAGTAATCTTTGTTTAGAAATCTGAAATTTTCAATTGCTCTCACCGGACAGTAAGACAAAATTCCTAAGATTATGTCTTGGTTCATTGCAGGATAACTCATTTTGATGATAGAGAGAAGTTAGCAAGATGACTTGTTTAGGGTTTATATATATTTTGTTTTGTCAATTTTTAGCTTCTGTAGTTTTATAGATTTGGTTTAACAAATGTGTTAGTTAAATTCATTGTTGGTCCACGTCTGTTTAGAGAAACATATTATAACAAAATTGTCTATTGCAAATTTGCTACCATCTCTAGAATTGCTTTCTTTTAGTGTCATTAGGAAATTTATTCACACTTATTACATGCAATGTTCCTTTATTGTGATATTTTAAAATTTTTAAGTAAGGTCTATCATATAGTACTTCATATGATATCATTAAGAAGAAAATTAAAAATATAACCTTTATTTTGTAAAGATGACATCTCATTTCATTTGATATTGGATTAATCTGTTTTAAACAGATTTATATATAGTCAAATCTTCCATAAACATTTTATGAATCATCACATATCTTCCAATAATATCCAAAATATAAGATTTTCCATCATCTGTTGTTTACTATCTCGGTTTTTATAACAATGATTTAGTATTCAATATCAAAACTAAATTTAAATTTACTTTAGAAAATAAAACTTCAAAATTATTTCATTTGTTATTGGATTAATCTGTTTTAAATAGGTTAATATATAGTCAAATCTTCCATAAACATTTTATGAATCATCATATATCTTCCATTAATATCCAAAATATAAGATTTTCCATCATTTGTTGTTTACTAAGTTTTTATAACACATGATTTAGTATTCAAATATCAAAACTAAATTTAAATTTACTTTAGAAAATAAAATTGCAGAATCATTTCATTTGTTATTGGATTAATCTGTTTTAAATAGATTTATATATAGTCAAATCTTCCATAAACATTTTATGAATCATCATATATCTTCCATTAATATCCAAAATATAAGTTTTTTCATCATTTGTTGTTTACTATTTCGGTTTTTAGAACACATGATTTAATATTCATATATCAAAACTAAATTTAGATTTACTTTAGAAGATAAAATTTCATAATCTTAATAGAATAAATCTTTTATATATGTTCATTTACAACAGAGAAAACAAGATAAAAAAAAAAAAGAGAGACATAATCTGTCCGATCACAATAAAAAAAATCTTACTTAACAATCATCTTCTATGTTTTTTTACTATTCTCTTGACCATATTAAAGCTTACTCTCTCCATCTCTCACTCCTTTCGTATCTTTTCTTTCAGCTTCATCTTTATCCAAACAAGCTCTGTCGTAGTTTGAGTAGAAAGGTATAAGATGATAACTGGGTGGGTGGCCGGACGAGAACAATTTATCCTTATGCAAATATCGACAATTGTTGCTATTCATGTTGTAGAGACCGAGCCGATCACTAGCCGCCACTGATACGACGTCGCTACTTGGGAACCAAAAGGGTTGCACATAATCATCTTCCAACGCTGTAATTTTTGCGTCTTCCACTTTTACCCAAGACTTTCTCAAACTGTTCTCCAAAACCCATAACTCAGCTCCGTTTCTTGATTCCGAATATTGAGTAACACCTAGCTTTCCTTCGTAGCTGACCAAGATGAGACTGTTATCGCCTAATAGTACGTCCGGAACAGAGAAAATAGACCAAGTTTTGGTTCGCATACAGAACCGGATCACGTTGTTCTTCCTTGTTAACCAATGCAAGAAATCGTATGTTGATACCGGTATTGCTTCTCTCGGGAAAAACTCTGATAACTCGAAATCATTCAGTCGCTTCCACGCGAAGGAATCAGAATCGAAGACCTCACAGTTGTGATTATAGAAACCCTCCTTGTTCATCCATGTCCTTGGTTCAGAAACCCTAATGATCTTATACCAAAACGGGGTCAAAGAAATCACCATTAAACCGGTTGCGATCGTCAGATATCGAGTTTTAGGGTTTGGTATGATCCGGAACTGCTTTGTAGCAGGTTTACAAACGATGTACTCTGGTATCGTTTTGGCTCCTTTAAACCTATCACCGATACAGAGCAAAATCCCATGATGTGTATCACAAGCTTGGATCTTTGCGTTGTTCTGAGGAAGAAACTGAAGCGAGATTTGGGTTTTATCTTCTTTTTCTTCTTGTTCTGCTTCAACGCCGGGGACGAAACGGGGGCGATACCTAAACCATTTGTCCTCGTAATGAACAAAATAGCCGAAAACAGAGTTGGCTCTATGGAGATGATGATCGATAAATCTCAACTCGTAACTTCGTTTGTTGCACTCTTTGTTTTGTAGACGGAATCTTGCAATCTCCGTCGCTGAACAATGAGAGAGGATCTCTTGAATCACGTCTTGGTTCAACATCGCGCGTGGACAGAGAAAAAACCTTTGAGAGGATTGTTTTTAGATTGATCAGAGAAAAAGAGGCTTTTCGTATCTGAAAGTTGGATGGCTCTATCCTTTATCTATATATAGAGAATAAAATAATTACCCTAATCCATAAATAAATAGTAATTTGTCGAGGACTTGGGGGTACAAAATTTTCTTTTCTTATTTGCGATTTTCCAAAATAAAAAAGAAAAAAAAGAAGCAAAACAACAACATTAAATCACCTTTTCCGTTTAATTTATAGTATATTTCATTTTTTCCTTTTCATATTTTTCTCCTTGAACGACATGTCAATCTTTTTACATTAAGTTTCTATTCCTAATAGCAGTAAGTTTTTAATGATTTTATTAAATGTTAATGTGTCTCTGTTCTGGTTTTTTTTGTTGAATGTCTTTTTGAAAAACTTGAACAATTGTGTGTTTATAATTTTTTTTTATCATAGAAATACAATTTATTTGATGTATCAAAATTGTTCTTAAAAAGAGTATATAAAAAAAAATTATGAAATATTTAAGACTAAAAAACCAAATCTTTGATTGGTTGTTCAATGTTCTGTTTTTGTCAACAACACCAATTTTAAATGGTTCAAGAACCTAAACCAGAGGAATAGAGTTCACATAATTGAATGATGTCATTGGGTAAATACTTGCACTTTGTGCTAAATTATTTGTCTTGGAATTTAAGGTATTTGAAATTAAAAAAAAAAACAAAAAAAAAATCTTAAAATAGCCTTGCATCCATGGTGATTGTTTTACAAATGTATTTAACTTACCCAAGATATATTTTAGAGAGTTGAGGATATGAAAAAAAGAGATTTAAATAACAATATAATAACAAAAAACAAATACTTCTACAAGAGTGTTATCTTCCATTTTTCTTCATATTCCTTATTCTCGAATCTCGATCATCTACAAATACTTATACTCCTTTTTTTATTCAACGTCATCTTTATGCAAACAAACTCTCTCGAAGTTTGAGTAGAAAGGGAGGTAATAGTAGAAATCTGGTATCGTATACAAATAACGATAGTTGTCGTTACTCATGTTGTAGAGACCGAGCTTACCACTGGCCGCCCTTGATATGGTGTCATTACTTGGGAACCATATAGGTTCTTCATTGGAGATATCATCCTCTAACGCTTTGATTTTCACATCTTCAAATCTTACCCACGATGTTCCAAAACTCTTCTCCAAAACCCATATATTGGATCCTTCTCCCCATCTCGAATGGATCACACCTAGTTTCCCTTCGTAACTGACCAAGAGGAGACAGTTATCGTCTACTAGTTCGTCCGGAACTGGGAAGGTAGACCAAGTTTCCGTTCGCATGCAGAACCGCATCACATTGTTCTTCTCCGTTAACCAATGCAAGCAACCGTAGGCCGATACCGGTTGCACTCCTCTATGATAAAACTCGGAAGATTCCAAGTTACTCAGTCTCTTCCACGCGTCCGAATCGGAATCGTAAACTTCACAAGAGAGATTATAGGCATTTATATAAGAAAATCTAATGATCTTACACCGAAACGGGTTAGAGGATACCACCATTAAACCGGTTGCGACAGTGTGAAACCGAGTCTCCGGATTTGGTATTAACCGGTACTGTTTTGTAGCCGGTTTACAGACGATGTAATGTGGTATTCTTCCCCACAAATTATCATCTTTGACACAGAGCAAAATGCCATGATGTGTATCACAAGCTTTGATCTCTGCATTATTGCGACAGGGAGGACGAATATCCAGACTGATTCGGTTTTTTTCTTTACTATCGAAAACAGAGACAAAACTGGAGTGATACCAATAATAGGGCGCAAACTTTTTGTTCCGGACCTCTCGGTAAAGAAATATGTAACCGAAGAAAGAGTTGGTTCTATGGAGATTACGATTAATAAAACTCAACTCGTAACTTCGTTTGTTGCACTCTTTGTTCAGTAGACGAAACTTTGCCATCTCCGTTGCAGGACAATAAGACATGATCTCTAGCATCACGTCTTCGTTCATCATCGTTGTCGGAGAATTATTCATCGTCGCCATTGTGTAGAGGAATAATTATTCTGATTAGATCAAATAGAAAAAGTTTTTTTTTTCGAATATGAAATGTTGGATGATTAATCCCCTACTTATAGTGAAAAGGATACCCTAATTTGTCAAGAATAATTAATTATAAGCAACTTAATTAATAGAGGTTATCTATTGGAGATTGTTTACTACCTCCATTTTGTTCTTTATATATTATTACTAAAAGTTATGTTGGTTTCCTTTTAAACCGATGCATCTCTTATATCAATAAGGTTTCAAATAGAAATAAATGTGATACTGTAATTATCAATTATTTTAGTGGGAGTTATTGGTTTGAGATTTGGATAGAGTTTTAAAGATTTTTAAATGCTAGGTAAAATTTGTTGTTAAAGTTTAGTGTTACTAGTTTGTGATTTGTGATTTGTAAAAAATCATTTAAAATCTTAACAAATTTGAGTTTTTTGATTCAGACTTTTATAAAGTTATTAAAGGTTTTATGTTATTCAATTAAAACAAAAGAATCATTTAAAATCTTAACAAATTTGGGTTTTTTGATTCAGACTTTTATAAAGTTATTAAAGGTTTTATGTTATTCAATTAAAACAAAAGAATCTAGGATTATTAATGAGTTCAATTATTATATTATTGGTTCATGCTTATAGACACTTTTTATACAAAACAAAGTCATGAAAAGTATCATAAAAATACATATATTTTTTGGAGGATTTTACAAGAGTTTAGAAAACTAATCAACAAAACTCTCTAGTAATCTTTAACAATCTTTCATTTATTCACTTTTAATGATTTTATTGAACTCTTCAAAAATCTTCATAAATTAGAATCTTCATAAATCTTCACTTATTCACTTTTAATGATTTTGTTGGACTTTATTTTTTTTTCTTTGTAAGACAAATCAATCACTAAGTAATATTTAGGTTTCTAATTGTAGTATTTTTTAATGAGTTTCAGATATTGGTATGCAGTTTTGTTTTTTTTTTGTTATAGATTTTAATTTTTAATTTTTAAAATATTGAATGATAATTTGCTTATTTTTATTTCTTGTTGTCAACTATAGAAAAGATATTATAGTTTCTCAGTCTTTGGTCTTTAATTTTAATTTTCTGTTTTCAAAACTAGTGAAATGAATTTACAAACATTTATTAATAAAAATGATTGTATTTTAATTAAAATTAAAACTCATTAACTATGTATATTTATCTGATCATAGATATCAAACTTTGGTTGTATATGTATGTTTATGGATAATCATGTAATTTCTGGTTCAAGATACTAAAATTAGATGTTAAAAAAAAGATATCAAACTTTGGTTTATCAATATATTAAAATTAATTTTATAACAATTAACAGTATATAAAATTGTTTTGTGAAATTTATATATAGCATTTTCCTTTAATAAATGGAAAATTAGTCTCTGTTATAAAGAAAAATTTTGAGAGGGAAAATGCTAAATCATAGGTTGTGTACATTTTCTTTAAACATTGGCTACGAAAATCATCAAAGACTGGTTTCCCTGATATTTAGAGAAACCTAGATGTTAGTTTTTGTTGTCTATCTTTCTTTAATAGACCTGAATGATAATATAATTTAAATAAAAATCACTTATTGCCTATCAAATCTTTTGTTTGTGTCAACAAGTACTGCTAAATAAAAATGGTTGAATAAACATATAATGTTGGCCTGGGTTGGGTATGCCCATTGTCGATGGTATATTAGAGAGTGTTCATGTATGTAGCATGCATGATATATACATTCGGATAGAAAATATTTGGGGTGTGAATGGTTACAGCGGTTGGGGCAGACAAATCCGTCTGCGGATTGGACCGCTTTTTATTTATCATTCAGCAAATGTAGTCCGCAGTGGTGCGGTCCAAATAAAGCAGAGAGAAGACCGCTGCAGACCAACTGAGTACCACTTTTGCATATAAATAGGATTAATTCGCAGCGGTCTGTAGTCCGCCCCAAAAATAGAGCTGTCCAGATCGCAAACGGATTTGGCCGCCCTGACCGCATTAATCATTCAAACCCTTAATCATTAACTCATTTGCACCAAATTGTGCACATTGAGTATCATAAACTGATCTATTTGTTTACACTTCCGCTAAAGCATTATGTATAGCTTGCCTTGTTATAAGTAATTTTTGAAACATTTTAATTTCCAAATATATGTACTAAGGCGTATATATAGTGTTTCTGCAACCGTACGTAAATACTAACATATATGCATCTCTATTCAATAACCAACACAATGTTTTTCTCAAAGGATATGATTGGGCTCATGATATTTCTTTGATAAATAAGCCAAGTTTTCTCACACAAAGCGAATTAATTAAAGATCAAAATAATCGTCTTATATCCATTGTTCTACGTACCATATCCTACTCACAAAGTTAGACGACTTTCTATTAGCACTGTTCATAGGCTTCACTCATTTTTGTTTGTTTCGTATAGTAATTATGCTATAGCTTGTCGGCCGTTTTTATCCATTACTAGGTTCGGACCCGCACGTACGTGCGAGGTTGATTTCAAAAACTAAGTTTACGATCAAGTTTGCAATATGTTATGTACGTGTTAGATTATATTGTAAGCGTATTTTATATAAATATTATTAACATTCATAGTCCAAATTCGTTGATTTGTTACTACTTCGGTATAGAGAAAAAAATGATTTGATTGTTTTTATTATTATTAGTGGCACATTAAAAAAATGTAAGAGAAAGGTGATATGTTTAAAGTTTAAACACATCTCTTCCCTTTCTGTGAACTATGAAACCGTTTCATCCCAAATCGGAACTAACTGAAGACCCGTCCCAGACCGGAACTAACAGAAAACCCATCCCAGACCGGAACTAACAAAAAAAACTCGTCTCATATCCTCCCGTGAACTATCAAACCGATAAAATTTACCAGTAATATTAATTAAAATTTGTCAAATCAAATGACCTAAATTTTGTAGCTGGATAAATCTATCTCGTTAGACCTGCCTTGTAATGATTTTGCTATTTTTTAACTATAGAAACCCATCCCGCGAAACCCATAAGAGAAATGTGTTCCATTCATCTTGTTTGATTTTGCAAAACCTATGGATAACAAACGTTTCAATAAAAAAATTATAATATACAAATTACTTTAAGATTGTATAATATAGAATAGGCATGGGCATAAAAACCGTATCCGAATACCCAACCCAAAATCCGACCCAAAAACTGGGTTTGGTTTGGATACGGGTTTACCTACAAAACTCTATTGGTTTCTATTTTCTAATACCGTGGGTTCGGGTTAGGGTCATGATTGGATAATACTCGATATCCATTCGGGTATCCATCATAACCCGAATATATAAATATATTAAAAAACTATTTATAATATTTAGCATTAATATAATTCAATTACCCAAAATTTTAGTTATAATGTTGAATATTTCAATTTTCAATTAGTTTTAAACCTAAACATCAAAAATAATCAAAATATCTAAAATTATTTCTTAGATAAGTCAAAATTTAACTAAATTTATTTAAATATTTTTTTACGATACCTAAACCCGGTAATACTTGAACCAAACCGAACCCATATATCAAAAAATAACCAATGGGTTCTATTTACCTAAATCCGTTTATCTGAACCTCATGGGATAATATCCGAACCTTAAGGGTTGCACGAATCTCCATAGAAATTAAACTATTTCATATATATTATAAACTATTAAACTATTTCACATATATTCTTTCGTGCGGGGTTTTTTATAAATTTGATTTTACTTTAAAATAATGAGAAGAGTTATAGTAGTTAAATTTTGATTAAAAAAAAAAAAAATCGACCCAAGGACCATAATTTTAGAAGTCCATTAATATTTTAATAGATCATATGTTGAAAATTAATTGGATCTCATTCTTTGTATTGGTTGAAGTTTATTAAAAGGGAAAAACAAAAAATAAAACAAAAACAAAAAGAAAAGAAAAAAATGAAACGACAAAAACATCATTCTTGCCGTCTCCGCCTTCAGTTTCGCCTGAGAAAACAATTTCTTATTTTACCTGTCAGCCAATGGATCTCTTCCTTGATACCTTTTCCTTTTCCTTCATTCTTCTCATTTCTACCTTCGATTCCTATTTCTTATGAATCTCTAAATCTTCTGAGCTTAATCCTATGAGGCTATGACCATCATAGGTAAATCTAATCACCTCTCTTTCATATTAGTATTATTTTCCGACAAAATCAAATCAGATTCAAGTCGATTTGCTATGTTTTAGATTTGAGTCTTGAGTTACTCATATTGGGATTTTTTGTGTGTTTCATGAACTTTTAAATTTGTGAGCGAGGGTTTTTTTTTTGCTTCTTTTTTTCTTTCTAAATCAAGTTTCCGATCCAGATTAATTATAAAATGCTCAGATTTGCTGTTGTTGGTACAATGTAAGTTTAAGACTTGAAGCTCTTTAATTAGATTGACTCCATTTGCTGGATTTGCTTTAGCTTCCATGTCACTGGTATTAGTTTTGGAGTTACGATCCCCTCTCTCTCTCACACACACTCTAAGTAAGCACAAAGCTTAATTAATTAATTAGTTACAATAAGTTGTTGTTTTTTTTTTTTATTATTATTAGCAGCAGCCCCAATTGGGTTTTGACGTTATTTACCAAATTCCATCATCCTTCTCCTGTATTCAATTTGAATCCGTCGACTTGAGCTGTCTCTTCAATCTTTATATTATTTCTTTGCTGCCGCTCCTTTGTTTTTCTCATTAATTGTTTGTTCAGTTTTGCAGAGGAGAGAAACGAAAAAGAATGGAAAGCATTGTTATGGGATGTGAGATTAACGCATGCACGCAGTTCAAGTGCAACAGCACAAAACCTCTTTATAATGGCTTATCAAGTAGAGTAATCATGTTTCAGATTTTAGTTCTTATCATAGTCATATATATATATTTATTGACTCCTTTTTAATCTCTCATCTTAACTCAACGATTTGCTTATCATCATCATCTCATACTTTGCTTTTGGTATCAGACAAAGTGAAAACAAATCAGACTGAGACAATAACAGAATAATAATAGTACATGTTTTTTTTTTTTTTTTTTACTATTGAGAATACAAATAGGATCATAATGTATATTTGATTTGATGCAAAGGCAAAAGTGGGATTCCAGGCCTCCTCATATAACCGAAATAAAGATATGCTCAGGCTATAGCAAACTTATATCTGAGTGTATGAATTCTTGTGGTCTAAGAGATTTATATTTTCTTGATTGCACAGATTTGCTGGACTTGCTTTCATATTTTCATCTACTATCCTCCATTCCTCCTACAGATCCTGGTACGTTTTTATATACTTTCAAACCTTATATACATTAAGTCAATGGTAAGGTGCAGTTCACCGTATTTTGTATTATTACATGATGAAAAAAATTTCAATATAGAGGAGCTAAAGTATGGTGAATAAAACTAATAAAGATTCTAAAGGTTACTTGATCAAAAAAAAATTTCTGTTCGTCATAGAAATTCATTGCATTTCTCTATTTTCTTCATAGAAATGTTTATAGCTGGATAAACAGATTTATACATAATCTAAAATTCTAAACTGCTAGAAAACGACAACAAATCACTTATTCTCAACCTTCAGCTTTAGTGTCTCGATCTTTTTGTCAGTCAAATCCACATCATTCGTATGCTCACCATTTTCTTCTTCATATTTCTCCAAATGTATTGGTTGTCTAGACAACTTCTTGGGTGTTAATGATTGTTCAGATGCATAGACTCGCTTAGATGATGATGATGGGGTAGATTCATAGACTCACTTATTGCTTCCAAGTATGAACTATACTGACTCTTATCCTCCATGTTGTTTTGAAGGCCTTGAGATTGGAAACATGTGTGAAACCATCGGTGGCAGCCATATGAAGGTGATTTTCTATTTTCTATTCAGTTTGTTTGTATGTTTGATGAGTTTAATATTGACGTTCTATACTATGGTTTATATAGTAGTTGATGTTGCTTTGGGTGAAAGGTAGAATATTCGCTGCATTGAATAGAAGATTTTCTGTTTTTGATTTGATTTTGTATTTTGATATGATATAGGATAGTAAGAATAGGGATTGGATCAAATTGTTTCCCTTTTCTGTTTTGACTATTGATTTACTTATTTATTGAGGTACGAACAAATGGTAATTAAGAGGTAAGGGTTGGTGTGATTGCCTGAAATGAGAATATATGTGATTATACTGAAATATATGCAGTTAATGATTTGATTTTATTTCGCCTCTTGTTATGATACGCTAGAGGATCATGAGGGATTCTGTTAGTTGACATTTTTATATTTCCTCCGCAATTATGATGATTATGATGTATTTTTTTTATTTCTTTTATCCTACATGTAAAAGAAGAAGAAGAGAGTGTTTAGATACACTTATAATATATCAGGGATTCTAAACAAAACTGTTTTAGACAACTTACCATTCACCACAAACGTCACCATAGTAAATAATTGCCATATATGTTCGTCAATTATTCAGCAAAAAACACAGCGAATCCAAACAGCTTTGTTTCAATTATATACCATAACAATTATGTTGCCATAATCATCACCATAGTAAATTATTTCCATATCGTAATTTAATCTGCTAAAATTATGCGAATGAAAACAATATTGATATCAAAAACTTACCATAATATCAATCATGTTAAACAAAAACAGTTACAATTTTAATGCAATCAACAATCATCTTCTACCATATCTCTTCAAACAAATAAGAAAATGAAAACATTAACTGAAAATCTAGAATTGATTTTCCGAATATTCTACAATTACCACAATCGCAACAACTCAAATAAAACTTCTATATAAACAAGAGAATACGACATACACTTAAAAACACATGAAACGTAGAAAAATAGATCAAAAATTCACCTTAGTAGAAGAGATGGCTCCCAATGATGGTTTCACTCATGTCTTCAAACTTAAGGCCTTCAAAACAACATGGAAAATAAGAGTCAACATTATGCATATGTAGAAGCAGTATACCACATACACTAGAGAGACTCTAGAGATGATTTTGGCTCATACCGCAGTAAGTTTATTATTTTTTCAAAAACTTTTGACATATTTTATATATGTTCCAATGATCTTGGAAGGTTTTCTAAATATATAATTTCGTTATTTCTCATTGTTAGGGTACCCTCATTCATGCTACTGTTAAGAAGCAGCACTTGAACAAGTTTCAAAGGCGTATTGTCTTTGGTGAGTGGCGAATAATAGAGAACTTTTAACTTACAAGAGCCTCCTGAAAGTTTCAGGATAGGTACGTATAATGTATTGTTTGTTTAAATTATATATAGCTTAATATTTCTAATATTAGTATTAAATATTTTTTTAATATTTTCTAATGCAGATGTTGTTGGCCAAGTGCTTTCTATTGGTGACATGAAAACGTCAGAGCTCAGTGACAAACCGAAAAAGAGATTAGAGGTTGAGCTACGAGACACAAGGTAGTGATTACAGATTTTCTCTCTTGAGAAAGAGCTAAAACATAATAAAGACAAAATATTTTCAATGCATTGACCAGCATCTGCCATGTACTTTGTGTGGAAAGTTTGATGACAATAATTGGACAGCATGTCATGATGCAAATGATGCAATGGTCATTACAAGATTTTGATTGTTGATAAAGACGGAAACCCTCATAAGGAAACTATGAATGTTGTTTTCAAAGAAGTAAGGAAACTATGAATGTTGTTTTCAAAGAAGTAAGGAAACTATGAATGTTGTTTTCAAAGAAGTGTTTCAAAATTTGAAATACCTCTTAGAAATCATTCCTCAAGGTAAGAACATTTCTTTAGTGTTATCTGTATTTTAATATTTTTTAAGATTTAAATTTTTACGTATTTTTGAATATATAACCTATACCACTTCTGATATTCGAAAAAGATATTACAATGGATGAAAAGACTGTCGAAGATGGTGTAGAGAGTATGGTTTTTGTTACAGAGAAACGTTTTTGTGAAGGAATTTCGTTGTATGTATTATCTCAAGGATAAATGATTTATCTTTATTGTTAAGATTATTTTGTAATAAGTTAATGTGGTTTTTCCTGTTTGAAGTATACCTACTATATCTATCGTAAGTTTATTTCAAAAAAAATTCCATACTATTAAAAACTTTTGTTTTCTATAAATAAATATTTGATTCCTTTGTTAGATTTATAAAAATATTGAATATAAACTATTTTCTTTAATTATTCTTTGTCAATCATAGATAATCACAAAACAGAGACAAGATTAAAAAGCAACACATTGCGATGAATATGAAACATGAAAAACTTACAAGTAACAAATGATGATGTATTCTTTATTCCACAGCCAGTTTGTTAGTGTACTCATCTTAATGTAAAAAAACAAATTCGTATTAGAGTTTAGTATACTTTAAAACCCGTAATTATTTATACTTAAAATTGGTTTAGCTACTTATCTTTGATATCGTCGTCCTCAACTGTTTCATATCCTGAAAAAGGTCAATAAAACCCAAAATTAAAAAGAAGAATTGACAAGTATACAATGTAATTTTATAAAATTTTAATAAAAAGAATATGAATCAAACTTATTTCTAAAGGATCAACAAGTCTCATACCGGATTTACATTGGACAAATTCCGCGTCAAGGCTATATTCAAACGAAATGCATCAATTAGATATTTAGATTACAAATTAAATAATAAATTAAACTGTTGGTTTAATTAGATAAATAGATCCAACTATTAACTTACCAGTTCAATCGATTTCCAGTAACATCAAAAAGCAGTTATTGTAGTGGTGGATCTGAGTTTGTCCTAAGGAAATCGGTTGACATGTTTGATGAATTAACAACAACTCTATTTAGAACGCTACTTTTTTGAAAAAAATAAGATATTAAAATCTTCAAAACCAACAAAAACCAGGTTTAAAATAATCTGTAAGAATACAGATCTCACATCGAAAGTCCATTAAAACGATAGACAAAAAGTATGTGAGAAGGCAAATAACAAATTCAATTGTTAAACGAAATTGAAACAACAATTTCAACTGTTAACTTACTTGTTCAGACAATCAGTATTCTAACTGGATTTCAGAAAAAAAGAGAATAACGATTTAGATTCAGCTGTAATCGTATATGCTTCGTTGAGAATAAGAGTCGAAGAGGAGTGGAGAAGAAGATCCAATTTTGTATGTCCTTTCGTTCTCTTCTTTTTTTTCTTTTCACAAAACACCTAATAACATTTCATGGGTGTTACGGCCCAGTTAAAGTGAAATCATACAGGCTCATTAACATGTTGTGGGTATTATGTACAAAATGACCCAATAGGCCAATACTAACACTAATACCATTATTTTATAAAAATTACAACTAAACTTAAAAAAACCTATGATAAATAATAATCATACAATCACAAAAATCTAAAATTAAACAAGAAATAGTTTGAGAAGAAAAAAATTCAAAATAAACTCCGCACGTTTTGGTTAAAATTAAAATAAACCCGCAGGAAATTTTCAAGCATAAGTTCAAAATAAAAATTAAATACATAATATGTTATATAACAATTAAAAATTTTAAACTAGATGAATTATCTATAAATTAACAAGAAGAAAAAGTCAATTAATTTTGTAATATTTATATTATAACATATGATATATAAATATACTATATTTGTGTTTGTGTTACTCCATACGGGATGTCCAAAAATTCCTGTTTTTGCCTAAATGTCGTTTTTAATCAGAAATAAAAAGTATCTCATGCAACAGGAATTTAGGAAAGAGTGTATGACACAATTAGATGGGACACGACGAAACGGAAAAGGAATTACATCCACCCTTAAATATTTGGATTTGTCTAAAACAGGATTTAGATAATCGAACGAGATAGTTTGATGATAGAGCTTTAATCGAGTTTTTGGATTGGATTCGGATTCGCCTCAAAGATTATCGGATGAATCATATCAATTTGCTGGAATCGATTTTTGTTTTGGACACACCTTTTTGTGTTTGTCGTTTCATCTTTTTTCTTTGTTTTTTTTTTTTTTTTTTGAAGTAATCTTTGTTTTCTTTGTTCAATACATATAATTGTTAATGAATATTGGACCCAATAATGACCCAACTTTTTACAAACGAACCATCTCCAAAATAAATTTGGACTTCAATATTAATGGCCTATTACTTTTGCTATGACATTTTAACATATAGACTTACATAATCTTTAATTTTATGATAAAACTAACAGTATAAAAGTTTCTAAACATTAAAAAAAAATGTCCCCGCACGTACGTGCGGGTCGATCACTAGTATGAAGTAAAACAGAGGTAAATGATGATATATTTTTTTCAGAAAATAAATAAAAATACGATAACAACATGGAATACTTGGATATACATTTATCTTCTCATATTCCCTCTCCATCGGCACGCCTTTGCTTGGTAATTGGCTTTTCTATTCATACCAACTCTGACGTAGTCTGAGTAGGAAGGGATCATACATTTTCTGACTCGTAAGGTAAGACATATTCTTGATCAAATATTGATAGTTATTGCGAGTTTGCGACCATATATCAACAAAAATAATTTCATATTAATTAAAATTAAAATTCATTAAATATGTGTAGGTCTCTCTGATCACATATATCAAATTTTGATTTATGAACTTATTATTTTTATAACAACGAACCATATAGAATATTGATTGGTGAAAATTTGTATATTCTATTTTCCGTTCAATAAATGGAAAAATAGTTTATGTGAAAAAGGAAGTTCTTGAGAAAAAAAATCCAAAATAATAGGGTTTGTACATTTTCTTTGAAAATTGGCTACTAAAATCAAAGACTAGTTTCCATTTACAGAAACCTTTTTTTAAAAAAAAAAATTGATGAATGGGTGATTGATTTGTTCAAAAACAATGTTAAAAACTACAAACATAAATTGCGTAATTGTTTTAAAGAAACAAAACAAAACAGAATAATTAAAATTTGATCTCTTATACAAAAGCTGATGTGTTTATGTTTAGAACCAAAAAAAAAAAAGTTATACAAAATTTGATTTTTTTATTTATTAAGAATGCAGAAGTTGTGCCTATATATGTATACGGAACCAAGACAATGAAGAGCATTAGCCAATTCAAAGTGAGACCAATACCACTACAGTTTCACATGTAACAGGAGAAAACGGTTCAACTAAACTTTTGTGCAAGAAACACTTCATACTTCAAAGTTGTATCAACGAGAGAACATAGTAAACGAATACTCCAGTTAAAACAGAGTTGGTCTAATTCCAAATGCGAAATTCAATATAAATAAGCAAAACATAAAACCAATATCTTAACATAAAAAGTAAGAATCCCAAAACAAAGTTATAACGCATAACATAAACCAGTAGATTTAAAGATAGCATAATCCAAAATCAAAAGAAATAATCAAAAAAGCATAAACCAAATCCAAAGTTGCAAAGAGACATTGTTGCATCTAAAGGTATCAACGATGGATAAAAGAGACAATATCATCCAAAAAGGCTAATTTTTGTAAGAGAGTTTCGTCATCTTTGGCCTTCAAGACTCTCCATCGGTCCATCACTTCCCTCTTCTTCTCTTGATCTGGAACCCGACCCCAATCCATTTTCACTGCATCTTCATCCCTGCCAAGATAAGCAACCGAACGAAGCAAAACCCAGTGGCTAAACCAATCTCCTCCTTGTCCATAATTCATCACATCCTTTTGACCACCTTCCAGCTTCTGAATTCTTTCACTCCTTTTTGAATCTTCAGCAGCAATCGTTCCTGTTAACGGGGTTCCCCAAATCTTCTCATACAGTTCAAAATCTTTAAGATCAAGAGGTTTCAAAGCAGACAGTTTAAGATCATGGTTTTTATGGTTTTTAACCATGATATAAGTGTGCTTTTTGAGTCTTTTGAGTTGTTTCCTAGGTTGCTTTTGAGTCTTTATAGGATTAGGTACTCATTGACACGGATGGAACATAATAGAGCTAAAATATGAAGATTTGGAGCATAATGGGTGTTCTTAATATTAATTCTTGATTGATCACCTAGAATTAATAACTTAGAAAAATAAATTGTTATGAGAATATAATTGATTTTCCAGATTAAACCATTGATGAGCAAAATTACTTCTTGCAAAGAGATTTGATTTAGTAATTTTGTGAACAATCTAAACTTGTTTTTATAGCTGATTTTTAACCTTGAATTTTGCAAAGAGATTTGAATTTTTTCGGGTTTTAAATTTAGATAATATTTGCATATAGAACTGATTTATTTTACAATTGTTTTTAGAGTTTTAGATCTGATTTTAACTGATTGAATCCTAATTTATTAATTGATTTAATATTTCATAAATTTCTGAGAATTTCCCTAGACCTAGCGTTTTTAATTTCTGAATTTACAACACTTTTGAATTCTGTTTTTGTATTGCTTTTAAATTAATATTTTGATTTAGCATAATTAAAAGATTAATAAGTCTATTGTGTGATCTAGAGTATCTGTGGATTCGACCCCTAGAGTATTACAACTGCGAGGCTGTTAGTACCAATAGGGTATTACAATTTGAGCTTATCATGAGTGATGTAATTTTTGACATGCATTGTAATGAAGCAATCATACCTCGTCATCCTCCCTCCAAAACCGTAGAGGGACAACCTTCTTGCCACTCGTTTTCATTTTCTTTGCAGCATTGGTGTCTTCAGACGAAAAACCTTCACTCACACGCTTCTGTCCTTGCCGGAAACACAGATCTCCTTCTCCTTAGCTATCTCAGCTTTGGAAGGTGTTTCTTTCTTTTTGGAAACTTCTTCATTATACAAAGAAGCTTCATCTTTCTCAGAGAGATCTTCTCCACTACTGTCCTCTTCTTCCTCCTCAGACGATGAGACTCAGATTTCCTTCTCCTTGGCTATCATCTCTGCTTTGGAAGGAGTTTGTTCCTTCGTGGAATCCGAGGAAGTCTCATCCTCCTCGTAGCTCTCTTCTTTTCCTCCTCGGAGGAGTCACAAATCTTTTTCTCCTTGGCTATCTCAGCTTTGGAAGGAGTTTGTTCTGTGGTGAGCTCCTCTTGCTCAGAATCGGAGGAAACCTCATCCTCCTCGGAGCTCTGTTCACCACAATGTTCTTCTTCTTCTTGAGACGACGAAGATTTAGTCTGCAAACTCAAGGTGTATTTAGTATGAGTAGTAACTGATGGTCCGGATGGAGTGGATATTTGTTCCTCTTCGTTAGAGGAAGACTCATATGATGAAGAACTTACTGAAGAAGTATCATTTTTAGTCACCATTTGTAAGTGAGAATCAAAAGGAAACACTTCGGTGTCTCTAAAAGTTATGAGCAGGGAGTGATATTGAATGGAGGGAATGGAGTACTTAAACCCAAAAAACATGCATGACAGCATCAGGAAAATTGTAATATATTCACTCATTGTTCTCTTTCTAGTTTTTTTTTTTTTTTTTTTTTTTTTTTTTTTTTTTTTTTGTGGAGACTAAAGAAAAAAAGATTGAAAGAGTCGTGACATAGTAACCCAGACGACGACACACATCAATAATTATTGAGAATTATTGAATGGGTTACAAAAATTTGAATCTTGAAAATTCACTCTTGGCCCCACAATATGAGTCTAGTTCCAAACTTCCACTACCAAATAAACCATATCTTGAAGACAAAATCTCTAAATATTAACCACAAATTGTATACAAATATCTCATTGTTTTCGATTTCGTGTTTTTTTTTTCATGTATGAAACTACGAACTCTGCTTTGAATACTGACCAAAAAACTATGTCCTCTGCTTTTTCATGGATCTTCTCCTTCTTCTTCTCTATTTTTGATGAAAAGCTAAGTAAGCTCAGAATCTGAAGCATGACCAGTTTGTTGTCTACGTATTCCTGGGCTTAGAGGACTCATTGGACTCATAGGCAATCTATTATCTTTCCTTGCTTTGATGCTTCTTCCAAATGGACTCAATGGTGATGCTTTTGGCGATGATCTTGCTTTTACCGGTGAAGTTCCTGTGGATCTCAACTTCTCTGAACCTGCATTGATGATATTAACGTAAAGATAGTTGTCTTTTTGATGATCTAACAACTTAAAAATCATGCATGTCAATATAGTGATAATTAGAGTGATTAGGACTAACCTAAGCTTGGACTTTTTCTGAGCTTTGCCATTTCGCCGCTCTTCTTTAAACCTGAGACCTTTTTGATGGGAGCTTCTGAGTAGACTGATCTTGTATCTGAGTATTCAGATATTGTATCTAAACTCAATGACTTTGTATCTCTTGTAATCATGGCATTGGGTGGATCTTCAACAACTGAAACGCTTTCAGATTCACTACTTCCCTCTAAGCCTTCTTTTGTGTTTGGATTCATCTTCTCTCTTTCCAGAACCCGGTATGAGTATAGTTGGAAAGGGATTAGGTTCACGGACGCCGTGTGAGACCCTACATCACCTGGGAACTTTCTCAAGAACCTTGCTTCTAAATCCCAACAATCAACTAGTGGAGTTTGCATTTGAGGATGACCATGATCTGGATTCACAACCAGGAACTTCTTGAAGTAACGTAGTATCCGACAAACCGAAGAGAAGTTAGGACGCTGACTCGGTTCTGAGTGCCAACACCGTTTAATAAGACTAACGAGGTATTTTGGTGAAGGGAATGGGAATAGAGGTCTCTCTCCCATCCTAATGTTAATGGCCATTTGTTCACCTTGAAGATGACTATCTTCAAATGGAACTTTACCTGTTATGAGCTCAAAACACACCATTCCAAAGCTATATACATCAGCTTTATGCGTCAACTTGGATTTAGGAGTTTTACCATTCAGGTCTTGCTCCATCTCTGCTAGAACTTCAGGTGCGTACCATATCACAGGATCAGGAGTGCCTGGTCTCGAGGATGACCGAGAAGACTGAGCTTTGACACAAGATAAACCAAATCCAGAGATTTTCGCATGGAAATAACCATCAGTATGGCTCCTCTCTTTCAAAAGAATGTTCATAGGGTTTAAATCTCCATGGAAGATATCGTTTCCATGGAGATACTCCATTCCCCTTGCAACTTGCAGCATGATATCAATCACTACTGGTACCGAGAAGAGATATCTTCTTCTTGGTCCGCAGTTCTCTTTCATGTAACTCTGCAAATCTTTGTGCATCAGCTCCATAACCAAGAAACATTCTTTCCTTTCTTCATCATAGAATCCACATAGGTACTGAAGTATATTAGAATGACAAAGCGCTAAAAGAGATGAAATCTCAGAACTTAGCGGCTCAAGATCGCTGAAAAAGTGCCTTAGTGCAAAGCGATCACCTAGCCATTGAATCTCCTTGTAGTGTCCATCTGCATCTAACCGTCTCTTCACCTGGTAGTCTTTTGAACCAAGAAGTATAGAGCTTGGAAACAGTTTCCCGTTAAACTGCTCCAAACCAGTTAACTTCTTTAAAAGCAAGTCAGCTAAACGCTTCCCGGTTTTGCCAATATCATCGCTGTCTGATTTCCTCTTCTGTTGTAATGCCTCCACCAGATTCCATCTATCTTCTCTCCAAGAATTCTCAAACCGGCTGAGAATATCCCTTGGTACCAAGTACTGTTTCCCAAACCTCCACTGAAACAGCTTAGGATCATTCCACTCTATATCATACTTTCTTGAGAACACAACTCTCCTTCTGTCCATCTCAGAAGGGTCAAAACCAGAAATCTCCCCAGCGGCCTCGATGGATTCAACAACGGCAGAGAAATAACAGAACAAGTTGTGTATATGAAACTCAACACAATCTTTGTTTTGATGAAGATTGATAACTTTACCCCACCAGTCACTACTGTCCATACAATGCTTAACGTACAACTCACCTTCTTTGAAAACTCTGTAAAGCTCCCTTAAAGGTTGTTCAAGAGCTCTCCATTTAGTCTGCTTCTCTTCAAGCTTGAGATTCTGTCTGATCTCTTCTGCAACGGTGTTGAAAGCTAAACTGAAGATATCTAACAAGAGACAGCATTGTCTTTGGTTGATCAAGATATCATCTTGTAATACCATAAGTGCATTAAGACTTCCAAGAACTTCGCCGATTTGTCTGAATTGCTCCATCAGACAGCAAATGTTCTGTTGTGAAAATCCTCAAAATCTCTTTTATCTCTCTAATCAAAACCAACAAAACTGTTGAATGAACCAATCAAAATTTCAATTACAGCAGATCAGAATTAGACCAAAGAAACATTTCAGACATTATTAAATAGGGTTTTGAGGCAAAAACAAAAACCTAAAACGAAGATCCTTTTATAGAAAGTCAAGAATCGATCAATGGAGCGAGCATACAAAAATCACATAATACAATCACAAAAAAATACTGATCACACCAAACAAGAATCTCATCAAACCGGCATTTAGAATCTTTAAGAGAGAATGGAAATATCAACCGTCTCAATTTTACCTGTAGAGAACGTCTCTCACCGTACCGGACAATGAACTTAGATTCACGGGCAGGATTCAAAGGAGAAAGGAATCAAAAGGTGGACAGAAACGTTTTTTTTCTTTTTTTCTTTCCCAGAATTGTGATTAATCGTTGAAAACATGTCCTGGTTCGTTGGAGTAATAATGTCATCCTGCGAGTTTTGTCATACTATAAGATACTTTTTATGTTATGGTCGTCACGTCGCCAAATTATCCATGCGTCCTGCAGATTTTTACTCAGCACTAAATGATTCAATACGTGAATGTGTTGTGCTGTCGAACAAAAAAAAATATCGATATGTGGCATGACAACATTTTATAGACGAATTAAATAAACAGAAATGATGTGTTTTAAAAATTTACTAATTGTGTTTTAAAAAAATGCAACTCCAGTTTGGTTTACAAACCAAAATTTACAAATGGATTGGGTTTTCAGATCCTTAATTTGGAAATTTTCTGTTTCCTCCGAATCTTCTCATGGAGTCAGCTATGAACTCATCTCAGGTGCAGTCTTTACAAAAAAACTTGATCGATTAAATCTTCTGCTTATTCTTTTGGATACATGCTATAGGGCACTAAATGTGTCATTTATACGGTACATATATCTTTTGATATGTCCAATACCAAGTTGTTGTCAAGAAACAAAGAAGGTGTAATGATCGTGAATTCACCTGCTCAGATAATAACAAGAATATTGAGTGTGGTGTACACATCTTGAAAGATGGATATGATGACTATTTTGACTGTGAACCTAAAGCTGTAGGGAACATCTGCTACCAAATTGTTGGGGTGTCTAAAGCTGAGAATAGCACTAAAACACACAGGTTGTTGGAGTTGCTTCAGGAAGCTTGGTCAAACGCTCCCATTCTGATTTGTAAAATTTCTAACTATTTCATCTTTTCCTACAATTTGGAATAATAATCTTTTGATTCAAGTCACAAACCTATCAGGTGAACAGGTTCCATCCAAAGCATATATATGCCGCCTAAGGGTTCCCACACACTTAGCCTACTTGAGGAGTAAAATAGGTTGATCACTTTGAACTAATCAAAGCCAATGTCAATCCCACTGTCTGCAAATGATTGATTTACATGAATGTTTTGCTTGATGGTTTTGAATTTGGGCTATATTAATTAATATACATGGTTGACTTAAAAATTAAAGATCTAGTCTCAGATATAAATTTATTTGTTCTCATTCTTTCTCCTTTTTATTAAAATCACATATAGTAAAACCTCTATAAATTAATACCGTATTAATTAATAAATTTTGCTTGTCGAGTCAGACCAATGTAAAAAATATCAAAATTCGATAAAATAGTAAGATAATAACTTTTTAAAAATCTCTATGTAAAAGATAGTCCCAATAAAATCATAAATTAATAATCATGTAAATTTACACACATGCATTAAGATTATGAATTTTCCCTAGAGCTCATAACTATAAAAAAATTGTTATGCTGTATTTTCAAACTACAATAATATAAAATATTCTATAACATGTCCTAAAAATAGCTAAAGATTTTCAAATTTCTAGATAAACATCATTTTCATTTTGATAAAATGACAATTGATATTATTATTCATAAATTTGAATTGACAATTGACAAATGACAATAACTACATCATTTTCAAATTTCTAGATAAAATAAGACAATTGATATTATTATTCATAAATTTGAATTTGTGTATGTCATGCGTATAAGTGAATTTGTTTATAGTATTTATAATTTATCGTCACTAATTTTTTCTAAATATTACAAATTCAGTTGTAAAACCATAAAATTTATAACATCAGAAAATCTAATCTTCTTTTGCTAAAATTTTCTTAATTCATAATATTTAAGAATTTAAGCAATTTAAATATACATCTATAAATTAATAATTACACCATATATTATTTACACTATAAAATAATAATTATTAATTTCTAGATAAATTAATATCACTATAAATTAATAAAATGTCATTTCCCAACATTATTAGTTTAAAAGTTTTACTTTATATCCTTATTTTTAGTTCTAATTACAAAAATATCATTCAACATATTTCATTGTTACTGTTCATAATCTGCTCGATAACACTTTACATCCAAGACCGAAGATATTGTTCATCATATGATATACTAAATATATTTTGTAATTTTAGCGTATAATCACAACAAGTTTACAATTTTACAGATTTTGTTATTGATATATACTTCTTTTTAATCTAATTTTAATGACTTTATTTTCTGATATCTATTATACCATTTATCGCTAAATAGTGTCAAATAATTTTTGATTAGTGTAGACAACTGTTTTATTTATATGTTAAATATTGTAGTATCATGATAATTGCACATCTTATGTCTTAGATGCATATTTATTGAGTTAAACGAGTTATCATATCATACAATATAATATAATACTATATGGGCTATATTAATTAATATACATAGTTGACTGAAAAATAAATTATCTAGTCTCGGTTATAAATTTATTAGTTCTCTTTCTTCCTCTTTTTTTAAATCACATTTATCCTTATTTTTAGTTCTAATTACAAAAATGTCATTTAAATCTAAACAAGTATTAAGAACATAATTAATAAAAAAGTCTCACTAAAATAGTTAAAAAGACCCCAAAAGTTAGCAAAAATAAGCCAAGTTTAATTAAGAGGCCTCATAATTAGCAAAAATGCCTCATAATCAATAAAATAGCCCAAAATTTAGCAGAAAAAGCTACAAAAGTCTCACTAAAATAGTTAAAATGACCCCAAAAATTAGCAAAAATAAGCCAAGTTTAATTAAGAGGCCTCATAATTAGCAAAAATGCCTCATAATCAATAAAATAGCCCAAAATTTAGCAGAAAAAGCTACAAAATTAGCAAAACAAAATCCCATATTAGGAAAAAGCCCCAAAATTAACAAAACAAATTATGGGAGGAAATGATTAATAAAACAAATTATTTTGGGCTAAAATAATTAACAAATTTCCCCAAAATTAATAAAAAAAATTATTAAGAACCCATAATGAACAAAAAATATATCATTTTTTTTAAAAAAGGTCCAAAATTTGTTTTCTTATTTGGCATCAGATATTGCGGGACCTGCATTGGTTATTCTAGATCATAGTTATGGAAGACATGATTGGCATATAGAAAACGGAGGCGAACAAACAAAACAAAAGGCTCAGGACGTCTTACGCATGTCCGTCAAAGCAGTAATGATATACAGGTTTGTAGTTTTACACATATTTACTAACTAGTTTTTATTTCATAACACATTCCAAACATAGTGTTTAGTATTTACTAATTTGTATTTTTTTGTTGACGTTACAGGAATAGTGGGAGTGTCTCAAACATCAATATTTGAGTATTTAACAGAAAAATATCCGGATCTGTTGGTGTAAGTGCACAATATTGTCTTCAAACACTTCAAGGCGGAAGAGGATTTCGTATTTGTACACCACTCCACTGACAAAAATTAAAATATACAATCTATAAATTAATATTAATTTACACTATAAATTTATAATTTTATTTTTTTAGATAAATTAATAAAATGTCATGATTCCAAAACATTAATACTTTATAGAGGTTTTACTGTATATCCTTATTTTTAGTTCTAATTACAAAAATATCATTCAACATATTCGATTGTCACTGTTCATAATCTGCTCGATAAAACTTTACATCCAAGATCGAAAATACTGTTTATCATAATAATATAGTAAATATATTTTGTAATTTTAGCAAATAATCACGATAAGTTTACAATTTTACATTTATTGATATCGATATAAACTTGCTTTTCTGATATCCATTATACTATTTATCACCAAATAGTGTCAAGTAATTTTTGATTTGTGTAGATAACTATTTTATTTATATGTTAAATATTATAGTATCATGATAATTGCACATCGTATGTCTTACATGCTTAACTATTGAGTTAAAAGAGTTATCATATCATATAATATAATATAATAATATGGGGTATATTAATTAATATACATGGTTGACTGAAAAATAAATTATATAGTCTGAGTTATAAATTTATTAGTTCTCTGTTCTTCTTTTTTTAAACAACATTTATCCTTATTTTTAGTTCTAATTACAAAAATATCATTCAACATATTTTAGTGACACTGTTTATAATTTGCTCGATAACACTATACATCCAAGATCAAAGATACTGCTCATCATATGATATAGTGAATATATTTTGTAATTTTAGTGTATAAAGAAAAGGTTTGCCAAACGATGTCTTTTTCTACCTCATACATACCAATAATGCTATTTGTTTCTTCTTTTGTAGTTATTTAAATAAACTTAACAAACCAACCAATCTCCTTAGTTTATTAAAACTGCAGAAACAACATTGGCGAACCATTTTTGATTTTTTGGTCATGTCAGAAGAATGTGAACTTCTGTAATTTGGCTAGTCACCGGTTTATGGGTCTTGTTAGGCCCGGTCATGCACCAATTTTTTTTTTAAAAAACATTTGTATTAGGCCTCATATTTTCGAGGCCCATTTTGTAGAAATAATTAAAAAAAAAATTGATAAATATAAACAAGTAATAAAGTAATAGATCCATAATTAATAAAAAGTCTCACTTCGATAGTTAAAGAAGGCTCCAAAAATTAGCAAAAATAAACCCAAGTTTAATTAAAAGGCCTCATAATTAATAAAATAGCCCAAAGTTAGTAAAAAAAAACTACAAAATTAGCAAAAAAAAATCCCATATTAAGAAAAATCCCCATAATTCCCCAAATTAACAAAAACAAAATTATGGGAAACAATGATTAATAAAAAATATTTTGGGCTAAAAAAACAATAATTTTCCCAAAATTAGTTTTAAAAATTATTAAAAATCCATAATGAACAAAAAATAAATCAGTTTTTTTTTTAAAAAGCCCTAATTGGCCCCGGATGTTGCCAGACTGGCACTGGGTATTCTAAATCAAAGTTTATTGACATCAACAACCCAAAAAAATACACAAATAGTTATATGAGGCAGTGATTGGCATATTAGAGAACGGAGGTGACCAAGCAAAACAAAAAGCTCAGGACGTCTAGCGCATATCCGTGAAAACAATAATGATGTCAAGGTTTGTATTTTTACACATATTTACCAACTAATTTATAACACATTCTAAACATAGTATTTACTAATTGTATTTTTTGTTGTTGATATTACAGGAATAGTCGGAGTATCTTAAACATCAATATTGGAGTATTTTACGAAGAAGCATCCGGATCTGATGGTGTAAGTGCACAATATCGTCTTCAAACACTTCAAGGCGGAAGAGGATTTCATATTCTACTTCACTAACAAAAGTTAGTTTAATTATTTATCTTCTTTTGTCTATGATGTGATGATCTTCGGGTGACAAATGTAATATATATCTCACTGTATATCAGCATATCATTTTGTGTCTCGGTTATTGAACAATATGCAAGTACCTAGTACACAAACGAGGATGTTTGTGATGTTGTAGGTTGATAGTTTTCTTGCTGAATATGCTCATTGTGAACATGAATATACTAAGAACGTGTTCTTTTTATGTTATAAAAATGTGTTCTCCTTATGTTTTAATAACACGTTCTCCTTACGTTATAAATGTACATTATAGTAGTTTTTTTATATAGACTCCATTGTATTCCTATAAATAGTTTGTAACTAGGTCATTATCATGAGAATCTCTCTCTCATTCTATCTTATTCTTTATTGTTCTCATACTCATTTGTTCGTAATTCTTAGCACTCATCACCAACAAGGTCAATGCATTAGAGATGTTGGTCTTATTGCCTTATTTATTATTTTATTTTTTTGGAATAAAATGTTAAATTATATTCAAAGAAAAAATAACGTTTTACATCAGCTTTGTTTGAAAGAATAAAACTTAGACTGTTTTAACAAAATCCCTAAGTTATTAAAGCCAAGAAACTATCTCCTCAAAATCGGGTAGCTAACCAAGCCTGGAGACCCATAGCATAGCGTCGATCACCCTGCCTTTCAATGGCCAAAAGTTGAGTTCTTATTTGCTTGTCAAGCCAGCTAATAAGACTTGTCGCAGATGTAGGAGTCTCCCCATGGCGCCTTGCGTTACGCTCCCGCCAGACAGAGTACACCGTGAGTTGAAAGGTATATCTAGTTAAGAACCCGGACACCCGATCAGCTTGCGTTCCAGAAATAATGTCGAGTAGCTGTGACCAAGAGGTAGTAAAACGAGTCATATAAAGATTTTGTGCTATACCAGACCAAACTGCAGCGGTATAAGGACAAGAAAAGAACAAATGGTCTCTTGTCTCCACCGGAACAGAGCAGAACACACAGCTTACAGCACCTCCATTTCTCCAAGTGACCATTCGATCCCCCGTCGACAACCGATTATGAACTGCAAGCCATGCGCAAAAAGAATATTTCGGAGTTGCATGAGCAAACCAAACACCCTTATGCCAAGCAACTTGATTTGAAGCTGTGCGTATATGGTTCCAGGTATCCTTTGTAGAAAATGTGTCCTTATAAACATCACCTTTACCGCGCCATAGTACACGATCTGCCTGAGAAGGAGTTCTAGACTGATACACTTGATGCAAAACCTCTTCAATGTCATTCAACACGGGATTACGGTGAGTCCTTCGCCGTCTCTCGTACCATGCGGCATGGAGGGTCATATGTTCTCGGATACCCAAATCAATCATACCCCGTGGACCCACTTTATCCAACAATCGCCCGTGCACCGACCAGTTATCATACCAGAAAGACGTAAGAGCTCCACTCTGCACTTCCACCTTAACAAAAGTTTTTGCCAAATCTCTGTATTTCAACAATTTTCGCCACATCCAGGAGCCAGATAGTGATGCAGGCGGTATCGACCAAAAGCAACCCTCTTTAAATAAATTCAGTTTTGACCATTGAACCCATAATGATACTCCCCCAGAGACCAAACACCATATCAGCTTTAAACAACTTACATCATTTGTCTGTTTCAAAGATCTCAGTCCTAATCCACCTTCACACTTCGGTTGACACACCACAGCCCAGGGTAACTTTGCCTTATTAGTATTCAGAGTCGGACCAGACCATAAAAACGCAGAACATAAACTGTCCAGCTCGGTAATGGCTTCCCGTGGGAGTCGAAAAGCACTCATCCAAAAACTAACTATGCTCCAAAGGACCGAACGGATGAGGTCAAGGCACCCTGCAAAAGAGAGGTGACGTGCAGTGTTATTGCTTAACCTCTTATTAACATGTGCTTATGGTTAGCTTCAGTCTTCAGGTGATGTATCCTGCAAATGGATATGTATTGGTGCATTACAGGTGTATTACTTCCAAATGGTGGCTTTGGTTATAATCGACTTCTTGCATGGATTCGTTGTCTTACTTGTAAGTTAACTTGGAACACCCAAAATAGTACAATCTTTAGCCATTTTAGTCGGTAAGAAAGAATAGATTAGCTGGCTTTGCTTGAAGGAGGATGGTCCATATCCATCATGTGTCTTTTTTCTTCTGCATGCTATGCTTCTTATATAGTAAGCACGCCTTTCTTAATGCAGATCGAAGTCTTTTCATACTATGTCTTGTACATTTTCTTTGAGCAATATCTGAATACCTGGACAATAGCTTTGACCAACCTCGCCATAGCAATCGGTTTGCTTCTCATCTATCAAATTTTTGCTAGATCTTGTACCAAAAGACTACTCTTAAAACTCTCACTAATTTTGTTCTAGCAGGTGCTATATTTATTGTTTGCTTGTTAATCACTTCTTTTGATTTTCAATATTTGAATGCGTGTTTCTTGTGTAATGATGAGGTGGGATGACAAGAAAAATATTATTAGACATTGCGAGAATCAATCATATGGAGGTAGGATTTCCTTCTTCCTATGGAATTAGATAACCATAAATGATGTGATAAAAAATATTAATTAAATGTTATTAATTTAAGGGGTATTTTCAAAAATATCATTTTTTATATGTCACTTTTCAATAATATCATTTCATGTTACTTATTTTAAAAAATACTCGTTTTCTATGAATTAAATGACTAAATTATAAATCCTAAATTTCAAATATTAAACCCTACCTCATCAAAACTATATAATAAATATAAAATAAAGAACTTAAACCTAAAAAAAAATTAATTAAAAAAAAAATAATTTAGTATATTAGAATTATGTAAAAGATAAAAAAATAAAAATGTTAAAAAAATTGGTATTCTCGAAAATGAATACTTTAAGAAGGGTATTTTAATTAAATGTTAGTAATTTAATAGTTGACGTTGACGACGACAAAGGAAAAAAATGTTACTTAATGAATCCGTATTTCTTGTACAATTTCGGTTTAGTTTACAAACCAAAATTTACAAAGTGGATTGGGTTTTTAAATCCCTAATTTGAGGAAAATGTATGCTTCTTTTTTATCTTCTTCTTCCTCTGATCTTCTCTCATGGAGTCAGTTCTGAGGCCTGAGCTCATCTCAACTGCAATCTTTACGAAATAAAACTGAGAAATTTCCGAATTACACAAAAATTTCAAACCTTATGGGGGAAACATTTTTTTGTATTTTTGTCCTTTGAAATTTCAGTCCTTTCGTTACGCGTTTTGCTTCAATTGTATATAAAAGTACAAACGAAGGGACTTGTTTTCTCCTCCGTAGATAGTTTTATCCAAAACCAACTGTGGGTCTAACTCACTCTCAAAAGCTAGTTCAAGAGAGGAGAATTGCCACATCACATATATATTATCCAAGGATCTATCCCAATATCTCGAAAATACAATAATACATGCTACTTATATAAGTCATATATGTGAGAAACCATTTTGGTGAGAATTTGCTTGTTGGACCAACCATGAACTTTGATACCATATTATCGATCGTGAGAGAGAAAAGAATCCAAAGTTTGTTAAGATTATCTGAAATTACTCGGATAATTATCCACAAATGTACAACTATTCTCTTATATACAAGTATAGTAAGATAACCAAACTACCAAACCAATTAATTACATTGAACCAGAAGTAAACCGGTTCCTAATCTCAATAGATACCTTCTTCAATATCTCTCTCTGTCTCATGGCTTCTTCTTCTTCTTCGTCTCGCATCAGGAGGTACCAAGTCTTTACGAGCTTCCATGGTCCAGATGTCCGCAAAGGGTTTCTCAGTCACTTACACAATCACTTCGCAAGCAAAGGTATCACCACTTTCAATGATCAGGAGATCCAGAGAGGCCACACGATCGGGCCTGAGCTAGTACTATCGATTAGAGAATCCAGAGTGTTGCTCTCGAAGAAGTATGCTTCTTCCAGCTGGTGTTTGGATGAAATCTTCAAGTGCAAAGAAGCTTTTGGGCAGATTGTGATGACCATTTTTTACGAAATTGATCCCTCCTATGTACGGATACATAGGGGAGACTTCGGAAGCGCTTTCGAGAAAATTTGTCAAGGGAAAACTGAGGAAGTGAAGCTGAGATGGACCGAAGCTTTGGCACATGTTGCAATCATTGCTGGCGAACACTCTCTTAATTGGTATGTCTTTATTGAATGAATTAGTGTTTTTATCATCTTTCACAAGCGATGCTCTAATTTTTTTTTTGGGTTGATGAAGCAGAGATGATCCAAAAGATTGCTACATATGTTTCAAACAAACTTAACCTTTCTATCCCTTCAAGGGATTTTGAGGGGATGGTGGGGATGGAAGCTCACTTGACTAAATTGAACTCTTTGTTATGCCTTGAAAGTGATGATGCAAAGATGATTGGCTGCAATATCAAAGAGTGCTTATCATTATTGATGATGTAGATGATCAAAAGCAGTTAGAGGTATTGGCTAAAGAACCTTCTTGGTCTTGGTTCGTTCACGGAAGTCGGATCATCATTACCACAGAAGATGAGAAGATTTTTAAGGAACATGAAATCAATTATATCTACCATGTGGATTTCCATCTATGAAAGAAGCTCTTGAGAGTGGGATATGAGAGGACGAATACATGACTAATTGAGACCAAAGAAGAGTGGGAACTTCAATTATATAGTCTAGAAACTATTCTTGATAGTAAAATTGAGGACATATTAAGAGTGGGATATGACAAAAATTATTGAAGAAACATCAAGCTGTATTTCTCCACATAGCGTGTTTCTTCAATAATGAGGATGTTGATCATGTGACATCAATGCTTGCTGATAGTAACTTGGATGTCAAAAATGGGTTGAAGGTCCTAGCCAATAAAGCTCTCGTGTATATATCTACCAATGGGAAGGTAATGATGCACTATCTACTCCAAAAATTGGGTAGGCAGGAAGTTGTGGAACAGTCTAACGAGCCAGGAAAGCGTCAGTTTTTAGTAAAAGCCGAAGATGTTCTGAGTGTAATTGGTACAGTCTAGCAAATAGATCAGTAAGTTCTTACATATATTTTACTTGGTACGTCTTGCTTATTGTGATAACTGATAACAAACTGATCAACCAATATTTTTTTTGGGTACATGTTAGAGTGCCGAATCTGTCATTGGTATATCTTTTGATATGTCCAAGACCAGGGAGTTGTCTATAAGTGCACGAGCATTTGAAAAAGTGCGTAATCTCCAATTTTTAAGAGTTTACATGGGTGGTTCCAATGCAAATGTTAGCTTGTGTACACTAGAGGAATTTCTACCTTGGTGAATTACTTTATACAGCCTACACAATTGGCCTTAGAACTTGCATTCTATGGAGTGATCTGATTTTGGAGAACCTCAAAAACATCTGGCGGCTGAGACTGGTTTATAAAAGTTTCTCCTGATTTAAGCCTAAATGGCCGTTTGAATGAGTCTTGAGTTCTATACAACTTTTACAATTTTGGTAAGATGGTTGCAAATCGAGCAAGTGCTACTGGAAAGATCGAGCAAGTGCGGCTCCTGCAACACCTCCTCCAGCGGCTGCCACAGCTGCTATAACCATAGCGGTAATGGGTGCTATTTGGAGGCCGCCATTTCCACGGGAGAGTCTCCTCGAGATCAGTTCGCAGGTCTTGTCAGCTTCTTTGTAAATAAAACTATCGTCTACTCCTTCAGTGATGATGGCTTTTTCGTTCTACAGACATACATAGCAGGTGAGGTCAGAGACGAAAATATGGGTGAAGTTAGGTATAGCTTAGACGAGTCTAAAGAGAGGCATTACCTTCATCCTGAAGCTATATATAGTATGCTTGACAGCGAGAGTAACACTTGGTGAAGATGATAGTTTGAGGGAATGATATTTCCAGTCGTCTACAAGCTTTTTAAGAAGAGCAACACTAGCTACTATGTTCTCCTTATAGAGATTATCCCAGTGCTTAAAGCAATCAACATTTTTGGTCACACAACAGATAGCGATTGCTATAGCTTCCTTGCCTAGAACAGGATTTTCTGTAACAACGGTAATCCATTACAACTCTATTTGGAAAACAGAGAGCAGGAAGTAGAAAACTCAATATTTCAAGGTTTTCGTTTGTTACCAACACTTTCTCCAGCTAATCTCAATGAAAATGTGAATATCTGTTTCATTGTGTTGCTTCCTGTCGCATTCTCTGGTGCAAGGGCTACTTCCTTCAACAAGGAATAGATTGCCTCAAACCTCTTTGTTTCCTGTGCGCACCATGTTTATGATCAGAGACGACAATAGCATGCATCAAGGGTTTGTTTTGTTTATCTAAATTCCAACACTACTACCACTTACCTCTACTCTAGCGGATGAAGCAGGAAATGTATGTTGCACCAAGATCTCAAATGACGAAGGTGGAATCAGCCGCTCTCCCTCCCAAACAGCTTCATTTACAAGTATGGTCCGAGCCTCTGGATTCGACAAAATCCTAGATGCATAAACAAGATCAGATGGTTGTTACATACAGCAGAGGAGGGAGGGAGATGACATAAAAAACTGGTCTCACATCTCAACAAATTGCAGGATGAGATCCATTGCCTGAGGGCTGTAGCACTTGTTTTTACCGACTAGTGGGAGCAAGTTACGTGACCATGAATACAAGCCAGCAGATAAATCACCTTGGGAGGCCTGTATAAATGTTGGAAAGTTAAAGAAAAACACAAATTTCTGGTACAGTCCTAGCTAGTTCACAAATATAATAATAATAACAGGACATGAACCTGAGCCATCATCCAAATAATAAAGGGAAGCTTGTCCTCGCCTTGATAAGTAGGGGTCTCCCTCAGGTTTGGCAAAACAGTAGTCAAAGCATCAGGTTTACAACGCAACAGCATGGCTAATGCAACAAATGTTGCCACCTACAAGTAGAAAACAAAACATTGGAGTCTCAGTCAAACAAACAAAGTTAAGTGAGTGAATACACCCATTCAATCAATGACACAAAATTGACAACTCCAGCATTGTTCCGTTTTAATTACCTTAGATTTGTTAGAATTGTTTTGTTCTATTTTGACAACTCCAGGCCATTCAGTGAGAATGAGATCAGACGCCCACAGTACAAAGGCACGTAGTGTTGTTTCAAATGGAAGTATGTTGATAAAATCAACTGATGGGGACTTTAGTCACGTTTCTTAACTTTAATCTGATTAAAAATAAATCAAAAATAGCAATTAAGAATCTATAAGAAACGTGCTAAAAAATGGTTGGATGTAATCTTTAATATATAAGGATAAAAATGTAATTTTTTTCTTCTTCTCTCTTGCAGTGAACTCTAGCGGCGACAAAGGTTGCGAAATTGATTCGATTTTTGGTCACCCTTCGTCTGTTCTTGGCCGTTAGCTCAGCCTCTCCACCAATGGCAGATCTCAACGGCGACTCTCGGTGAATTAATCGACGACTTGGTTGGATGAAATCGGAGACCACCAAATCGGAGCCTTTCCTTCACCAATTCAGAAATGTTCAATCACCAATCTCTTTTTCATGGTATGTTTGTCTTTATTTTTGTATCAATTTTTGTTTAGTAAGGATTTAGAAATTAGTGTTCTTTGATTTTGGAAATTAGGGTTCTTTAATTTTTGAAAATTATGTCTTCTTAGGCTAGAAACCGTAATTTTTGGATCACATTTGAAATTGATTCAGAGGCAATGCTGATGTTTTCTACTAAAATCTTAGAGCTTTGTAAAATGGTGATATAAAAATTCAGCTTCTGTGATTAGTCTTCTGAAACGTTGTCTTATTGTGGTTAAGATATACTTTAAGTCTCTGTGGTTTATCAAGCATTGTCTTTTGCTGTAGACTAGTATGATTGAATCGAACAAATTTTGTGTTTACGTCTTCTTGATAGATTGTTCTCTAGATATTGAAAGCCTTCAGCCTTGGTTGAAACTATTACTTGTCAGTTTGCGTTCATGGACTTTTAAAATGTGTATTCCTGAATTTTGTAGAAATGATTCGTATCTGGGTGCTTGAGTTTACATTACAAGGTCACCTGTTATGTTAGTAGTAATCTCCTATGCCTAAAGTCTGACCTTTTCTTGTTTTGTTTCTTTGCAATTCAGGATCTGTGAAGATGTTCTCCGCTTAGAACAAGATCAAGAAGGATAAGAATGCTGAACCAACAGAGTGCGAGGAGCAAGTTGCTCAGGTAACTAATACCTTTTTATGTCTTTGTTTGTAATTTTGTCCTCCTTTGTGGAATTATTGATTGTTAACAAACTTTCATCTTCTCTTAGGCTTTGTTTGTTGCTCTATTTAGTGTCTTCCCCTTCTCATTTAATGGTTGCATTCTGTTTTACAGAGGGAAAATAATTTGATTTCTCATTGCAGGCACATGGATATCTCTGGAAACCGCAAAGTTGTTGTGATTTACGTCCCATTCAGAAGGATAATGCGTCCTCCCAAGAAAGGTGCTGCTGTTCAGAGGCCACGTAACAGGACTCTAACCTCTGTTCATGAAGCAATGCTCGAAGATGTTGCTTTCCCCGCTGAGATTGTTGGAAAGCGTACTCGTTACCGTCTTGATGGTTCCAAGATCATGAAGGTATTGTAACATCTATGAAAGAGTAAACTCAGATCTTTCTCTTCATGAGTTTAAGCTCATCTTTACCTTCTCTTTTAAATGTTTACACATTTAAAACATTTATGTTCTACTTCAAATATTTTTATTTTGAAAACAATATTTTTCAAAAATAAGAATCCGGCCAAAGGATATATGTGCTCCTATGGATTCCGATACACGTAGCCTCCTTGAGGAGTAAAACAGGTAGAGCGCTTTGAACAATTAAAGCCAATGTCATTCCCACTGTCTGCAAATGTTTGATCTACAGGAATGAGACTCGAAATGTCAGTGGGAGAGAGAAAAATGAAAACTCTGTGTCACATTTCGATTGTTTATAGTCCCTTCCCTTGAGTGCCTAAATGCAAGCAAGTGTGAATCATTGAAGAGATTCTATTGTTATTGCTGCAATTTGTGTGAAACTAGCTAGAGGAATCAAGGAAAGTAACTTCATGTATTAGGAGATATAGAAATTAATTGGGATTCACAAAATCCTGTTAAGTATATATCTCTTGTCTGTACGCTTTGTTATTGTTGATAGAGTGTGATATTTCTAAGCTACACCCCTAAGTTGATGGAGTTTCATCAGTTTTCAAGTCTTGGTGAAGATTGATTACTCTTAGAATCGTAATCCTGTTTCCATTGGCCTTAACTAGCGGTATAAGTATAAGAAAAAGTCTTGTTGTCTTTGTGATCTTGAATCTAGAATCACAATAATGTTTCCATCGGCCTTGGTGAATTACTTTATACAGTCTACAATTGGCCCTAGAACTTGCATTCTATGGAGTGATCTGATTTTGGAGAACCTTAAGAACATCTGGCGGCTGAGACTGTTTTTATAAAAGCTTCTCCTGGTTCAAAGCCTAAAATGGCCATTTGAATGCTTCTCTTGAGTTCTATACAATTTTTACAATTTTGCTAAGATGTTTGCTACTAGGAAGATAGAGCAATTGCGGCTCCTGCAGCGGCTGCCACAGCTGCTATAACCATAGCGGTAATGGGTGCTATTTGGAGGCCGCCATTTCCACGGGAGAGTCTCCTCAAGATCAGCTTGCAGGACTTGTCAGCTTCTTTGTAAATAATACTATTGGCTACTCCTTCAGCGATGATGGCTTTTTCGTTCTACAGACATAGCAGGTGAGGTCAGAGAAGAAAATATGGGTGAAATTGAAATTAGGTATAGCTTATACGAGTCTAAAGAGAGACATTACCTTCATCCTGAAGCTATATATAGTATGCTTGACAGCGAGAGTATCACTTGGTGAAGATGATAGTGTGAGGGAATGATCCTTCCAGTCATCTACAAGCTTTTTAAGAAGAGCAACACTAGCTACTATGTTCTTCTTATAGAGATTATCCCAGTACTTAAAGCAATCAACGTTTTTTGTCACACAACAGATAGCGATAGCTAGAGCTTCCTTGGCAAGAAAAGGGTTTCCTGTAACAACGGTAATCCATTACAAATCTATTTGGCAAACAGAGAGAGGGAAGTAGAAAACTCAATATTTCAAGGTTTTCGTTTGTTACCAACACTTTCTCCAGCTAATCTCAATGAAAATGTGAATATCTGTTTCATTGTATTGCTTCCTGTCGCACTCTCTGGTGCAAGGGCTACTTCCTTCAACAAGGGATAGATTGCCTCAAACCTCTTTGTTGCCTGTGTGCACCATGATTGTGATCAGAAACGACAAGCGCATGCATCTAGGTTTTTTTTTGTTTATATAAATTCCAACAATAGCATTGTTTTGTTCTTTTTTGACAACTCCAGGCCATTCAGTGAGAATGAGATCAGACGCCCACATTACATAGGCACATAGTGATGCTTCACATGGAACTTTGTTGATAAAATCAACTGATAATTCGTAGACAGATGTAGGAATTTGAGAAAACGGAACCTATTTTATTTAATTAAGAAGAATCAAGATATGGTCAGCTTCAAGAAACTAATTAACCAACGTCTATAGACTTGATAAGAAACTATATATAGCTCGCTCACGTGGATCAGCGTGGATAAAGGAGTCTCCTGGAACATCTTGACCCATCGGAATGATTCTTGGGAAAGTTTACCATCATAGTATTCGACGAATATCAACATCTGCTTAGTTGGAATAGGCCAATGCTCGTCCTATTAAACAAACAAACAAGATCGAGTAAGTTTAATAAGTTTTGATTAAATACTGGGTTTAGGGAGGGTTATCGAAATTAAACAAGCAGCCTGCATGCACTTACCAATGTTACGGCGAGGAAAGCCGCAAGATCTGAGGGAACGATCTTTGCCACAGCTTCGGACAAAGACGTTATCGGTCGTCGTAGCTGCCTGTTAGTTAAAAAACAAAGACTAAAATATTGAGTTTCATTTATTTTTTTTTATTTTTTTTTGTGAGTTTAGGGTTTAGGGTTTTCTTCTACTACTTCGTCGGGCAAAATTGGAAGATGTGAGGGTCCGATCGCTGCCGCAGCTTCGGGACAAGAAGACTCTAACACCACCTCCTCCTCCTCCTCCTCCTTCGGATTCGATTTGATTCGAAGATCCATTAGGTTTTGTCGCAGCTTAGCCATAGCTTCGGACAAAGACTTTAACGCCTTTCGGGTTTCGGTTTCCTCCTCCTCCCCATCCTCCTCCGCCTTCGGATTCGATTGATCCATTAGGTTTTCTCGCTTTCCCTTCCCCATAATCCTCGACTGAGTAACTAACTTGGAATCATCATCATCCGAGTTTGGTATTTCTTTTTATATAAACTAATTTCTTTTTTTTTATATAGAAAATTTACAAAAAAAAAAAAAAAGGAAATTTAATAATTTATTAACCATCTCCGAAATTAATAATTTATTTATTTTGGATATGATATAAAAGCCTAAATTTTGAAAAGGCTGCGGTCAAAATTGTTGTGTGTTTAAGCGACCCGGTCAAGCGAGAAAACCTAATTAATGGATTCTCCGATCAAATCTAATCCGAAGGCGGAGGAGGAGGCGGTGTTAGTGTCTTCTTGTCCCGAAGCTGTGGCGGAGGAAACCAAAAAGGCGTTAGTGTCTTTGTCCGAAGCTGCGGCAAAGATCGTTCCCTCAGATCTTGCGGCTTTCCTCGCCAAAGGAAACGTAATGTGAAATTTCTTTTCTCTGCTCGGTGGTACATATTGGTTTTTTAAAATCGATAACCCTAAACCCCACAAAAATAAAAATCAAAATTTCAATTTTATTTAGTCCTTGTTTGTCCTTGGTTTGGGTTATCAGGCTGTGCCGGATGCCGCTTTATGGAGTTTTTACTTTCACCTCGAGAAAGCATTCCCCCAAGTATCATCACAATGGTTGAACGTGTTCAAGGAATTTCCTTGGTCCCATGATGTCTCATCATCTCTTATTCCTAAATATGTCTACGAAACATCAGGCGCTTGGATCAACCAACTTCAAACTAATAAACACTGTACTTTCGTTATGTGGGCGATTGATCGCCTACTTCTCATTGATTGGGCTGCACATACTACTACTTGTTCTTCTCAGGTGGTTTATTTTGTTTTCTGTGATTGAATGACATGAATGGTACGGCCGGTGTAGTGTTGTATTCACTCACTCGGTTACCCTTTAGTTTCTCTTATACGTACTCCATTGTTTTCTACTTGTAGGTGGCATCATTTGTTGCTTTAGCGATCATGTTGCGTAGTAAACCTCTTGCTTTGACTTATCTTTTGCCCATGCTGAGGGACAGACCTAGGTATCATGGCGAGGACAAGCTTCCGGTTTTTGTTTGGATGATGGCTCAGGTTATTTTTAATTTTTGTAAACTAGCTAGGATAGGAGGACCACGTACGAGTGTGTCTGAAATTTGTGTTTTTTTGTTAATTTTTCCTTCAACTGTACAATGGTGACAGGCTTACTTCAAAGGTGATTTATCTGCTGGCTTGTATTCATGGGCGAATAACTTGTTACCACTAGCCGATAATAACAAGGGCTACAGCCCTCAGTCAGTGGATCTCATCCTCCGATTTGTTGAGATGTGAGTCCAGTTTTTTTCTTCTCTTTTCATCTCCCTCTCCCTCCCTCTTCTGCTCTATGTAATGTAACAACCATCTGATTTTGTTTTTCTTTTTAAATCAGCATTTTGTCAGAGCCAGACGCTCGGACCATACTTCTAAAAGAAGCTGATGTTAGGAAGAGAGATCAGCTGATGATTCCACCTTATTCATTTGAGATCTTGATGCGGCTTACATTCCCTGCGTCATCCGCTAGAGTAGAGGTAAATAGTAGTAGTAGTAGTATTGGAGTTTATATAAACAAAACAAACACCTTGATGCGATTGTCGATTCTGATCACAAGCATGCATGGTGCGCACAGGAAACAGAGAGGTTTGGGACAGTTTACCCCTTGTTGAAGGATGTAGCGTTTGCACCAGGAAGAAACACAGTGAAACAGATATTCACTCTTTCCTTCAAATTATTTGGAGATGGTGTAGTTACAGGAAATCCTTTTCTTGCCAAGGAAGCTACAACAATCGCTTTCAGGTGTGTGACTGAAAACGTTGATTGCTTCAAGCAGTGGGATATTCTCTATAAAAAGAACATAGAAGCTAGTGTTGCTCTTCTTAAAAAGCTTGCAGATGAATGGAAGGATCATTCCCTCAAACTATTATCATCACCGAGTGATACTCTCACTGTCAATGATGTTATACATAACTTGAGGATAAAGGTAATTGAAACAGTAAATTAGCCACAAGGTAAAACCCACTCTAGGTACTCACCGTGAGTTCTAAGAATAGTGAAAACAGAACTGAAAGATGATCAAATGATGAGAAGGATCACCTCAAAAGACTGGATTCAGTGATGGAAGCAAGCTTAAGCGCCGTAAATGATGATGGAAGAGAGAGAGAGAGATAAGAGGGATAAAACACAACACTCATTTATTAGGTTTTCCTGAAATGGCAACAAGTGCCTTACATAGTGTCACTCTAGACCACAAACCGGTACCAAAGAACAATTAAACCAACTTGAACCAGATTACATTTTAATATATCCGTTACAACAAAGCATAAAAGCATAAAAGCATAAAATAAGTCATGAAGGAATATTCATGTCACAATACTCCCTTCTTCACAGCATCCTTGTCCTCAAGGATCAAATGTTGGATACTTGTTTATGAAGTCTTGGTAGAACTCCCATGTAGCAGCTTCGGGCGTTGAACCTTTCCAGTGGACAAGAACCTTAGTGACTGCTTTGTTCTGGTACTTGATCATTTTCTTGTCTAAGATAGCCTCGGGTTCCTTAGCGTTTCCAATGTCCAGCAAGTATTGTGGTAATACTGGTGCATCGGTTGGAGGATTTGGACAAAGCTTCAGCTGGCTAACATGGAAGACATCGTGGATAAGCGGATTGAGAGGATAACTTTAGCTTATAAGCGACTGAGCCGACTTTATCGATGACCTTGAAAGGACCGTAGAACCGCGGGGACAGCTTGTGAGGGACATTCTTCGCCTTCAAGGAGTTCTGGCGGTTGGTTGCAGTTTCAGGTACACAAAATCCCCCAGCTTAAACTCTCTGTCAGACCGCTGAGAATCTGCTGTCTGTTTCATTCTGTTCTGTGCCCTGAGCAAGTGAAACTTTAGCATGTTCAGCACTTCCTCATGTTTCTGTAGGGTACGATCAACCACAACAGATGAGCTTTCACCCGAGAGGTATGGGAGGTGAATTGGCGGTGGTTGCCCGTACACTATCTCAAATGGGGTTGAGCGGATTGTTGTGTGGTAAGTGGTGTTGTACCACCATTCAGCCAGGGGGAGCCACTTGCTCCACGTTTGAGGAGCCTCAGAGATCATACAACGAAGGTAGGTTTCCAGTGTTTTGTTGGTAATCTCTGTTTGGCCGTCGGTTTGAGGATGGTACGACGTGGAGAATTGCAGGTCTGTGCCATGGACTCTGAACATCTCTCGCCACACTTCGCTCAGGAAAGTGGGATCTCTGTCGCTGGTGATATCCTTAGGCATCCCATGAAGCTTAAATACCTGATCCAAGTACACTTGATAACCGTCCAAGGCTGTATATGGATGAGACATGGGAAGGAAATGGGTGTTCTTGCTCAACCTGTCCACCACTACCAGTATGCAATGCTTGCTAGAAGAGGGGGGGGGGGGGTAAGCCCTCCACAAAGTCCAGACTAACCGATTCCCAGACACCTTTAGGGATTGGTAGAGGGTTCAGTAAGCCGGGTTTAGCTGCGTTGTCATACTTGTTTCGCTGACATATGTTGCAGTTTCGTACATAGTTTTGGACCTCGAGGCTCATTCTTGGCCAGTAGAACAAAGATTTCACTCTGTGCAGTGTTGCATCTCTGCCCGAATGCCCTCCTATAGCTGAATTGTGCAACCATCTGAAGATTTTCATCTTTACCTCAGGGTCATTACCAACCACAAGCTTTTCCTTGCGCCTTAAATCGTTGTTTATGAAGGTATAGTTGGGGTGAGATGATGGTTTGACCTTGATTTCAGAGATCAGCTTCCTTAGGTGAGTATCAGTTTGCCAGAGGAGCATCAGAGAGTCATAAAAACCATCGTGTGCTTGGGATAGAGTGATATGCAATAGTTGAGCCCCGTTACACGAGACAGAGCATCAACTGCGTGGTTTTCTTTTCCTGCCTTATACTAAATCTCGAATGTGTAACCCATCAACTTATAGAGCCACATGTGTTGGAATGGAGTTGTTACCTTTTGGTCCATGAGGAACTTGAGGCTGTTTTGGTCCGTTTTTATGATGAATGGACGGTGAGCAAGGTAGGCATTCCAAACTTGAACCGCATGAACAACAGCAAGCAATTCCTTCTCGTAAACTGACAAAGCTTGATGTCTTGGTCCCAGTGCTCGGCTGATGAAACATATTGGGTGGTTATCCTGCATAAGGACCGCCCCAATACCCACGTTAGAGGCGTCAGTTTCGACAACAAAATCCTTTTCGAAATCTGGAAGAGCCAGAACCGGTGAAGTGGTCAAGGCCTTTTTCAGATTTTGAAAGGCTTTGTCAGCATCTTCACTCCAAAGGAACCCATCCCTCCTGAGCAGGTTGGTGAGTGCTCTGGTGATAACTCCATACCCCTTTATAAAGCGACGATAGTAGTTTGCCAGACCCAAGAAGCTCCTCAACTGTTTCTGATTCGTCGGGGTTGGCCATTGCTCTATCACTTTAATCTTACCAGGATCTGTGCTCACGCCCTCACTCGATATGAAATGTCCTAGATACTCTATGATGGTTGCACCAAACGTGCACTTTGATGGCTTTAAGTAAAGTTGTTGACCCCTCAAGATCAAGAAAACCTGCTGCAAGTGATGGAGATGCAGTTCCCAGGTAGGTCTATAGATCAGTATATCATCGAAGAACACTAACAGGAACTTCCGGATAACCTCTTGAAAGGTGTGGTTCATCAAGCCTTGGAACGTGCAGGGGGAATTTGTGAGGCCGAATGACATCACAAGATATTCATAATGGCCTGCGTGCGTTTTAAATGCAGTTTTGTACACATCATCAGGGGACATTCTGATCTGGTGGAAACCGGCTCGCAAGTCCAGCTTGGAGAAGTATTTGGCTCCTCCCAACTCATCCAGTAGGTCCTCTAGCAGTGGAATAGGATACTTGTCCTTAATTGTCTGCTTGTTGAGGCTGCGGTAGTCCATACATAAGTGCCAGGTGCCGTCCTTTTTCTTGACCAATACGATTGGAGAGGCATAGGGGCTTGTGCTGCTCTGTATGATTCCTTGAGAGATCATATCCTTTACCATCTTATCAATAACATCCTTTTGTAAAGATGAGTAACGATAAGGTCTGAGATTCACTGGGTTTGAACCGGCTGATAGAGGTATTTGGTGAACAAACCCTTCTCGAAATGGAGGTAGCTCAGAGGGTTCCTCGAAGATGTCTTGAAATGAACCTAGCAGGTACTGTAAAGAGGGGTCCTCCGACATGTTTGATTGGTGGGTGGCAATATGTGAGAGGAGTGCTTCGGGCTGCAATGAAGGTTGATCAGGAGATTCTGATACCAACTGAACCTGCAGGAGGGCAATCTGTGAAGTCTGATCCATTATCTTGTTCAAATTTCCCCCTTTAACCTCCTTGTAGTTCACCTTGGTCCCTCCTAGTACGTGCTTAACCCCACTCAAGTTGAACTCCATTCGCAGATTCAAGAAGTCCCATAGAATAGGTCCGAGAGTAACCAACCACTGAACCCCAAGGACTAGATCATAGCAGTCTAGAGGTATTGGTCTGACCTCTGTGGTGAAGGTGTACCCTTGCAACTTCCACGAGAAAGCTGAGCATTTGTTCTTGGAGATTATCGATCCACCAAGAGCCGAGATCACGGTAAGTGGCCTAGTAGGTTCCAAAAGGCATCCTACTTCATTCGCGACCGCCCGACTGAGGAAATTGTGTGTGCTTCCAGGATCTATCAGCATATGCAGCTTCCTTTTTCCATAATGACCATTCATAATCATACAAGTGAAATGTGCAGTACCTTTCAACGCATTCACGGAAATGACTGGTCCTGGTTCAGCTATCTCCTCAGCTTGTTCATCGTGGTGGTTTGTGATGAGCTCCTCTTCCTCCTGACACTCATCATCTTCAACCTCTATCACAAAGATTTGTGATTTCTTATGTTTTAGGTGATGACCTGGGGAGTATGGTTCATCACAAAACATACATAGCCCGTGGGCTCTTCTTTCTTGCATTTCAGGATAAGTGTATTTCCGCGGGATTTAATCTGGTTGTTTGGGAAAGGTGTTTGGTCTGTAGGGTGAGTGTTTGGGGGTAGTGTTTTCAGGTAGAGGTAATATGGGAGAGGTGTTTGGGTTTTTTGAGTGGTTTGGGGTGCTCTGTTTGGGATATGGATTGAAGGGAGCTCGGTTTTGTTTGTGTTGGCTAACGGATAGGTAAGATTCATGGAGCTTAGCTAACCGAGCAGCATCAGGTACAGTGGTTACCTCGAACTGGCGGACATGTAGAGCGAGCTGAGGGTTGAGGTTGGTTAGGAAGATGCTCAAAGCATGTTGGTCCGGCAGAGTCAACCGGGTCAGAGCATCCTCGAACTTCTCTAGAAAGTCCTCCACTGAGTCTCCAGCCTGCTTTATGCTTACCAAGGCGGATAACGGGTCATCATTTGCCTCCGCAAAATGCTTGGATAGAGCCATGATAAAGTCGGACCATGATGGGAAGACACCAAAACGGTTGTTTAAGTAGTTTTGTAGCCACTGCATCGCTTTACCTTCCATGTAGATGGAGGCTAGCTGAACCTTTCCTTCGGCTGGGGTGTGGTCCAAAAGAAAGAACTGTTCGCATCGGTAAACCCAGTCTCTCAACGCGCTTCCGTTAAAGATCGGAAAACCAACCTTGGTTAACCGTGTGGACAAACCATTTGGGGCCATTTGTTGAGGAGGTGCGCGGTCTGTTCCCATAGGCCGTTTGCCAGAAGATGTGAGACACTTGTTCGATAGATCTGGCGGATCCGGTGGTCGCAGTTATTGTGAAGACCCAGTTAACTCACCGGAGCTCGTCATCGGAGATTCGTTAGCTCCCTTGACTGCCCAGAGTTTTGCATCACCAGCTTTTTCACCATAGACTCTAGGGAAGACTGAGACTTGATCAAATCCACCTGAGATTTCACCATATCTGCGATTTGGGTTTTAATCTCGTCGGTCGTCTGCTTTTGGTCATCGATCTGCTTGCTCAGAGTTTGGAAACGAGTAGCGTCAGCCATGGTTGCGTCGGTCCAAAGATCAGTAAGCTCTGATACCAATGGAACAGTAAATTAGCCACAAGGTAAAACCCACTCTAGGAACTCACCGTGAGTTATAAGAATAGTGAAAACAGAACTGAAAGATGATCAAATGATGAGAAGGATCACCTCAAAGGACTGGATTCATGATGGAAACAAGCTTAAGCGCCGCAAATGATGATGGAAGAGAGAGAGAGAGATAAGAGGGATAAAAGACAACACTCATTTATTAGGTTTTCCTGAAATGGCAACAAATGCCTTACATAGTGTCACTCTGGACCACAAACCGGACCAAAGAACAATTAAACCAACTTGAACCAGATTACATTTTAATGTATCTGTTACAGCAAAGCATAAAAGCATAAAATGAGTCATGAAGGAATATTCCTGTCACAATAATTAATGCCTTTCTTAAACTCTTGTAAGGTATAACTAGTAATGTCACCCGTATCTTCATATCTGACCTCACCTGCTATCTATTATGCCTGTAGAACGAAAATGCCATCACTGAAGGAGTAGCCAATTTTTTTCTTTACAAAGAAGCTGACAAGTCCTACAAACTGATCTTGAGGAGACTCTCCCGCGGAAATGGCGGCCTCCAAATAACCGCTATTGTTATAGCAGTTGCGACAGCCGCTGCAGGAGGCGTTGTAGGAGCCGCACTTGCTCTATCATTCCCAGTAGCAAAATGAGAATTGGCAAATTCAGTCTCTAAGTACCTAGACGATGCTCAAGAATTGGCTCTCTTGATTTCATATATAAAGTATATCTAAGAGATTTTCATAAGGTGATGTGTATGTTGATTAGGAAGTAATATTTAAAACCCATAATCTACTTATAAGTATCCTTAATGATGTATAATATTTTGAACTAACTCTAATGTCAATATTTCATGTAATATTTAATTCCATAACCATCTTCTGCCCAAGGAGTGCTTCCTCAAGATTTAAGGCGTGCCTTCCTGCTTTTGCCAATCGAGGACAATGCACTTCTTCATGTAACTTGTTATCTAAGAAACAAAGAAGGTGTGGTCGTTAACCAGATAAACTATTTGGCATTGACTTCAGAGAATTGCCTCCGTAATTTCAAACGCAGCATCTCTTTATACTTTGGTGGTGACTTGTCACAGCAACAAAACGGAAGCCCTGAAGTGGATGTGAATACAAGTGAGATTCTGTTTGAATTCACCTGCCTCAGATAACCACAAGATTATTGAATGTGGTGTACTGATCTTTGAAAGATGGATATGATGACTATTCAGATTGTGAACCTAAAGATGTAGGCAACATCTGCTACAAAAGTGTTTGAGGTGTCTAAAGTTGAGGATGTAGATAACACTAAACACACAGATTTTTGGAGTTGCTTCAGGAAGCTTGGTCTGATTTGTAAATTGTTTGAAACTAGCTAGAGGAATCAAGAAAAGTAACTTCATGTATTAGGAGATATGGAAATTAATTGGGATTCACAAAATCTGTTTTGTTTTGCAAAACCTTTCTGAGTTTGTGACAAAGCATATCCCAATACATTGTATAGGCTTCATTGATTTGTCAATATTCTAAAGAGATGTATTATCTGAGTTTGAAGACTTTTTTTCCAGGGACGAACGATACACTATTTTTTGATAAGAACAACGTGTGAGCTGCAAGTTACATTTAGCAGAGTGAACGCAAACTGATTCTGGTTAGAATGTAGATTGCGTCAGCGTTAGAAGCTTATGTGAATCAAGCTATCCTAGGAAGATTCCTTAAGGTTCTTGTTTACATGAATGTAGATTCATGAAGGTTCTTGTTTACATGAATATGACGCTTAACATTATTTTCTTTCTCCTTGGTAGGAGATAGGGAATTTTGACGCGGCACTGATTCTCCAGAGACAAAAACTAAGTCCAAACATATGGTCCAATCAGTTCCAGGTTCTTGGAGCAGTGCCTTCTGTTGTGAGCATAAAAAGGCAAAACGCATGAAAGAAGTGGTCCACCATCTTTTATGTGATACCATCAAAGTTTAGCTCATGGTCATGATGTCTTAATAAATTGACAGTAAAAAGACCGCTATCTCTGCGAGTAGTACTAGTGCTTAATTTTAAATGAACCTCTTCTTATACTTAGTTAGTGTTACCATATCTTTGTGATTTTGGATTCAGTTTAGAGTAATTAAGAGTTGTTTAGTGATTTTTTTTGTGTGTTAATTTTGCTGTTTGATTTGTACAGGAGCAAACAGTGTTGACAAGAGTAGCACAAAGAGTTTAGAGCTTTTGGAAACGAGCTGTGTTGAGCTGCGTAGGAGCGCTGTTGAAAAGTTCTTGGACTCTGAGAATGACAAAGCAAAAAAAAATCCATCTAAACGGGTCTAAACGGGTCAAATAAATGGGCAAAGTCTAAAGGGGTACATGATCTAAACGGGCAGGGTATAAACGGGCAGGATATAAACGGGTCTAAAACGGATAAAGTTTAAATGGACAGGGTCTAAATAGGCAGGGTAGTCCCATTTAACATCACTAGGTACAACCAAGAAAAAAAGCAATCCTAGGATAATGGTGTGAGGTTTGCCATGAACCTTAAAAATGGTGTACAAGTAAAGTCAATCATGTGGACAAACTTGAATAAACGATGGATCAGAAATTATAGCGAGAATTTCAAAGAGGTTAAACGACGATGTGGTTTTACAAATGACTATGTTTTTTTTAATGTTATTTGGCAAAGTAGTAAATGTTAAATGTTTTATTTTACTTTGAAAGTGGCGTGATGTGGTTTCCAATGGCCAATGGGTGCAGGTCGTGTCGCTTTGGTTTATGGAGAAGTGTAATTGGGGCATTTTGGTCATTCAAAAAAGAGGAATGGTACTGTAAAACCTTTATAAATCAATACTCGATATATTAATAATACCTATAAATTAATAAAAAAATTTGTCTCAAGTTAAGACTAGTGTAATTTTAGACACTATTCAATAATATAATAAGATAATATTTTTTTTAAAAATTCTTTATAAATATATAGTCCCATCAATAATATAAATTAATAATTATATAAAATTATCTAAATATATGTATATATATACATTAATTTTTACTAGAGTTCATTTTTAATATTTTTTTATTATATAAAAATTTTTAAGTGCTATCTTCAAAACATGATAATTGTTATTTTCCTTGTAATTGAATTTATAAAATATTAGTTATAACGATTGAATCTTATTTTTAATATTTTTTTACCAAATTAGGAAAGTCTCTCTATAAAGTAATAATTATTAATTTATCGAAAAATTAAAATCTCTACAAATTAATAGATTTTCATGGTCCCAACATTATTAATTTATAGAGGTTTTACTGTATATGCGTATAGAAGCTTCCAGAAATGGTATTTCAGAAAAAGAAAGTTAAAAAAAATGGTATATTAAACTCTTTATATAAGTCTATAGTTAGCCTTGAACTACTGTTCTTGGCCTAGAGTTGATCTTGAACTTGCATTCATGGAGTGATCTGATTTTGTAGAACCTCAAAATCATTTAGGGATTGTGAAAGGTTTTTAATTAAAAGCTTCTCCTTGTTCAAGCCTAAAGTGGCCATTTTTAATGAGTCTTGAGTATATAAATTTATACAATTTTTAACACTTCTTTTGTTATAAATTTCTTTGCTATAATTATTAACACTCATCTATTGTTCTTGCCCTCAACTCAACTTTCCATAAGATCTGTCAGGACATTTGTTTGTATCCAAAACCCTTTTTGTATATATAAATGCTGGAAAACATAACCAATCAAAAATTCAATTTTATTTTGCAATTTATATAGTATATCAGAATGAGACGACTAAAGAGCATTTTAGACATCCTTAAATAGAATTTTGAGGCAAACCCTGAAATGTCAAGGATCGCTCATTTGAGCATACAAAAATCACACCATATAATAGTCCTTGTTCTTTGGAATCCCGTATAATATATTATTTCTCGCAAGTTTGGTTTTGATGTTATGGATAACGATGACTTTGTATATTTGGATGTGTGTCTAATGACTAATATAATGATGTAATATGATAAAAAAAATATTATCAAGGGAAAGAGATTATTGCAAAACTTTTGAGTATGGGAAAACTTCAAGAAGTTCCCCTTGGAAATAATGAGAAAACGATTTGGGTTTATATTTCAGTGAACAATCCTATAGTCGTGCAAATTTGCAACACTAGCAACTATGTTTCTGATTAAACAACAAAGGAGTTTTCAAGGACTAGTACTTTACTACAACTTATTGTTTTCATTAAACTTCTTCAAAAAGTGTTTTTGATTCTCATATAAATATATTTTCTTGATTAGTCTAGTTGAACGCAAACTGATTAAATCACTTAGAGTGCATTCCCATAGATGTAGGCAGACATAAATGAAACTGTCAGCGACATCTAAACCATAACCCATGGTACCTCAAGATGTATTTAGAATTATCTTCACATACATGATGTATTGTCTCATGCGTCTTTGTTTCTAGTAACTTATGATATGCACTATAGAGGATCAATTTTGATTTCCTTTGGTTTACTACTAGTTCTATCTTATATATGACTAATTTTGCTTTCCTCTAATTCATTTCTAATTTTATCTTCCACATAATCAATTGTGGTTTCCATACTACCAGACTGTGTTATATTTTTTTATTTATTTAAAGCAATTCAAAACTAATAAACAAACAACTTAGCGACTACAAAAAAGAAAAATAAAAATTAATAATAAAATAAATAATAGTATTAAATATATAATAAAACAAATACAAAAAAAATAAACTAAATTAACCTAATTTAAAACTAAATTAAAACTATAATAAATTTAAACTAAATAATATTAAATTAAATTAAAGATAATTATTATTTTAAAAATTTAGCCAATTAGTTTCTTAAGAATGTATCGTATAGATCCATATACTTTAAGTTTTTACTTGAAAATTAAAATTTTAGACATCAATTTTCAAAGTTAAAAAAAAAAAAAAAAAAAAAAAAAAAAAAAAAAAAAAAAAACTAAACTGTGAAACGAACAACACAAGGACCGGTTGGCTAAATTAAATGGCCAAATTTAAACAATTTTAAAAGTACGTATAGTTTTTACTTTTTATACCTCAACTATGACGTAAATATTTTTCAAATATACTATTTTAACTATCAAATAAATTTATGTCAAAATCAATATTTACCAGAATGAGATTAGTCAACCAACATAAGTCAGATACACCCTTTAGAAAAATAAAATTTTGGTTATTTCCGGTTTTGAAATTCGTAACCAGACTAACCGAAATTCCAGAGCTAGTTAGTTGTGCAGAAGTCATATCGTCGAATGAAAAAAATTATCATTTCTGCAAACGGATAATTTCAGAGATTTTGAAGATGATGAAACTGAGGAAAAAAATTAATCGAGTCATGGAGTCAGCTCTTAGCAATCAAAGCCAATGTCATTCCTACTGTCTTTGCAAATGTTTGATTTACAGGAATGAGACTTGAAAAGTCGTCAGGTGGAGAGAGAATAATGAAAACTGATCTGTGTCACATTTCGATTGTTTGTAGTGCTTCGTTTCAAGCAAGTGTGAATCATTGATGTTATTTGCTGCAATTGTGTGAAACTGGACTACTGGAGGAATATAATCAAGGAGAGTAATCTTGCATGTCTTTAATCAGATGTGCACCTAGCAGAACATCTATTTATATTATTTGTTGGTGACTTGTTTCATCAACAAAAGATATGTTACAAAGTGGATGTGACCATGAGCAAGGGCCGAGGGGTTCTGTTTCGAGTTCATTTACTGGGACAATGAGAACAAGATTATTAAATGCAAGCAACATTGTACATTAGGGTTAGTTATTGTCTTGTGTTTATTACACTGATTATCCAAACCTGTTTGCTTCCAGTGTAATTTAACAAGGAACCACCATAGATGGTTTATGAAACTGAGAGTAGTAGCAGCAACCACCAAACCAATAAGGACTAGAAACTAAAAAAAAAAAAACTGAGGAAGCCAAACGATAGCGTAACACGTAAGTCACAACAACAGAAAAACATTGGCAGGAATAAAACCTAAACTACACATCCAAAAACAAGAATTTTTTTTCTTGTTAAAAACCTAAACTAGTACTACAAAGCGTTTGCAAACTTTGCAAAGTAAGTTTGGTTCTTGATGGTCAATTCGATATTATTATTTATTTAGAAAAGAATTAAAAGACCCCGGCCCGTTTACTTTCAAACCAAATTTACAAATAATTGGTATCTGGTTGAGAACAGAACCCCCTAATTTGAATCTTCCTGATTAGTCGTCTTCTTCCAACTTGACTCTCTGCTAGCTACTGCTAACTACTTCATCTCTCTGCTCATTTCACCGGAAAATGACAAAAGCTTTAAAAAAAAAAAAAAAAAAAAAGGGGCCACTGGTCCTCGACGACTAATAATGAAACATGCTTCAAATGAGTCGTCAACTACTTCGTCGTCTCCTTATCTTTAATGTTTTTTTTAAGGGTCCACTGGCAAGTACCAGTTAACATTCAACTTTCTTCGAAATTTCTCTTCTCCTTCAACGCGTTTTGCTTCATTAGTTCATTACATAAGCCACACGAACTCTTGCATTCCCAATCATACTTTCTTTTAAAAACCATTCCAAAAACACTTTCCTAAACTTCAAGCACATTTTTTTTTTAATCTCTGTCATGGCTTCTTCATCTTGTTTGACTCACATAAGGAGATACGATGTCTTTCCAAGCTTCCACGGTCCAGATGTCCGTAAAGGGTTTCTCAGTCATTTACGCAATCACTTTGCAAACAAAGGTATCACGACTTTCGATGATCAGAAGATCGAGAGAGGCCACACGATCGCACCTGAGCTAGTACAAGCGATTAGAGAATCCAGAGTCTCGATCGTGTTGCTCTCGAAGAATTACGCTTCTTCAAGCTGGTGTTTAGATGAACTGGTTGAGATCTTCAAGTGCAAAGAAGATCAGAAGCAGATTGTGATGACGATTTTTTACCAAGTTGATCCCTCTGATGTTCGGAAACAGAGGGGAGACTTCGGGAGGGCTTTCGACAAGACTTGCCTAGGTAGAACCGAGGAGGTGAACAGAGTTGGAAGAATGCTTTGACTGATGTCGCAAACATAGAAGGGGAACACTATCTTCATTGGTATGTCGGAATGAATTTTATTGCTTTTCCTTTAGAAAAAATTTGAATACATACCTTAATTTTAGTAGGAAATTTGAAAATCTATACTAATTTTTTTGAAGTCTTTGAAATATAGTTTATATATTGCATAAAATAACTATTTTGTCCATAATTAAAAATTAAAAATAAATACAATATAACTAAATTAATTCATTAGACAAAATTATTTCTAAAAACATTGCCTGGAGTTTTAAAAATCGCTAGGCGCTGATCAGGCGGTGAGGCAGTGCCTAGCGTCTAATCAATTAAGCGGAGATTACGCGAGGATTAATCGAGAACTAGTTTTAGGTATTTTATGTAGATATATGTATAATATGGTAAATTTGTGACTGTTAACCCAAGTTGTAGCGTAGTCTAGTGGTTTATGGTGTAAACTAAACTCTATGTACCATGGTTCGACGCGGTAGTATATTTTTTATCTATTTTCTTACAATTATACTTAATTATAAACAAAATAATAAATATATCCCTGTCTTCTTCCCTGTGTGTTTGCGACCTGTAAACCTAATCAGTGCCGCTTCTTTTTTTTTTTCTTTTTCTATGCGGTTTCTATTTTTTTACTTGTAGATTTAGTCCCAACATCATAGATCTACAAAGAAAAACATATTTCGAACTTAAAAAACGTGAAAAACTGAATTATTTGAAAATTTCCGATTTGTTTGCCGCATAGGATAAAATCGCGGCGGTTACCCTCCGCCAAGCGTATAATCGGCAATTAATCGGTCTCGGCGGCCACATTTTTAAGCAGGGCCTAAACTTCGAAATTTTGTTAATTTTTTTTAGAAAATGATGAATTAATTTATTATATATAATATTATTTAATAACTAAAAGATAATAATTCAGATAAAATAAATAAAATATGCCCTTAAGTAATAATTAAAATATCTGGTATGATTTAGTAATTTAATTTCAAAAATTTATTATATAAAAATAAAATAAAATTAATTAAAATTATTCTTTTGGATTTATGATTAGTAAAATTTCAGATAATAATAGTTTTAAATATATATATATATATATATAATTCACTAATAATTCTTTAATTTTTTCAATCAATAAATTTTTTTGAAAAATAAATATATATTTTGATACTCCCTCCGTTTCAACATATATGATGTTCTAAATAAAACACGTAGATTAAAGAAGCCTTTACTTTTAACAAGTTCAACGAATCAGAAATAATACTGCATAATATAAAATACTAAATTAATCTAAAAGATGCATAGAAACTTGAAAACATCTTATATTATGAAACAAAAAATTTCTCTAAGACATCTTATATTTTGAAACGGAGGGAGTATATTAATATGTTACTGAAAATTTGAGTATAAGTTACATAATTTTAATTTATTTTAAAAATTATTAAGTTTAATAAAATAATCAAATATTGTGAGCTTTTAGAAAATAAATCAACAGTTCAAAAAAATCGACTATGTAACAAATCAATTCATAAAAAAATAAGTCGACTTTTTTTAATATAAGTCAACAAAGAAAAAACATAAATCAGTAGGAATAAAATATAAGTCGACAGTTCAAAAAGTTAAACTTATTAATAAGTCAACGTAAAATGAAATAAGTCTACTAAGACCAAACAAATCGACGAGAAAAAAATATAAGTCAACAAAAAAACAAATAAGTCAACATCATCAAAAGTCGACTATGTAAAAAAACAATCAAACAAAAAAAAGTCGAGAATTTTAAAATATATCGATGGAAAAATAAATAAGTCGACAAAAATTAAACTTAAATCAACCATTCAAAATATCGACCTTATTAATAAATCAATGTAAAATGTAATAAGTCAAAAATAAATAAACAAATCAAAAAAATATAAATGGATGAATAAAAAATAAGTCAACAGTTAAAAAAATCGACTATGTTATAAATCCACTAGCCATAACATAAGTCAATAGTTTTAATATAAGTTGATGACAAAGATAATTAAGTTAACAGAAGTAAAAAACAAAACGATTGTTCAAAAAGTCGACATTACAAATATATATATATATTAAAAATTGTATAATTTTGAATTATTTATTTTAAATTCAACAAAAATATTTAAATTCTTTTTCTTTATTCAAAATTTTAAGATAAAAAATTGATTTATGTAATCATTATGTAAAATACAATAAATACATTTTTGTTATAATTTATATTTATTAATAATTTATTCCGAATTTAACAATTTTAAAAAGTAATTTATTTTTAAATTTGAATTACTTTAAATTTTAAAATTTTGTTTTATTGTTTTTATTATTTTTATTTAATTGTTAAAATAACTTTTAATAAAAAGGGTATATCTGTCCATTTTCATTTCAAAATGTGTAGTTTTCAAATAACTATAATACTAGGATATATCCCGTGCTTAAAGCACGGGTCAACATTTTTAAAAATAAATATAAAATAATAATAATTTTTTAAATTATTTTGTTTGAGATAATATTTATTTTTATTTTTTTTGTAAATCTATTAGTCTATTTGAATACTAATTATTTTAGAAAATTATATTATTTTATTTTTAACGTATTATTACAGTTTATATTGTTTATTTGTTGTATTTGCATCATTTTTTGTTGAAATATAAAATAGTAATTTTAATATTATAATTGTGAGCAAATAAAAATTATTAATTTATCATCTATAGAAATTTAGTTTTACCAACCCGCCAATGTGGAAATTAAAACACACATTTTCATACATTGAGTAATATATCTTCGTTTTAAAAAATTCAAATCACAACATATGCAGAAAAAAATATGCATTTTATTAATTATAAGTATTATATGAAAATTCCAAACAATTTGTAAATGAAATAAAATAAACATGATAGGAGAATCATATTTTGAAATCTTAACAAAATTTTTGAATTTAGTTAATTGTATTGTATACTTGGATATAAAATCTTAGTATTTAAAATTCTGATTGGTTTACTTATTTTTTTTTAAAAAAATTAGTAATTTCGTCCATAATTTATTAGAGAGAGAAAATATATTTTTAGATTTTTTTAGATTTTTTAATCTTTGATCTGTGAGTGTTTTTATTTTTAATTAATTATATTTATTTAAATTAGTTAATTATGTTTAATTAATTTTTTCTAATGGCAATTGAATGTAATTTTTTACACATTCTAAGGTTAGTTTCATATTTGTACTTCTCAATTAATATAGTAGGATAGTAGGATTAAGTATAATTTTCAAATTTTTTTAAAAATTTAGTATATTCTTAAAAATGTCTCATTTCCTTTATTTTTCTTAAAACAATGCTTCAATTTTCTTTTGTAATTTAGACCCACCAACGCCATTTTGTTTTGCTTTTATTAGGGCTAATGAAACAGAGATGATCCAAAAGATTGCTGCAGATGTTTCAAACAAACTGAATCGTACTACACCTTCAAGGGATTTTGAGGGGATGGTGGGGATGGAAGCTCACTTGACAAAATTGAACTCTTTGTTATGCTTGGAAAGTAATGAGGCAAAGATGATTGGGATTTGCGGTCCTGCAGGGATTGGTAAGACTACTATTGCTGGAGCTTTATATGAACAACTCTCTAGCAGATTTATACTTAAATATATGATGGAGAACCGCAAGGAAGGTTCTACGAACATAATGGCTGTTGATGGCCCTGAATCCAAGAAGTCTCTGCAACAGCACCTTCTGTCTAAGATTTTGAGCCAAGATAATATAAAGACAGATAATTTAAGCGCAATAAAAGACCGGCTACACGATCAAAGAGTGCTCATCATTCTTGATGATGTAGATGATCTGGAGCAATTAGAGGCCTTGGCTGGGGATCTTTCTTGGTTCGGTGACGGAAGTCGGATCATCATTACCACAGAAGATAAGCAGATTTTGAAGGCACACAAGATTAAGGATATCTACCATGTGGATTTTCCATCCGAGGAAGAAGCACTTGAGATCTTATGTCTCTCTGCTTTTAAACAAAGCTCTGTACCAGATGGTTTTGAAGAGGTTGCCAAATATGTAGCTGAGCTTTGCGGTAATCTTCCATTAGGCCTTTGTGTCGTGGGTTCATCTTTGCGTGAGGAGAGCATGGAAGACTGGGTACTTCAATTATCAAGGATCGAAGCTAGTCTTGATGGAAAAATTGAGAACGTGTTAAAAGTGGGATATAACAGATTGACGAAGAAAAACCAATCTCTGTTTCTTCACATTGCATGCTTCTTCAACTATGGAGTCGTTGGTCATGTGATATCTGTGCTTTCTGATAGTAACTTGGATGTTGGAAATGGGTTAGAGACCCTAGCCAATAAATCTCTCGTGCATATATCTACCTATGACCATATAGTAATGCACCATCTACTACAACAATTGGGTAAAGAAATAGTTATTGAACAGTCTGACGAGCCCGGGAGACGTCAATTTTTAACAGAGGCGGAAGAGATTCGTGATGTACTCGTAAGCGAAACAGTAAGTTTAACTTCTTACATATATAATTATATATATTCCGTAATATTAATTGCCTACTTATGTTTAGTGATAACAATTTCATCAGTCTTATTTTGCAATATTTGGTAGGGTACTGGATCTGTCAAAGGTGTATCATTTGATACATCCAAGATCGGAGAGGTTTCTGTAAGTAAGGGGGCTTTTAAAGGAATGCCTAATCTCCGTTTCCTAAGAATCTATGGCAAAGGTACTTTGCAAATACCAGAAGATGTGGAGTCTTTACCTCGTCTTAGGTTACTACATTGGACTCATTATCCGAGAAAAAATCTTCCTCCAACATTTCAGCCGGAACGTCTCGTCGAAATTCATATGCCATTTAGTGATCTCGAGAAGCTGTGGGGAGGAATCCAGGTTGGTATTTGATATTTCTTGTGCTTCTATAATGATTCAGACGACTAAATAAGATATTTCTCATTTGTTGTCTTTTAACATGCAGCCCCTTCCTAATCTCAAGATCATAGATCTAAACCGATCCCGTAGATTGAAAGAAATCCCAAATCTTTCAAATGCTACTAATTTCGAGAGATTGATACTTGAGGCCTGCTCAAGTTTGGTGGAGCTTCCCTCTTCTATTAAGAATCTACAAAAACTGGAGATTCTAAATGTTGAATTCTGCTCTATGCTGCAAGTTATTCCCACCAACATCAACTTAGCATCTCTTGAGAGACTCCAAATGAGTCATTGCTCACGGTTGAGAAGTTTTCCAGATATCTCCAAAAACATCAAGATTCTCAATATCAATGATACAGAGATAGAAGATGTCCCTCCATCATTTGTTGAATATTTTTCTCGTCTCGAGCACCTTAACATTTCCAGCAGAAACCTCAAGAGTTTGACACATTTACCACTTTGTATAACTTCACTAGTTCTAAGTGGCAGTGATATTGAGAGTATTCCATATTGCGTCATAGGTCTCACTCGTCTATCATGGCTTAACATCGATAGATGCAGAAAACTCGAGTTAATTCCGGGTCTTCCCCCCTCCCTCCATAGCCTAGATGCAAAAGATTGTGTATCACTCAAGAGAGTAAGCTTCTCTTTGCATAACCCAACCAAGAGACTCAGATTCAACAACTGTTTGAAACTGGAGGAAGAATCAAGAAGAAGAATCATACAAAAATCAATTTACGATTATGTATGCTTATCAGGTCAAAAAATCCCTGCAGAGTTCACTCACAAAGATACAGGGAGATCCATAACCATCCCTCTGGCTCCGGGTACTGTCTCTGCTTCCTCAAGGTTTAAGGCTTGCTTTCTCATTTCGCCAGTTGCGGACTACAATTATGAAGCTATAAGTTGTAGTATAAGAAGCAAAGGAGGTGTTACAGTCAACAATATGAAATGGTCCACAAGACTGTCTTTTAAGTCAAAACATCTGGTTATATGTCATGGTGACTTGTTCCGCCAACGAAGCAATTGCCATGAAGTGGATGTGACTATGAGCGAAGTGGATATGACTATGAGAGAGATTACATTTGAGTTCAACCACAAGTACGAGTGGGACAAGATTATTGAGTGTGGTGTACAGATCATGACAGAGGAAGCTGAGGGTAGCAGCAGCAGGGAATTGGACATCCTTGAAACTGAGAGTAGCAGCCAAGTTGATTATTACGAAACTGGAGGCAACAACAATCACCACACAGATGGATATGGAGATGGAGACTATGAAGCAGAAGGTTTCAATTTCTCTCAAATTGAAAACATCAAAACCAGTAAACGAATGTTGCCCGGAACTGGTGACAACTCCGACTCTTCTACCCTCGCTCAAGTCCCTAAATGCAAACGAATGTGTATTAGGACTCCTGCAGGCCATGAGACCAGGTGGGCCAAGGGTGGACTTGCGGTCTTAAAAAGGTTTAGGTACTTTAGCAGCCGATATAAGAAGTATAAGAAGCAAAGGAGGTGTTACAGTTGATAGCTGCGAGTTTCCATCCCTCCCTTTGTCTTTTCTGTCAGAACATCTGTTTATATATCATGGTGACGTGTTTGGCCATGGACTGTTACGAAACTGGAAGTGGATTGTTACGAAACTAGAAGAGACAACAATCACCACACAGATGGAGATGGAGATGGAGACTATGAAGCAAAGGTTTGAAGTTCCCTCAGATTGAAAACATCAAAACCAGTAAACGACGGTTGCTCAAAACTCATGACAACTCCGACTCTTCCACCCTCGCTCAAGTCCCTAAATGAAAACGAATGTGTATTAGTAGATATGGAGAGTAACTGGGATTTACAAAATCTGTTTCGTCTTGCAAAACCTTTGTGAGTTTGTGAATCTGAATGAGTGACACCTCTTAAAAATTCTGTAAAGTATGTATCTCTTGTCTTTACGCTTTGTCATTGTTGATAGAGTGTGGCATTTATAAGCTAGACCCCTAAGTTGATGGAGTTTTCATCAGTTTCCAAGTCTTGGGTTAGTATATCTTATAGCTATGGAAACGCTCAAACACTCGTTAGAGAGTGATAAGCTAAGAAAGGTGTATGTGAGACGTTATAAGGCACGCGCGTGTGAAGTGGCATACGAGGAGGCCCGTGAGCAAGTTTGAATATTATGCCGTTAGGCTAATAGAAGGAATAAGAAGATATTTTTAGTCTCTAAAAATATCTGGATTGGGATTTCAATTTAGTATATAAGCGTTTTCTCATTGTTTAGAGAGTTTATGTTGAATTGTGTGAAAGATCTTGCATATGAGATCTTGCATATGAGATTGTGAAAGATCTTGCATATGAGAGTTTATGTTGAATTGAGCTAGTGATGTGCTAGTGTTCATTCCTGGTCAGAGCATGTTCTGCATCAAACAGGAGGGTTTTGTGGCGGATTATGTGAGGAAATTTGAGGATCTGTCTGCTCAGGTTTCTGGTTTGGATGATGTGAAGTTGGAGGGTATTTTTCTAAATGGTTTAAGACCAGAAATGTAGGAATTGGTGTATATGATGAAACCGCATGATTTACCTGAGTTGATTGCTGTGGCTTTTTCGATGGAGTCAAGTACTTTGAGGACTGTTATGCAACGGGGGCTACCTAAGGTGGTGGAAGCTCAGAAGCAGTTGGTGCCTGCGGCTAGGTTTTATGTTCCCACTCCATTGAATAGTTGGAACGCAAAATCCACGTTTGCGGAAGGCAATAAACCCATGGAGAAACCGACAGTGGAGAGGGGCACTCCACCAGCTTCTCTGCGTCCTCAAAGGCATAGAACTAGTGCCGAATTGGATGATATGCGCAGGCGAAGTATTTGTTTCAAGTGCCAGGGCAAATTGTATAAGGGACATGAGTGTCCTAACAAGGAGTTGCAGATATTGACTGTGTTAAATGATTTTGTGGTTGAGGTGTATCTTCATAGATCTGACCTCACCTGCTATCTATGCCTGTAGAACGAAAATGCCATCACTGAAGGAGTAGCCAATTCTTTTCTTTACAAAGAAGCTGACAAGCCTTGCAAACTGATTTCGAGGAGACTCTCCCGTGGAAATGGCGGCCTCCAAATAACCGCTATGGTTATAGCAGCTGCGGCAGCCGCTGCAGGAGGCGTTGTAGGAGCCGCACTTGCTCTATCCTTCCTAGTAGCAAAATGAGAAGCAAATTCAGTCTCAAGTACCTAGACGATGATCAAGAATATTTTCCAAAACCTTCTTCTCTTATCTAGTTTCACTATCATCATAAACATCTTAATATGTACTCTGTGGCTTGGTTGTATATCTTTTATTTAAGCTACAAATCCGGAGACACTGACAAGCTATTAAACATCTTAGTATGTTAAATTTCGATTCATATAATGATGTATCTAAGAGATTTCATAAGGTGAAGTATATGTTGATTAGGAAGTAATGTTTAAAACCCATAATATACTTGTAAGTATCCTTAATGATGTTTAACATTTTGAACTAACTCTAATGTCAATTTAATGTGATATATAACTCCATAGCCATCTTCTGCCCAAGGAGTGCTTCCTCAAGATTTAAGGCGTGCCTCCTGCTTTTGCCAATCTAAGGACAAATCACTTTTTCATGTAACTTGTTATCTAAGAAATAAAGAAGGTGTGGTTGTTAACCAGATAAACTATTTGGCATTGACTTCAGAGAAGCCTCCAAAATTTCAAACGCAGCATCTCTTTATACTTTGGTGGTGACTTGTCACATCAACAAAACGGAATTCTGATAGATTTGATGAGAGTAAAGACACATAATGTGTTTAAGGAAGAATTATATTAGACTCTCATAATTATAATTGTACAAGATACATTCTCTTAAAGATGAGTTTCCTAAACTAAGATAATGATAAATGTAAATAATATATTTAGATAAATGTAAAAATTCATAAACTATATCTTCTAGATTCTTCTCAATCTTCATAATTTACATATTCTTGGGTTTGTCATCTCGACCGTCGATCTCGGTCGATTTCCGGTTCTCCATATCCTCTCCATATCCCAATACCCCCGACAAGCTCATACGTGGTAACACGGATGAGATTGGACAAATCTTCAAAATAACGGCTTTATACCCGGCCGTCAGGTCATCATCGACATTTATACCCGGTCGTAGGGTTCAATGCGGCTACAATACCCAGCCGCTAGGTCATCGATGTTTATACCCGATGTTTATACTCGGCCGTAGAGTCATCTTCGTGGCATTTATACTCAGCCATAGAGTCAATCTCCATCGATTTAAAAAAAACACAAGTTTGGATCATTTTTCGAACTTCTTGTTCATGAAAAAACTTGTGTAGTCATGGTCGAATTCGAATTTATCATCGCCGGATCAGCATCGTATCCGTCGAAGTCATCGTCGTGACTCCGTCGAAGTAAAACAAAGAAATCACATGACGATACGTAAAATAGCACAGACATGTGCTATTATGCCCAAATCTCTTATACAAGAGACAAACACCATTATTTTTTTTTATTTTTTTTACTTGGCCAACAGGCCGAACACAACCATAAGTCTTGGTTAATATTCATAGTCACCACCACCAGCCAAATCATGGCCACACAAGACACACTCACGTGTGTGTGAAAATAAAATACCAGCTTTTTTTTTTTTTTTAAATAGTCGATGGAGTTTGGATAAATCTCATTACCAACTCACAACTAGAACAAAAAGAAAGAAAGACTCCAACGTCGTGGAACCATAAACCACATCAAAAATCTTTGCTCTGATACCATGATAAATTTGATGAGAGTAAAAACACATAGGGGGTATATTCAACTTGACATTTTAAGTGATTTGTGTAAAATTTACAAATCCTATGTTATTCAATCATGGATTTTAAAAAGTCTCATGAAATCCACTGTTATTGAACTAATGATTTAAAAATCTACTTTAAAATCCACGTGAATTTGGAATTTAATAAATTTTTGGGATTCTGTAGGATTTTAGAGGATTTGTTTAGTTAAAAATACAGAAATCCAAATCTCATGGTTTTAGTTGAGATTTGAAAGAATTTTACCATAAATCATATCAAATCCCCTAAAATCTATCAGAATTCCAAATTTCTTAAGTCCCATCAAATCCTCCAAAATCATAGTTTCAATACACCCCCCATAATGTATTCAAGGAAGAATTATATTAGACTCTCATAGTTATAATTGTACAAGATATATTCTCTTATATAGAGATGAGTTTCCTAAACTAAGATAATGATAAATGTAAATAATATATTTAGATAAATGTAAATATTCCTAAACTATATCTTTTAGATTCTTCCCAATCTTCATAATTTACATATTCTTGGGTTTGTTATCTCGACCGTTGATTTCCGGTTCTCCATATCCTCTCAATATCCCAATAAATTCCCTGAAGTGGATGTGAATACAAATGAGATTCTGTTTGAATTCACCTGCCTCAGATAACCACAAGATTATTGAATACTGATCTTGAAAGATGGATATGATGACTATTCGGATTGTGAACCTAAAGCCGTAGGCAACATCTGCTACCAAAATGTTGAGGCGTCTAAAGTTGAGAATGTAGATAACACTTAACACACATATTTTTGGATATATGTGCTCCTAAGGATTCCGATACACTTAACAGGTAGAGCGCTTTGAATAATTAAAGCCAATGTCATTCCCACTGTCTGCAAATGTTAGATCTACAGGAATGAGACTGGAATAGTCAGTGGGAGAGAGAAAAATTTTGTTGGTTGGTATGTGGTTGAGAACCAAATTTACAAAGAATTGGTATGTGGTTGAGGACCAAATTTACAAAGAAATGGTCCACAAGACTGTCTTTTAAGTCAAAACATCTGGTTATATGTCATGGTGACTTGTTTCGCCAACGAAGCAAATGCCATGAAGTGGATGTGACTACGAGCGAAGTGGATATGACTATGAGCGAGATTACATTTGAGTTCAACCACAAGTACAAAGGTGACAAGATTATTGAGTGTGGTGTACAGATCATGACAGAGGAAGCTGAGGGTAGCAGCAACAGGGAACTCGGCAGCTATGTAACTGAGAGTAGCAGCAGGCAAGTTGATTCTTACGAAACTGGAGGCGGCGATAATCACAACATTGATGGAGATGGAGACTATGAAGCAAAAGGTTCCAAGTTATCTCAAGATGAAAACATCAAAACCAGTAAACATACAGGTTTTAGGAGTTGGCTTAGGAAGCTACGTCTGAAAGTGAAGAGATGAATATGACAAAGCGGAATTCTCGTGGTCTCTCATGAGACCAAACTAGTTTCTGTACTTTCGTAGCTCCTTCACCATCTTCTTGGAACTTTAATTATATTAGCCATTGTGTACTTTTTAGTGGCTTGAGTAAATTTGTAATTTATTTCAAATTAGTTATACATTTGATCGGTAAGCTTGAGTACAATGTTGGACAAGGAGGGCACCCACATTCAGGCGTGGTTCGCAGCAAGATTCTACTAAAAGTTTTTTGGTTTCTCAAATAAAATGTCTCAAAGCACAGTTTATGAAAGGATTGTAAAACGTTTATTTTTTTCTTTGAATATAATTTAACATTAAATTCAAAAAAAAATCTTAATGATTACTGATTCTTGGTCATTAACCATAGTAAAATCAAGGTTATTCCCGATTTGTTCACATGTTTTCCCTCATTTGTAACTTGTTATTGCTTAGGTCATCACATTGACGAGCATTATTAGTATTTGGCATACACTACAGACCAGTTTCCTTAATTTCTGTTGTTGATTTGGTTGTGATGTGTGGCTTGCTGTAGAAGATGTATTGCTCTGTTCTGTAGTCGTTCCGATTCTTAGATCCTTAAGGCTTCTAATTATTAGGGATTCTGATCAGTGATCTCGAGTGGAAAGGAGCTGCTTCATCTGTGTTCATTGAAGAAGCTGTAAGGTTTCTGTAGTTTATGCTGATATGCATTTCGATAGGTGTATACTTAATACAATCTAGTGTTTCAAAAGACTTGTAGTATAGCTCAGTCTATAAGGCGTAGAGTGGATGGAGTTTCATCATTTTTCAATTTATGGGTTGGTATATATTTGGGATATTGTACCACATTAACACTCTGAGTGTAGAGATAGTAGGAGATATGGAGATTAACCGAGTCTTAGAAAATATATACAGTATGTGCAAAATTGTGTTTTGTCATGCATAACACAACCTGTGTAGAGAAATTGGTGAACAATAGACAAAACTGATCCCAAATTTGTCATTACACTAGCATCTGCATACTTGCACAATTGTTAGATAACACCGTTTGGTTGAAAAGACAAAAGCCTTGTATTGGCTTCATTGCTTTGGGGACAATCTTAAGAGATGAATTATCTGAGTTTGGAGAGTGAGATGTGATATATCATGGTTTCACTACAAGAAAACACGCGTTTTGCGATGGACGAATATGTTGCGAATCCCTCGCAAATCGACAAAAACGAGAGGTTTGCGAGGAAAGTCCGTTCCTCGCAAATTGCTTCTCGCAAATCGGTCAACGTCGCAAATTCCTCGCAACTTTTGCGAGGAATAAAATTCCCTCGCAAACTAATTGCACTTGTTTAAAAAGCAATTTCCTCGTAAATGTAGTATCTAGTAATTCCCTCGCAAATTTGCGATAAATTTGCAATTATTTTTTCCGTCGCAAATAATAATAATGGTATTAAAAAAATTAAATTTTTTATTTTGGTTAGCTTAATTAGAACTAAACCTATAATTAAAATTAAACCTGTAATTAGAATTAAGCCTTATAACTTATGCAAATTAAAGCTGTAATTAGAAGTACTAAGTTTTCAAATAAGAAAATAAGTTTACAAAGGAGATCAAGTTCTAAGCTAAACATTACAACATTACACATTAAGAGAGAGAGAACCATCAAACATTTCTTCAGGTTGCTTCGCCGCCGGTAGCTTCACCGCCGGTTGCCTCTCCGTTGGTTGTGTCTCCGACAGCTGGATCTTCTCAGCGAAACCTTGCAGCAAACTCTGGATCTTTCTCTGCAAGATAATCAAAGTATGCATCATAACTATGCATCTTCTGTAACTGAGTTGCCTGAGCTGCAAGAGTTGCTTCCACAGCAGCAAGCTTTGCAGCTAGAACAAGTGGATCTTCAGAAGGAGGAGGCGGTTGACCAATCTGAGCTGAAGAAGCTTCTGCTTGCATGTTACCAACCCCATATATCTGGTTCTTTTTCTTCGGAGCAACCTGCCAACAAAACATAGGTAAACCATAAGTGTTTACACAAACATAAGTGTTTAAACAAACATAAACATAAACAATGAAGCATGTTTTACCTCGACATAAATTTGGTTCTTCACAGTTACTGATAATCCGCCGGAAGCACTACTCTCCATGTTATCCGCTGATAATAGCTCAGACTCAGCTTCAGCTATCTTTGACGATACTTCATTGTACACCTTCTCAGACAGTCCATCAACAAACGACCCATCAGGTTTCCTATGAGTGTCTTCTAGGACTCGCAGGAAATCAGGTAGTGGCTCACCAGTCCTCTCAGACTAAAAACAGAGAAATGAAACAACTATATTACTATATTGTAGATATGATATGATTAATGAACTTGTGTTAAACAGAGATACTTACAAGCTTTCGTGCTCGGGCTTTAAAAGAGGTCTGACCAGAACGGTACTTATATATATTCCGGTCCCATCAGGATCACTGTAGCGAGCATTAGGGCATGTGCATTGGTAGAACAAGGAAAAGTTTCTCAGATATATTATTTTAATCTATTTCATATAAATTAGTTTTTGTTTTAAATTCAAAAAAAATAAAAGATAAATTAAAACCAATAAAATGATGCCATGTATGATATAAGTCTCTCACCAAGTTTCTCATAGTTTCTCATATGAGAATCTCTTCTCTCTCATCTCTCAACTTTTTCATTATTTTTGTTTTTAATATTACCCAGAATCTGGGTGAGAAACCCCCAATGCACATGACCTTACGGCTATTGATACTCTTTGCTTCTGATTTTGGTTCACACCAAAAGTTGACCAAGCCATCCCACACGGTAGGATCAAGCCACCGCAGCATTGCGTCATTACCTTTCTTCTTCCACTTACCCTTCCACCGAGACACTTGATCACTCATCCGGGTCTTCAACTTCTTTTTAAACTCAGCTCTAACTCTTCCATTGATGGACGCATCCCAGTTATATGTTTGCTTGTAAAGACATAAAATGAATCAGAAACAGAATCAGAACCAGAATCAAGTGATAAACACACAAAATCTGTAATTTAAACACATCAACAAATCTGTAACTTACCGCAAAAGTTTCAAACCACCGGTTTACAACCGGACCTGGTGTTTGGGTCCAATTGGCATGAGCTGATTTGAAACCTCTTTCAAAAATGGCCCGGACATTAGTAGCAACCGAAGAATCCTGGTCAAACCTACAAAACATAAGATAAAATGAATGAAGATCATTGAAAATACAAAATATAAAGATAAACTATAGGTTAGATCAATAACATTCTCACCAGAGTGTACCCGAAGGTCGCTTAGGATCCAGTTTTGGTAAGCCAGCACGCCCGGGACTTGCAAGTAACTCTTCCAAAGTGAAAAAAGCTTGAGAGACAGTCATATTGTTGACACGCGAAGTTGATTGCTGAGGAGGAAGATCATTTTGCACCCCCGCAGAGGTTGCATTACGGTTATCTTGTGTTGCCGGTGAGGTTCCCTGAGAAGAAGCGGGAAAAGGTAACCTTTGAGCAGGGCCTGTAGAGCGTATCCCTCGAGCACGATGGGAGGAGATAAGCCTTGAGATGATATGAACTGGCTGTAAACATTTTGGTTTACAGACCCGTTTTGGTCTCGAGAAGACATCTGGAACAAATAAAATTAAAATTAAACCTAAACACTAAAACCAAAATTCAATAAAATTATGGGTGATTTACTCAAATGTTATCCAAATTAGGTAATATTACCAGAATCTACAAACAAAGATTTTATTACTAGAATATTTCGGGTATTTTCAAAATACCCAGCGTGCCCTTGTTTTATGTTACCGGAAAAAACGTAATTACAAAAATGTCATTGCCACGTCACACGCCACGTCAAAAACGCTGACGTGTAACAATAACTCAGCCATAACGCATTACAAAAGTATGTTGCGGCTGAGTTATAGGTATATTCCGGCTGAGTTATGGAAAAAAAACATTTGAGTAAGAGCGGATAGCTGAGTTAGAGCGTAACTCAGCCAAGTGTTATGGCTGACTTATCAAAATCTGGCTGACTTATCAAAATCTGGCTGAGTTAGAGCATAACTCAACCAAGCGTTACGGCTGACTTATCAAAATCTGGCTGAGTTACGCTCTAACTCAGTCGTCCTTACGGCTGAGTTTTCACTCTATGGTTGAATTGTTAAAATTTTGGCTGAGTTATAACTAAGACACGAGTGAGTTATCACTAAGACACGGCTGAGTTACCATTTTCCGACTGGCTGACTTATCGTACAACTCAGCCGTGATAGGCTGACTTATCGTACAACTCAGCCGTGATAGGCTGACTTATCGTACAACTCAGTCGTCATAGGCTGACTTATCGTACAACTCAGCCATTCGACGGCTGACTTAGTTGCAAAAGATTAAACACTAGAATGTTATTCAATTACAGCTGACTTATTAAACATTACGGCTGAGTTACATATTTTCAGTTGATGAAGCGGCTGAATTTGGCAGCAATTTTTTTTGCTTTTTAATTACTGTAATTTTTTTCATGTTGTGACTGAGTTATAATTTGTTTGATGGCTGAGTTTTATATAGACTGAGATATTAATTGTTTGATGGCTGAGTTTTATATAGACTGAGTTATTAATGCCACGTCGGACGCATCATCCATGTCAGCATTCCATGTCATCTTTTTTTTTCCTATGGAAAGATGAAACGTCGTTCGACTCTTGTTATTCAACTGGTAAATAAGTGAACTATTTACCTTCTTCTTCACCTTGTTCTTATACTTCTTCACTTTTATTCTTCACCTAGTTATTTCTACTTGTTCTTCATTTTCTTTCATGGATCCTGTTCCGGTACTAATTGTTTCCAGCAATTGGGTAAAGAAACAGAGATATGTATCTAACACCGACGATAGAGGGTGTATAATTGTGCAGATCGATGGTGGCACAACACACGACAAGCTTGTGGAGCTTGTTCTTGAAGACTACGGATTGGACGCGTTTAGCCATGAGCTAAAGCTGAGCTACATGTTCTCGAACAAGGCACTAAAACTAATGGCGCATGATACTCCACCAGTTTTTGTCTCCAATAATCGACAATTGCAATGTTTTTTGGGGCTATGGAAAACCGATCAGCTACATCTCTGTGTAGAGTTTTCGGCGAAAGAGTCTACAGAAACTAGTGGAGCTAGAGGAAGCAGTGAATCGAAATTAGAATCTACAAACGAAGTGTACGGTGGGGGATTTGAAGGCACTTGTTTTGATTATGGTAAGATCGTTGACAAAGAAAACGAAGAAGAAGAAGAAGCATCTGACGAAGAAGAAGACGATGAATTTTCAAGCCGATTTGATTTTTTCGACGACTCCGATGGTGAGTCATCTGATGACGAGCAATTTTCTGTATTGGGCGAACCTCAGAGTAAAGAAGAGGAAGACCCACCTACTCTGCCTCCTCAGAAGAAAGCTCATAAAGATGATAACTTTACCGGATCGAAGATGGATCCAGAGGCTATTAGGTTGGAGGTGTCAACGCTAAAAATTGTTGTAGGACAAAGATACAAGAGCAAAAAGGAGTTCAAGAATCAAGTGAAACTTATTTCGGTTAGGGATGGATTTGATTTTAATGTACCAGTATCAAATCCGAGACAGGTGGCTTTTAGGTACTGGGTTAAAGGATGTCTTTGGAGAGTTCGTGCATCTGTACAAGGGGATGACCCAGATTTTCATGTTCGTCTATACGATTCGGAACACACATGTTCTATGATGGAACGTTCTATTAGATCCCGCCAATCAACAGTTGATGTATTGGCAGGTCTATACAGGGACTATCTTGGTGATCTTGGTCCGGATGTTAAACCTAAAAGTGTCGGAGTCATTTTCAATAAGCAATTTAGTTTAAAGGTAATAACTATGTTTCGACTGACTTATTGATAATAATGGATGACTTATATGTATAGGCTGAGTTATTTACATGTTACGGCTGATTTATAGATTATTTACGGCTGAGTTATTCGAATGTATCGGCAGAGTTATCTATATGTTATGGCTGATTTATTAATTTGTTTGGTGTCAACAGTTGGGTTATCGGAAGCATATCGAATGCTGTTGAATGCAAAGCTGATCGATCAGGGAACTCCTGAGGATAGTTTTAGCGAGTTGCCTTCTTACATATACAAGTTAAGAAGGGAAAATCCGGGTACAGTCACGCATCTTCAAATAGATGATGAAGACAAATTCAAATATGTTTTTATTGCTTTTGGTGCGAGTATTGCTGGGTTTGCTTTCATGCGCAAAGTTGTTGTTGTCGACGGAACGTTTCTCCATGGTAGTTACAAAGGGACGCTTCTAACAGCCCTAGTTCAGGATGGTAACTTTCAAATTTTCCCATTAGCATTCGCTGCTGTTGACACTGAAAATGATGAGTCTTGGCGTTGGTTTTTTACACAACTCAAAGTTGCCATTCCTGACGAAAGGGATCTTACGATAATCTCTGACAGACATAAGTCAATAGGGAAAGCGATTGGTCAATTGTATCCGTTGGCTTCACGTGGAATTTGCACTTACCATTTGTATAAGAACATTTTGGTGAAGTTCAAAGGAAAACATTTGTTCCCTCTGGTGAAAAAAGCGGCAAGGTTTTTTAGGCTGTCTGATTTTAATGAGGCTTTCAATGAGATTGAAACACGTCATCCCGAACTACATGGATACCTCCAACGAGCTGGTGTCCGAATGTGGGCGCGTGTTCATTTCACGGGTGAAAGGTACAATTTAATGACAACGAATATTGCAGAATCAATGAACCATGCACTGTCAAATGCTAGAAGTCTTCCCATAGTTCGACTGCTAGAATCGATACGAAATATGATGACCAGATGGTTTTCTGAACGGAGAGAGGATGCGAAATCGCAGCTAACAACGCTCACTCGAGGTGTTGAGAAACTGTTTCAGGTAAGTTTACATAACTCAGCCATAACAGCTTTCATATATCAGCCGTAACTGTTTCCATATATCAGCCATTACCATTATAGTTTCCATACACCAGCCATAATTGTTTACATAACTCAGCCGTTATTGTTTTCATAATTCAGCCTAAAACGTTTTTTTTTTGTTCTACTCCCTACTAGGACCGTGTCACCGCAACAAGACTTATGGAGGTACTAACGATTGATGTTGTACGTGTGCAAGTGAGATATGGATCATCTTTGCATTTCGTAAATTTGGAACTAAAAAAATGCACATGCCGTCGTTTCGACCACGAGAAAATACCATGCATCCATGCAATCGCAGCTGCAGAGCATATAGATGTGTCTTGTATATCCATGTGCGATCCGAAATTTAGGAGTGTCGATTTGGTTAACGGATGGGCTGGTTCAATCATGCCTCCAGATGAATCATTCCCTGCTCCTGAAGCTGTGGATAATCATAAGTGCTTGCCTCCGATTGTTGTGAACCAGCCTGGAAGGCCCAAGAAGCGTAGGATTAAATCATCTTTGGAAGTTGCCATTGAAAATAAACGCCCTAGGAAGCAACCAGCATGTTCGCGATGTAAGCAAGTTGGGCACAATGTGAAAACTTGTCGGATGTAGTTAGGGAGATTTGTTTTATTTTGTGTAATAACTCAGCCGTCAAGTCGTATAAACCACTCGTTTGCTCTCAGATTGTTGATAACTCAGTCGTCAAGTCATATATATCAGCTATCTACTTTCAGATTGTTTCGTGTGATAACTCAGCCATTACTTACTATAACTCAGCCATCAACGAGACCTTTCGTTTTCCCGTAAAACTATAACTCAGCTGTTAAGCAATATTTTGGCGGGAAACCGTAAGTTAACCTAATAATAGACGCGACCTTTCTTTTGATAACCTAATAATAACTCAGCCATTATAGATTTTTTCTTTTGATAACTCAGCCGTTATGCACTATAACTTAGCCGTCACATGACTCGACGAGACCTTTTCTTTTTCCCTTAAAACTATAACTCAGCCGTTACTTTATTATAATTCAGCCTTAAAGTGAGAGTAGATACTAAAATGTGGAAGCATAAAAGGTGGATACATAGAACATATTAAGGTAAAACTGAAAATCACTGCTGGAAACCCTAAAGGATCTCAGAGACTTTGAGGGACAACCACAAAAGGTAACAGTTTTTGCACATGATTTCATAGTCTCCATAGCGGAGAGAATGGAAACCATAATCCAAACAACACATCACAGCACAAGCGGGTAAAGGGAGTAACGGGCTGTCAGGATAGCGATGGGAGGCTGCGTATCATAAACTATAACTCAGCTAACCCTCCAATTGGATGACTAAATAACCGAACCGACCAAACCGAACCGAACCGAACCAAAAAAATAATTTTTCCCAATTTGGTATTTTTGTATTGGTATGTTTGCTTAATTTCGGTTATATTCGGCTTACTTTCGGTTATATTAGGCTAATCTACTTAATTACAATATATTTTGGGTTATTTATGGTTATATATTAATCTAACCGACCCATAACCGAAAATAACCAAAAAAAACCAAAACCAAACACATTAAAACACATTAGAACCAAAACCAAACTGTTAATTAAAACAAATAATGTTACTCATCTCAACCCTACACCCCAAACCCTAACCCTAACCCCTAAATGTCATGTTTTGAATGTTTGACACATTTTGATCAGAATATGTAAAAATCACTATTTGTCTATAATTATTACTTTTTATTGGTTATAATAATAGTAATATACATATTTCCATTGTAAATTTAAATTCATAAGTCAGCCGTTTATTTCGATAACTCAGCCATTACTTAATCACTTTGTCGGAATTATTTTATTTTTTATTCGAATTTTGAGTTCAGTATTTTTATTATTTTGTATAATATATTGTGAAAAAGCTAACTTTATGTATTTATTACGTGTGTGGATCTGTGCAAATACAGAATTATTGAGCAGACACTTTTTGTAATATCGAGGCACGACACGAAAGACCGAACGAAGCCGTACCATGTACATAACTCAGTCATAACTCAGTCGTACGAAGTACATAACTCAGCCATAACAAATGTGTTTATTTAATATTTACTTATAACTCAGCCGTGTGAAGTACATAACTCAGCCGTAACATTGAAAAGATACTATAATATCCAAATGTTTTCAATATACAATTCCTACCACAAGAAATCCAAATGTTTTTACATACATATCCAAGTACAAGTCCTACCAGAAGAAATACAAATGTTTTTTACGTAAACTGACTCGTAAAATCAGGTGCCTCATCGTAGATTTCTGCTGCCATTTTAAAACGTATACCCTGGATATTTTGATCACAGATTCCATCGAAAGACACGCCAAGCGCTAGACATTCTATAAACTTTAAAGCGTACACGCCACAGTCACCAACTTGTACGTTTTGCGGGACCTTGGAGACTCTCCTCCTCCTGAAGGTGAACTGTTTGAAAGTAGGTTCACGATATTTGTGAGGAACGTTCTCGTTCATCATTGTTGGAGTCATCCGCGTAAACGCCCTACAAGCATTCAGTATTTTACTCTCACTTTCTTTGGTTACTTGTCCCACGATGCTATCATAGCAATCAATATGCCTTCTGATGAGATCCACGTGCATCGCCACCCAGTGATCGCCTCCAGTTTGTGGAGCAATATACAGGTGATCCACATCTTCTATCCACTTCAAATTAGTCTGTTGATCTGAAGGCATCAAACCTTTAACTAACTCTTCATAAAAGTTGCCATTGAATTTAAACAGTTTGGGTTTCATCTCTAACTGAGCATAGTCACGAACCATTGTCATGGGGAACCACGGGTCTACAAACGCAATGCGTTTGTTGTGATATGGGAAGGGATCTCGTTTGTACCTATCCCTAAGGAGTCTCATATACGCGCCCATGTACTGTAAAAAAGGAAACTGAGTAAAGAACAACAACTCAACAATATTGTTTTAAATAACTTAGACAACGACAACAATAACTAAGACATTAAGATAAACTTACTACATCAGTAAGCCACCCATAGGTACCATAATTTTCTGGTTTCCCTGGCCAGTCGTTTCGTTCGGTGATTAGCTGCCTATAGAATTCAATTTCCAAATCGCCCTGGCCTAACGGAATATTCCTAACAAACAAAATAAACACAAGTTAATATAATGTTAACAAGCTGTGATTAACTTGTTAAGAAAAAAGGGTCTAAAGGGTCATACTCGGCTTTCTTTAGAAAATCCATAAGTTTCTGCCACGTGACCGGATCAACAGGTGCCAGAGGATCATATATTCTAGGTCCAGGTGAACAGTTCTTCCTCATACACGTCTGTCTGTTGTCTCCAATATAAGGGAAAAACCTGCTTGTATGAGCTTGTTGTGTATTCAATGCACTCCCATCCGGGGACAGCTTAACACTATCCAGCCTTATAGCTTTAATTCTATCAAGCCTAATCTTTTCCTCCTCCTCATCCTCAGATTCAGGTTCAAGTATGTTGGCTTCAGCAATAAACTGGTCTGTAATATCTTCTGCATCAGCTTCTGCATCAGCTTCTGCATCAGCTTCTGCATCAGCTTCTGCATCAGCTTCTGCACCAGCTTCTCCCTTATTCAAACCTCCATGTAGTACAATAGACAACGACCTAGCAGCAGTAGGATTTTTAAGCTTTCTACCTCTACCTCTTTTCTTTTCCTGAATGTCTCCAGCCGCTATTTCTTTGGCCTTCTTTGCCGCAGCTACTTTTTTGGCCTTCTTTGCCGCATCTACTTCTTTGGCCTTCTTTGCCACAGCTACTTCTTTGGCCTTCTTTGCCGCCTGTAACTCTTTGGCCTTCTCTGTCGCCTCTAACTCTTTGGCATTTCTCCTCGTGTAAGGCCGTGTTTTCGTATCAGCTCGTTTCTTAGCAGCTGGAGACTTCTGAAGGAAATCAATTGGATTATCAAACTTATCCATCAGATTCTTACTGATCCCATCCAAACCACTGCCATCAACAGATTTCTTTTCCTGTATAACATAGCGAAGACAATTAACGATAATGATAACTCAACCTAAAGATCCTGGAAAATCAGCCATAAAATTAAGATAAATCAGACATTACCGGAGGACTGTTGACAAAGTAGTTTTCTTGCATTTTTCCTGGAATGATTGGTGGAACTGTTATTCTATGTAGTTTTGCCTGAAGGTCCGGTGATATCAGGTTCTTTATCGGTACATCCGTAGACGCAGATGCCGTGTTTTGGCCAGTTTTCCCAACACTCATGGAAAGCACGTGATCTTTCATCTGTTTGAGATCACGCTCAAAAGGTACAAACCTGGTATCAATCCTTTCCTTCATCCTCTGTTCTATTCTATCTCCAATCTTCTTCTCCAGATCCAGAGGCATTTTTGCAATGTTTGTATCAAAGGTGTCAAACCTTGAGTTTAACCTGCACACCAAGTCAACGAGAGTTCTAACCGACACATCTTCCCCTGCATCTTCCTCCTCACTAGCCAACTGAAACAAATACACAAACTGTCATAAACAGGCTAACGAAAGGTTACATAAAATATAAACTCACTATACACCATATCACTTACCTTTTTTCCTTTCTTCTTCTTCTCCTCCTGTGCAGCTCCTGCTCCTTCACCAGATTCACCACCCTGAATGGTGGTCACTTGGTTATGGACTTTCCGCTTCTTTGCGGGAGGAGATTCAGACTCAACAGCTGCTTTAGCTTTTTTTTTCTTTTTCTTCTTCTCAATCTCCTTCACATCCCAAAACCCTTTAACAAACTTATCCATATGTATGTCTTCAATCAGGCGATTAATTGCTAGGTCGTCTTCTTGATTTGGCCACGTATGAAATAGATCGTAGCCATTTTCCTTCATAACCATTTTACAGACACGCAGCTGTAAGATAATAGATTATGAAACCCATCACTAAGTTTTAACTCAGCCATCACTAAACAATTAACTCAGCCATCAAAGAACCATAACTCAGCCATAACAAAACCATAACTCAGCCAAATAATACCATAAATCAGCCATCATTAAACCATAACTCAGCCATAAAAGAACAATAACTCAGTCATAACTCAGCACTTACTATACTAAATAATAACTCAGTCATAACTAAACAATCACTCAACCACTGCTAGACCATATATCAGCCATCATTTAAACAATAATCAGCCAGTAACTATCAGTCTATCATAACACAATCAAAACCTTACCTCACCAAGCGCTTTGATCTCTTCAGCAATAACCGTTTCCATCGTTGAACATGTACAGTTTCCACGCCATCGAAGCAACGGTATAACATCATCTTCAGCTGTTGCATTCCCAAACCGATCTCCAAAGCATTTGATGGACTCATACGCCCAAGCCTGTAACACGGGTGTAAACCCACTAAGGGAGTACGATTTCCCCATAGGCCTCAACAACTTTATGCCATCAACAAGGGCTTCAAATGCTGACCGACCCCACGGATAAGTCTTCATTGCTTCATCATCAAAAACTCTTTTCGCACTTTCATATGGAATTCTAGAGTTATGATGCAAACCATAAAGTCCAATGTGTTGAAGAAGCAACAGCCTCAACCATTTACGATGATTAGGGATTTTCCATCCCCGGCACACGTTTAATGCTTCCCTGAGTTCATTCAATGATGGACCTTCCCCACCAGGCACTTGCAAAAGTCTGAAGAACGCTTTGTGTTCCTCTTCAAGTTCAAACCGTTCTGTCGGCATTGGGTCTATGTTTAACCCCGTGACATGAGCAAATTCATTCAACCCAAACCTGATAGGTTGACCACCGACCACAAACCAAAGCTCCTTCTTATGTACCCTTAACTGGTTACATAGTAGGAAATGTACTACCTTACCAGACCAGACGAATTGGCTATCAACTAGCTTAGAGATTATTCCAATAGGTACTTTCTTCGTTTCATCCCATGCATCCTGTCCTATTGATTCTCTAATCGTAGAGAAATCTCACATCCTAAAATTGGTATTAATTTCTCTAAACTCTAGATTAGAGATTCCTTCAGCGTATAGTCTTGGGGGGTAATCCTTTGCTTGTTCTTCAGAAATAATCACCATCGACATCTGATAAATAATATAATTCATAAGTAAATCATAAAATAAATCAGCCATAACATAAAACAAACTCATACACAAAGCATAACATAACTCAGCCACAAATACAAAACTCAGATCTAAAGCACAAAATAACTCAGTCACCAATACAAAACTCAGCCGTAACTCAGCCACATCAACAAACAAATCAGCCATCGAATCGAATAGATCTAACAAATCAGCCGTAAACCCTAAAAGTAAATCAGCCATCGAATCGAATAGATCTAACAAGCCAGCCGTCATTAGAGACAGCGACAATCAGCCGTAAATCATCGATAAAAACCCACATTCAGCCGGAAAACTAGAAACTAAACATTCGACACATACTAGAACGTTTAAACAAAGACGAAGACGACGAAGAGAGAGAGAGAGAGAGAGCGCTACAACGAAGAGAGAGAGAGAGCGACGATGAAGAAAGAGAGTGTGACGACGAATAGAGAGAGATCGAGCAAAGACGGTGAGATATGACGGCGAGAAATTGACGGCGATAGAGTGGACAATGACAGGACTGACCGGCGACGAGAGACGATGAAGAAGAGTTTTTTTTTGTAGTATTGGCAGTTTGTGAACAGTGAAAACTGTTCACTTTCCCTCTCTTTGATATAAACAAGAAAAAATAAATGTTGATCTGAAAAAAAACCGCTTAATGACATGTTAAATCATATCTGATGTGTATTTTAATTTGCTGATGTGTATTATTTTTTTTGACCAAAATCGAAAAACAAAACCCAAGAGGTAAATTGTAATTACACCCAGGGCACTAAACATTTGAGTAATTTTCAAAAGATTTATAGATATGAGTAATAAACCAACTTTTTGGTAACATTTGAGTAATTCTTTCTAAAATTATACAAAAAACAAATTAAACTCGAATTCGAAACCTAAAATGAAAACCCTAAAATAAAAACCCTAAAATTGAAACCCTAAAATCAAAACCCTAAAATCGAAATTGAACACGAAATAAGAACCCTAAACTCGAAAGTAGAATTCTAAACTAAAAATTGACCCCCAAATCATAACCCTAAAATAAAAATCTAAACCCTAAACTAACAAGACATTCAGATCGAGAGAATAGGAAGAGTAATCGGAGATAGAGAAGAGAGGAGGAGACTCACCAGAGATAGAGGGGAGAGGAGGAGACAGTCACCGGAGATAGAGGGGAGAGGAGGAGACAGTCACCAGAGACGAGAGGATATAGAGAGAAGAGAGGGACAATAACCAGAACCGAGGAGATAGAGAGATGCGTAGGACAGATCGGAGAAGAGAGGTGGAGATAGAGAGAAGCGGAGAAGAGAGAAGATGCAGAGAGGTGGTTAATCGGAGAAGAGAGATGGTTAATCGGAGATAGATCGGAGAAGAGAGGAATTAGGGATTTTGGTTTTTTGCGGCTGCAAATTAGTCGAGGTTTGAGCTACGCTCAAACTAGGTTTTCTGTTTATATAGAAAAACGCTGCGTCGCAAATCCCTCGCAAAACTTGCTATGGACTAGCTAGGGTCCCTCGCAAATCTCTAGCAAACATATAAAAAGTATGTAATTTATATTTCCAGAATTTGCGAGGGATTAGTTAGGGTCCCTCGTCGCAAATCTCTACAAATATATATAAATATTTCCAGAATTTCCATACATATGAAAAAATATGTAATTTATATAAGAATTATATGAGAATATTGAGAATTGCAAACATATAATGTCATTAGGGTTAAAGTTCAAGGGTTTAAAGTTGTCATTTGCGAGGGAATTGCTATGATTTGGGATATTTGCGATGGATTTGCGACAAATTTAGGGTTTAGGTTTTGAAGCTGTCATTAGTGCCCTAACTTTGATTATAAATCTTGGATTCATCTTTTTAATTATTAATAGTAATGTAATTAGTCTTTAGGGTTTAGGTTCAAGGGTTTAAAGTTGTCATTTACGAGGGAATTGCTATGATATTAGATATTTGCGATGGTATTGCGACTAATTTGCTATGCCACTAGCAAATCCATCGCAAATTTGTCGCAAACCTTGAATATCTAATTTACAAAACCATCAAAATAATTTTAAAAAGTTAGTCAAATAAACTTTCAAGTATATTATAAGGTCCTATAGGCTCATCATACTCTTTTCTATCATCAAACTTTCCAAAACTGTCCAATTTTGCATCTTCCTCTAATCATTAACTATCTTCTACAATATATCATATAAATGTTCATTATATTGGGACAAATATTTGAAAATTATACACAAAGTGTCCAATTCTCCAACAATTTGTGTTGCACTGCCCTATCTTTGATTATAAGTCTTGGATTCATCTTTTTATCATTAATAGTAATGTAATTAGTCTTTAGGGTTTAGGGTTTAGGGTGTAGGGTTTGAAGTTGTCATTTGCGAGGGAATTGCTATGATTATTTTAATTTGCGATGGATTTGCAACTAATTTGCTATATATCTAGCAAATCAGTCGTAAATATGTCGCAAACTCTGTATATTTAATTTATAAAAACCATCAAAATAATTTTAAAAGTTAGTAAAATTAACTTTCAAGTATATTATAAGGTCCAATGTCTCATCATACACTTTTCTATCATTAATAGTAATATATTAGTAATGTATTTCAGAATAATTTACCTTATGAACACATTGAAATATATTTCAGAATAATTATATTAAGTTTTGTAATATTTATAAAAAATAATTTCCTAATTTTGCAATGGATTTGCTATGGCTATCGCAATTCACTCGCAGCTCCATATAAATTTTGCTATGGATTCTGTTTTCGCAAATGCGTCGCAATATTGCGATTAATTTGCGAGGAAGTTGACTTTCCCTGCGAATTTGTCGTAAATGCCTCGCAAATGAGCAGCGGATTTGCGACGACTAGCTTCCTCGCAATTTTGCGAGGAATTTGCCAGAGATTTTTTGTTTCTCGTAATGTCCTCGCAAATCCAATGCAAATTTGCGAGAGCTGTATTCCGTCGCAACTTGTCCTCACAAAACGCGTTTTCTTGTAGTGTTTTTACGGTATTTAACCATGATATAAATGTGCTTTTTGAGTCTTTTGATTTGTTTTCTATGATGTTTTAGAGTCTTAACAGGTTTTCTAGGATTTTAGCACGGATGGAGCAAAATAGAGCAATTTGGATCGTTTTGGAGCATTTAACCGGAGGAAATCAATTTGAAGTCTAATCATACGAGAAGCATCGACCGACACCACATGAGCATCGGTCGACACCAGTGCAATCCGACTCAAGTCTTCATAATTGGAAGTTTTACAAATTTTGCCCAAAGTCTTCCATAATTGCAACATAAGTCCCTGACGTGTTTTAGGACATATATATAGTGTTTTTGGGTTTTAGAAACCCTTAAGTTTTATTCTAAAAGCTATTTTCTAGCAGCTTTTGAGAGAGAGATATTGAGAGCTTTTGGGAGAGACGAATCTGAATTCTTTTTGAGAGAGAAGATTTCTAAACTCCCTCTTTTACTTTTGATATCTATTGCATGTTATTCAGAATTATGTCTTGTTCTTCATTGAATATGTCTGAGTAGTTTGCTTGTTAAGTTCAGGGTTTTTCACAGGGTTTTTATGATTTATTAGATCTGTTATTTTTAGGGTTCATTATCTTTTATGATGTTCATCTTTGGTTGTTCTTCACATTAATTCTTGATTGATCACCTAGAATTAATATCTTAGGAAAATAAATTGATATGAGAATATAATTGTTTTCCTGATTAAACCATTGATGAGCGAAATTACTTTTTACAAAGAGATTTGATTTAGTAATGTTGTGAACAAACTAAACATGTTTTTAAAGCTAATTTTTAACCTAGAATTTTAGAAAGAGATTTGGATTTTCTGGTTTTAAATTTAGATAATATTTGCAGTGAGAACTGATTTATTTTACAAAGAGTTAAGACTTCTAGATCTGATTTTAATTGCTTGAATATTAATTAATTTATTGATTTAATATTTCATAATTACCTGAGAAATTCCCTAGGCCTAACCTTTTGATTTTCTGAATTCACAACTTTTTATTTAATATTTTGTATTGATTTTATTAATATTAACCATCTTGTTTAGCGTAATAACAAAAACTCCATAATTTATTGTGTTTGATCTTGAGTCTCTGTGGATTCGGCCCTAAGTACTACATTGATCTCTTGTTTGAGAGAGTAGCTCTAGGGATTAATTTGAGCATATCAAGATGTTCGAGGGACAATACTCTGTTCCTTCCTTGATAGAGTATAGGTTAATAAGAACAATGTCTGAGTTGCAAGTTATAATTAGCCAAGTGAACTCCAACTGATTCTGGTTTGAATGTAGATTGTCTTAGCCATAGAACATAAGCGTTAGAAGCTTATGTGAATCAAGCTGTCCAAGGAAGGTTCTTGCACGATCTTGTTTACATGAATATGACGATTAACATTATTTTCTTTCTGTTTCAGGTAGGAGATAAGGTATTTCGACGCGGCACTAATTCTCCAGAGATCAAAACTAAGTCCACACAAGGAGAGACCATACGGCCCAATCAATTGACAATACCTCATGAACTGGCACTTGCGCTATTTTTGCGGTATAAGTACTACGAAAAAGTCTTGTTATCTTTGTGATCTTGAATCTAGAATCATAATATGAGTATATAGAATCTATACAATATCTTACTCTTTCTTTTTTGTTTTTAATGCCTTTTTATGATAATTTTCTTGCAGTAATTTTTTACATCCGTGTATTGTTCTTGCAGACTTGCAGTGAACTCATCTTTCCATCAGATCGTCAGGACATCTTTTTATATTCAGAACCCTAGTAACTCTGTAATAACGTTTTCAACTTCTCTTTTACTATGAAACTGAGAGTAGTAAACAAATAACAACAACCCACAGCCTCTTGCTTTCGCCAAATCAGGGACAACGGACTTGTTCATGTAACTTATTGCCCATAAGGTTGATAATAGTCATGCCCAATAAAGCCCAATCAATTCTTAACGCTTACTGAAATTAATTTAATATTTTATTTTTTAACTGGCGAGAAAGAAATAAAAAATTGACGCCGGTGATGCTGTACTACAGTCTACAGTTAAGAGAAGAGGAGCTACAAAAAAAAAAAAAAAATGATGAGTGAGCTCGTGGTGTGAAGTGAAGGCGAAGAAGAAGAAGAAGAAGAACGCGAATGGCGGCTACTCCGTGGTACTTTGTTGCAGTACTTCTCACCATTCTCACCAGCTCTCAGGTTCCTAATTCCAACCCTAATTCTCCAATTCCTTTCTTCTAGGCTTCGTCGTCTTCTTCTGTCGCTAATTATGATCGAGTCCAGATTTGTTTCTTCATTCCATGGATTCTTAGAATTTCGTCGAGTTTATTATAGATCTTGAGTTAGCGGTGGTGTTAGTCTCGCCAAATCTAATCCTGGATCATGTCGGTTAGACTGTGATATTTGCTAATTCCCACGGTTTCGAGTAATGTCATGATAGATCGTTAGATTCAATACGCCAGTGGATTCTGATTTATATCTGCGAGTGTGTGATTGTTACTCTGACGATTCAGGTACCATTTCATTCTACTTTGGCTAGGTTTTCCAAAAATTCAATTCGGTCTCACTTTATGCTTGTGATTTTGTCGATTGATTCTGTTCAATCGGTGTAGCTGAAGAAGTTTAGTCTATACAAGTCATGATCATCATTCTTTATATTATTCACTCAATAGATTCGAAGATGACATAGAAGTTTTTGTTTCATTTCTTTCACTTATTATATGATACAGGGGATATTAACAACTCTTTCTCAAAGCGATGGAGGTTATAAGTATGATTACGCAACTGTTCCCTTTCTTGCTGAAGTTTTTAAGGTATTTCTCGTCTTCTTCTTCTTCTCTTACAAGCTTGATTTTTTGCATGTCTTGTTTAGCTGCTGAGTTTGTTGACTTTTGTCTGCTGCAGCTGATCATATCTGGTTTGTTTCTCTGGAGAGAGATTCGGACTTCTTCATCTACAACTTCAAGGATTACTACGGATTGGAAGAGCGTTCGCTTATTCGTTATTCCTTCTCTTATATATCTGATCCATAACAATGTGCAGTTTGCTACATTGACTTATGTAGACACATCCACTTATCAGATTATGGGTAATTTGAAGATTGTGACCACTGGCATACTCTTTAGGTAATCTGTTTTGTTTTGTGTGTCTTCTCTTTCTCTATACTATCCTTTTTGCGCGCCGAGCTCTCTCTCTGTGGATTCACTAAACTGATTCGTTATCTGTCGGTGTTATAGGTTATTTTTGAAAAGGAAACTATCTAAACTTCAGTGGATGGCTATTGGTCTTTTAGCTGTTGGAACAACTACCAGCCAGGTGTGCTGATGCATACTCATTGAATTACATATGATATTCTCCTTTTTATCTTAGTACTTTTAGTGTTATGTTTTTCGAAATGTTCAATGTTATTCTACTTTGCAGTCACCACACTAGTTTTGTACTGGTAATTTAAATGCTAAGCTGGCATCAAAATTTGAACCATTCAATTGGTCATTTCGTTTTAGGTTAAGGGATGCGGAGAAGCTTCATGTGATTCTTTATTCACGGCTCCGATACAAGGTTATCTGCTGGGAATCCTTTCAGCTGGTTTGTCTGCGCTAGCTGGAATCTACACTGAGTTTCTGATGAAAAGAAACAACGACACCTTATACTGGCAAAACTTGCAGTTGTATACGTAGGTATCTCTTCTTCACATCAAACTTTCTCATGCCAAAAGTTTTATTGACACACTACTTAATTCACCTTAGAAGCCTTTTCATTAGGTATTGATATCTGTGGTTCAATCATCGTATCTTTTGTTTCTTTACTCGACGCCAGGTTTGGTTCACTTTTCAATGTTGCCCGGCTTATAGCAGATGACTTCAGACACGGATTTGAAAAGGGTCCTTGGTGGCAACGTATCTTTGATGGGTATAGCATCACCACTTGGATGGTAGTTCTGAATCTCGGATCAACCGGCTTACTGGTCTCTTGGTTAATGAAGTATGCAGACAATATTGTGAAGGTAAAAAGATCATTCGTGTTCTTCATTATCAAACATAAGAAAATAAAAAAATCTGTTCTTAAACACACATTTACATTTTTCTTGTAGGTTTATTCTACATCAATGGCGATGCTACTTACTATGGTGGCATCCATATACCTCTTCAGCTTCAAACCGACACTGCAGGTTTGTATATGATTTTATCTTAGGATCGGATCTTCTTCCCTGTATTTGCCTCATTTGTATTCTTTACCTGTAACAATCCTGCAGCTTTTCTTGGGTATTATCATATGCATCATGTCGCTGCATATGTACTTTTCTCCTCCACAAACGCTCGTGGACTTGCCAGTGACAAACGAAGCACATCCCAAGACCTTAAAGCAAGTTGTCGTAGAAGAAAAGACAGATTCTTGAATCAAATGGACGAAAAAGGGGTTAGTTCAGCAAATAGAAAAACCAATTTGCTAGTAAATGAACACAATGATCCTTCTTCTAGCTTCATTTCTATTAGAGAATCAGATACTTGGAAAACGAGTTCTTTTGAAGCAATGCTCTGTTAGTTTCTTCACGTTCCGATTCCATTTCTATTCTTTGTAAATGTAGATCAGTAAGTAGTAAATTCGATTGTTGAAGCCTGTTTGTTGTTTTCTTTTTATATTTCACTGATGAGTATAAGTATAAGTTATTGTGTTCCTTTTTCGACCGGCTGGTCTAATATGGTTGGTTTATCTAGCGTTGTTTCGGTTTTGGTTTATTGAAGGCATTGTGGGCTTTGTATTGGCCTTCCTATCTGGTCTAGTGAAATAATATAGTCGATAATGTTTATTTGATACAACTCCAAGACCAAAATGTATTTTTTTTCTACCTCTGGTTCCCATATACATATATACGTATCCAGTTCTTAAAAGTAGAATTTGTAAAAGTGTGGACGTTCTTAACCACGAAGGTATTACGGATTCGGTAGAAAATAAATGTTCTACCTAATAGTTAAGAAAGAAACAAAACCCAAAAATGTGGAACATTTAAATTTTAGCTTCCATCTCTTGTTTTGAAAACAATAGTCACATACTCACATGTCGAGCATCTTCACATTCTCTAAATGTCGAGCATCTTCATCTTCATACTCTATAACAAAATTATTTCTAGACTTTTCCTTTTACGTAGTAGTAGTGGTTGAAGATGTACTACGTAACTTTCTTTATTATCGCATCTATTATTTTTCGCATATCTTCAGTTTTGCGATCTGATAAATCAATCGTTTTCTTAATAAATGGTCGTTTATCCAAAAAATTTGCAGATCAATACATTTAAAAAAAATGTAGTTGAAGTTTATTATACTAGCTAGTGTGGCATCCCATGGCCACGAGTCACTCCATAGGTTCATATTTAAGACACATTGACAAAAGTGTAATAATGATAAGCCAAATCCGTAAACGATAGGTCACTTGTAAAACATTAAAATGCACTAGTCGTCGCATGCGCATACAACTAGAAATATTTCGATGGTTCCAAAGAATCAAGAATGGGTCCGTCTCTGCATCTTCCTCATCTTATCCCCAACAAACATTTAAGAAACGACCAAAACTCTTCCACGTATGAATGATTTCAATGTATTTATTATTATCGTGGGAAATAGTATTGAGCTTTAATAATTACATTTAAAATGGGAGTATAGTCCAATAGAGAAACTCCCGTTTAAAATGTACTCTCTTCGTTTCAAAATATAAAATATTTTAGAAAAGCTTTTTGTTTCATAATATAAGATATTTTTTTATTTTCTATACAACTTTTAGGTTAGTTTAGTATTTTATATTATGCAGTATTGTTTCTGATTGGTTGAACTTCTTAAAAGTAAATACTTCTTAATCTGCGTGCTTTAGTCAATACATCATGTATTTTGAAATGGAGGGAGTAATTATTATCATCATGTTGTGTGAAAATAGTATTGTGAGATTTAACAGATGATCATCATTAGGGTAAATATAGAACAATAGAGAATTCCCATTTAAAAATAGCATTTGTTTGCATTTTGAGCCTGATAAACCTGAGTAATTAACATGCATGTTGAAAACATAACCGAGAAGAAATGTTTTCTGTTTTGTTTTGTTTTGTTTTAGTCACCAAGTTACACTCAACACTTAATTCGATCATAGTCTTTACAGTTACTATAAGGACGATAAGAAATAAGCATTAAATTCGCTTCTGTTGTGCGAAAACGAAAACTTGCAAAATTCAACTAATAAGCCAAGTAACGAGAAATACAAGACACAAAAAAAGGTTATCTCGATGCATTTAATATGTGAAGTGATGAGATTCCCAGCCTCCAATATTGAATATTTTGTTACAATCAATATTTATATTTTTTAAAAAAATACGCTTTCTGAAATATATGGTGGTGTAAAAAGTTTTGAAAGATGTGAGTATTTTGATTATCCGCATTCTTAATCTGCAATTTGAGCTTTTTAATCATCTCTACATTCATATTGCGTTCCACATAAAAATAATTTTATTTTTACAATGTGTGTGATTCACTAAGAAGTCCCTATATATCATATATCATGACAAGATAAATAGAGTCTTTTCTTTTTCTTTTGTTCAACGAAAATAAAGTCTTTTTAAAAACCATATTTTAGCTTTCCAGTTAGGCTCAAGTGAATTTAAAATCTACCAAGAAACAATCAAAGTCATTTTACTTTTGTTCTTGTTTAGCATCTTTCTTAAACAGGCTTTAATTATATTTTAAAGTAGTTAAAAATTTTAAATAAAAGTTTACAACCCCCACGGCGCCAAGCCGCCAACCAATCACCTTAAGATATGGGTGTTGGGAACATAAATTTCTGATGTTGGACGATATTGCTTATTGCATATAATGAGTCTAGTATTGGGAAGCAAAATATTGTCCGTTACATATGTACAACAATATATTTATTTTTACCCGTTCTCAATTTTTTATTTAAATTTCTATGATAAAAAATACTTCTTTTGTCTCACATAAATTGATGTTTAATTGATATTTTGACACTTTCACATATTTTAAGAAAATTTTTAGTTTTTATTTGTAAATTAATTTATAATTATTTTTTGATAGAGAGAGAAAATATAAACCAATAATAATTCAAAATTTTAAATATTTTAAATGATTACTTTTTGAAATTTACAAAACATCAATCTTTGTGGGACAGAAAAAAGTATATTTATAAACCTCTATAATATATACTCCCATCCCATTATATAAGAATAAAGACTTAGATTCTTCTGTTACACATTAATTGGTTAACCGTGTAAATCCTGATATAAAAATAGAAATGAGTCAATAAGATTAGTCAGCTTAATTTTAAGATAATATTAATGTCCGATATTTATATCGCATTTGATGTAGTCGACGATCGAAATAAATTAAACAAACAAAACACACAAAAAAACAAACATTAACACACAAAAGAACAAAACTAAATAATAAAATTAACATAGTAGCTAAAAAACAAAATCGAGAAAATAAGTTTTCAAAATCTAGTACGTGCTTGCATCTACATGATCCCACGAAGTTCTTCACATATCCACAATATACTGTACTATTTTGTCTATATAAACACATCTCCCATTTCCACATAAGAAACCTCAAAAGCCCTAATTAAAAATCTCAATAAATTAACCTAGATAGCTTTCTTGCCAAATAATCAAATCTTTTCATTTATAAGATGGGAATCAGATTCAGCCATGGTCCTTCGACTGCAACCATTGACTACAGGAGTCATCAGAATAGTGAAGATCAGAGAATCAAGACGAAGATCATCAATCACGACAAGTCTCATCAAAACCAATCAAGCACTAGCTTTCAGATTCCACTTCATTATCCGAAATATACAAAGACTGATTATGAGAAGATGCCAGAGTGGCAACTGGATCAGCTTCTCAGAGAGTACGGTTTGCCGATCATCGGTGATTCTTACGAGAAGAGGAAATTTGCTATCGGAGCTTTTCTCTGGTCGTCAGAGAACGAGCACTAGGACATGTATCGTGAAAGTTTCATCGTACGTTATATGGTAATATGTAAAATAAAAATAAGTTGGTGAAATTAATGGTGAAAGAAGAAACATGTTTGCATGTATATATATATTATCTAGGACATGTATGTGTTATATAAAAATATTTATATATGCATTATGTATCGATCGTGTGCTTCTCTACTCTCCATGTATGTAATTACCTCATGGGCGCGACATTTGTAATAACTATACTAAAATATGTGTATATATATATATATATATGTGACAATATTTTGCTTCATTATCTTTATATATATTATACTACCTTGTCTTAAATGATTGCTCCAATCTAAAGAAGCTCAATTTCGTGATTTTTGATATGTGATTAACAAACAATAAATTGTATATTTTTAGAAACACGTACGTTCTGTGATATATATATATATATATACATTTATTGTACGATTTTGTGTTTTTTTTTTTGGTGACTAGTACTATCACAGATTTATAACTAATATTGTGCTTATTTTTTTTATCAACAATTTTACTATCATTATTTTGTTTTTCAAACAATTTAAAAATTATTATAACAAATATATATTTAAAATCGACTTAAATCTCCGTAAATTTAATCATGACACATTATATGTTGGTTGGATTACAATTACGGGATGGTTGATTTGGTTGACGAGACATATTAATTTTACGTCATGAATTGTCTTAATGTTCTCGTCAAGATTCTGGATTTCTCTACTACAAATTCAATGCGGATCCATCAAAATTCATACTCGATAATGGATGTGTGCTTCTTCGAATGACCCTTTGTACATCATTAGAGGAATGAGTTGTAACTGTTTAAATTTTATGATGTGGGTTCTAGGTTTGTAGTAGGTATTTTATTCTAATTTTTTTTGTTGTAAAAAAAATAAAATGCACTAATCAACAACAAAAAAAGAAAATGCACTAATCAACTAATAGTTATGTTGATTAAAAATATATATGACTCATGTCTTTTACAAATTAATTTAGATCTCTTCTTGTGAGCTTAGCATGACTAAACAATAAAAGATAGATTGATACTCGAGAATTGGAACACATCACCTTAACAAAATAATTAAACTAGCCACAAATATCAATTAAAAAATAATTGTTATGATGAAATCAACTGCCAAATTTATAGTCATCACGAAATCAATAGCGTAAATCAATCGTTTTAATCGTTTCAATCAACTGTGGTAGCAATACTGTACAATACCGGCATGGAACTGAGTATTCAATTGAAATTTTGAAAACTTACTAAAAAAAAATTCAACTTACAACCCTTTTTCTTTTCCTTTTGAAAAAAAAATACAACTACTTTTTTTGTAAATATTTGGATATTTTTGACGAGAACATCTATATATAGGGGTATCAAAATGGGTAACCCAACCCGATCCGACCCATATCCAGGTGGGTTCGAGACTTTCGTGGGTGGGTTTAACCCGACCCATTTTTTATAATGAGTTGAACTTATATACCTAAACCCAATAATATAAAAGCCAATGGCTAAATGGGTTATATGGGTTACCTATTTATAAATAAAATAAAATAAAATAATTAATATTAAATTTATAATATATTATATAAAATAGAATTATAAAACCAACCAAAGTTTTCAAGCTTAAGAAAATAATATCAGATATTAAAATTAAAAAAAAACATCCTAAAATCCTAAAGCCAAAAATCCATTAAACCAAAATAAAAAGTCATTATATTAGATATATATTATATTTGTTTTTTTTCGATTAATCCATGGATAACCCATAACCCTAATGGGTTTACTCCGTTAAACCCACGAACCCATTGGACGAACCCATCAATACCCATTTATTTATATGGGCATAAAAACTTAACTCATACCCGTTAAAATAATAGACAAACAGGGTAAACCCATTGTTTCTACCCATTTTGACACCCCTATCTATATATACTTCAATAGTTTTTAAAATTATTAACAAAATTTTGTGTGCACCTATAATGCATTTCCGTTCATTTATCTAATTCACCAAACTAGTATGTATTGTTGGTAAATAATGAAAACAATCTTATGTTAGAGATATGACAGGATACTCATTAAAGACATAATATTTAATTGATCCTGTTTTAGGAAGTGTCTGTAATTAGTTTAACCTAGTGTCTCATCTACCTCACATGTATATATATCACGATGTATAATTGATATATCAAACAACACATTTCTTATATGGTATCAGAGCTTATATCGATACCCTAAATTTTTTTTTTCTTCTTCTTCTTATTGCTCTCTTATCTCAGCCGCCTAAAAATCATGGCTTCCCTCGACGTTGTCGATACCACTCCACCCCTCCTCAACATCAACATGGTGAATGTTACGAAGCTAACCTCTCTTAACTTTCTCACCTGGAGTCTCCAGGTGCACTCTCTCCTTGATGGTCATGATCTTGCTGGTCACGTGGATGGCACCAAACCTGCTCCACCCTCAACTCTCAACACTGATGGTACGTCTTGACCGAATCCAGCCTTTGCGATCTGGCGTCGCCAAGATAAGCTGATATACAGTGGTCTCCTTGGTACTCTATCTCCTTCTATTCAATCTATTGTCTCCAAAACCACCACTACTGCTGAGATGTGGAAGAAGCTCTCCGCAACTTACGCAAATCCGAGTTGGGGACACATTCAACAGCTTCTTCTTCAACTCAAACAATACTCAAAAGGTACCAAACTGTGGATGACTATATGCAAGGTCTTGTTACTCGTTTCGACTTTCGATCAGTTTGCACTTCTTGGGAAACCACTGGAACATGAGGAACAGCTCGAGTTTATCCTCACGGGTTTGTCTGAAGATTACAAATCTGTCATCGAACAGATCGAAGGTCGTGAGACTCCTCCCTCTCTCTCTCATTGAAGTCCATGAGAAACTACTCACCAGAGAGGCCAAACTTCTCTTGGCTGCGTCCTCTGCTCCATCTCTTGTCCCTATTTCTGCCAACGTTGCCACGTCACGTCCACGCTCCTACCCCAACAAACAACCTCAACGTAACAACCAATCCTGGCACAACAATCAATCTCACTATCAGTCCTCCCGCGGTGACAACCGGTTTTCTCGAGGTTATCAGGGTAAGTGTCATTTTTGTGGCGTGTTTGGTCACAGCGCTAAACGTTGTACTAAACTCCAACACCATCAATCTGGGTCGTCTAATGGTCTTCTTCCGTCCCCGTTTCATCCATGGCAACCTCGTGCAAACTTTGCTGCTTCCTCGTCCACAAATCCTTGGGTCATGGATAGTGGAGCAACGCATCATCTCATATAGTGATCTTAACAACCTCTCGGTGCATCAACCATATATTGGTGATGATGCCGTTCTTATTGGTGATGGATTTGGTCTATCTATTGCTCACACTGGTTCAGTTTCTCTCCCTTGCAACCTCCAAAACTTATCCTTACATAATGATTCCGCATATTAAGAAAAACTTGATTTCTGTGTATCGTCTCTGTAACGATAATCAAGTCTCAGTTCACTTTTTCCCGGCTTACTTTCAGGTGAAGGACCTCAGATCGGGGGTCCCATTACTCCAAGGCAGGACTAGAGATGACTTATATGAGTGGCCAGCTTCACCCTCCATCCTCACCTCTTTCTTTGCATCCACCACCCCTCAACTCACAATAAACAATTGGCACCATCGTCTTGGCCACTCTGCTCTACCCATAACCAAACATCTTGTTTCTCATTTTTCATTACCTTGCAATAAATCTGTACCCTCAAACACTTTATGTTCCGATTGTGCTATTAATAAAACTCATAAACTCCCTTTCTCTCAAACCTCCATTGTCTCCACTCGCCCTCTAGAATACATATTCGCTGACTTATGGAGCTCTCCAATTCTCTCCATCGACAACTAAAAGTATTACCTGGTTCTTGTAGATCATTATTCTCGCTACACCTGGCTCTACCCCCTCAAGCAAAAGTCTGAAGTTCGAAACACCTTTGTTGCGTTCAAAGCACTCGTTGAAAATCGTTTCTCCACAAGAATTGGTACATTATACTCTGATAATGGTGGAGAGTTTATGGCTCTTCGCTCCTTCCTTTCCGACGCCGGCATCTCTCATCTCACTTCACCTCCTCACACGTCGGAGCACAATGGTATTTCTGAGCGGAAGCACAGACATGTCGTTGAAACGGGTCTCACCTTGCTCACTCATGCTGGCATGCCGAAACAGTATCGGTCTTATGCTTTAGCTGCTGCAACCTATCTCATAAACCGCCTCCCTACACCAGTCATAGCGATGATGTCTCCTTTTCAGAAGCTATTTGGCACAACTCCAAATTACAACAAATTAAGAGTGTTTGGATGCCTGTGTTTTCCTTGGCTTCGACCTTACAACACCAACAAGCTTGAAGATTGGTCCACACCATGTGTATTTCTCGGTTACTCTCCTACACAAAGTGCATACTTCTGCCTCCAACCAAATTCAGGCCGCATATACACATCAAGGCATGTTCGCTTTGATGAGAATGTGTTCCCATTCAACAAAACCGAATCTCGACCCTCTACCTCCACCAAAGAATCCTCTTCATTAAACCTACCACCATATCCCTCAGCCACTACAATACCTGTCATATCCAACCCACCACCGTCCCAAAATCCTTCCTCCCCGCCACTCGTATCGTCTCCTCTGTCAGGATCCCCGCATTCTGATTCTTACCGTGAAGAAGTCTCCACCGCATCGGTCACAACGTATCCGTCACGAAACAATAATTTGACTGGTCCTAGAGATACTAATACAGATGGACCAAGCTTGGATTCATCTTTATCAGGCCCAAATCCGGCCCATGATCCAACTCCATCTCCAAGCCCGTCGACACAATCCAGTCCACACACTGAACCCTCGTCTGCAGACACTTCTACCTCCGACTCCTCGCTACGACGACCATCATCATCTCCACTGGTTCCACCACCAGTTCCACCGCCGGTTCCCCCACCAGTTCCGCCGGTTCTCCAACCTGTTCCACCACCGCCCAATCATCCCATGGTAACTCGACGGAAAAACAATATCAGCAAGCCGAATCCCAAATATAATTACTCTGTTGGTCTCTCTCGACTCATTCCAGCTGAGCCTCAAACGGTTAAACAAGCCCTCCAAGACAAACGGTGGCGAGGAGCAATGTCTCATGAGATCGACGCCTTTGCACGGAATCAAACGATGGCTCTGGTCCCTCGACAACAACATTTCAATGTTGTAGGCTGTAAGTGGATTTTTAAAAACAAACTTCAGTCTAATGGCTCTCTAGACAGGTGCAAAGCTAGATTTGTCGCCAAGGGCTACAACCAACAATATGGAGCAGATTACACCGACACCTTCAGTCCGGTAATCAATTCAACCACTTTTCGCCTTGTTCTTGATGTCGCTGTCTCCAACTCATGGCTGATTCAACAGCTTGATGTAAACAATGCCTTTCTCCAAGGCACTCTCGAGGATGAGGTCTACATGGAACAACCCCCAGGCTTCATCGATAAGGACAATCCAACACATGTATGTCGCCTACACAAAATGATATATGGCTTGAAGCAAGCACCAAGGGCGTGGTACACAGAACTTCACAACTTTCTCCTTCAAATCGGTTTTAAGAACACCCTCGCCGACACTTCTCTATTTGTGTTACGAACTGGCAAGACATTTGTCTACCTCTTAGTATATGTGGACGATATTCTCGTAACCGGTAACAGCAAGCAAGGTATTCAACAGACACTTGATCTTCTTGCTGATCGCTTTTCTTTAAAAGATGCAGAGGACCTCAACTATTTCCTTGGCATCGAAGCACATCGCACCTCAGCAGGCCTTCATCTCTCACAGCGGAAGTACATTCTCGACCTTTTTCATCGGTATGACATGTCCAATGCCAAACCCGTAACAACACTGATGGCGTCTTCACCCAAAATCAACATCCACACTGGTGTTCCTCTCTCCGACCCGACCAAATATCGCCAACTGGTGGGCAGTCTTCAGTACCTTGCCTTCACAAGATTGGATATTGCCTTTGCGGTTAACATGTTGTCTCAATTCATGCATCAACCAACTGATGCACACTGGCAAGTAGCTAAACGGATCCTTCGCTACTTAGCTGGCACACCAACACATGGTATTTTCGTCTCCGCAAAGAACACTTTCAGTCTTCACGCGTTTTTGGATGCTGATTGGGCTGGTGACACGATTGACTATGTCTCCACAAACGCTTACATCATCTACCTCGACAGTCACCCTGTTTTGTGGTCAGCAAAGAAACAAAAAGGCGTAGCGCGATCGTCTACTGAAGCAGAGTATCGGGCAGTCGCAAATGTTGCATCAAAACTCAGCTGGATTTGCAATCTCCTTGTCGAGCTAGGTATCCCTCTCCCTCGACCACCGGTTGTATACTGTGATAATGTTGGAGCTACATTTCTGAGTGCCAATCCGGTGTTTCACTCGCGTATGAAACACATTGCGATCGACTACCATTTCGTTAGGGGACAGGTACAAACTGGTGCATTACGAGTAGCTCATGTGAATACCCAAAATCAACTAGCCGATGCACTGACTAAACCTTTACCACGTGCACGGTTTCTTCATTTGCGAGACAAGATTGGCGTTGTTAGAGCACCTCTATCTTGAGGGGGGATGTTAGAGATATGACAGGATACTCATTAAAGACATAATATTTGATTGTTCCTGTTTCAGGAAGTGTTTGTAATTAGCTTAACCTAATGTCTCCTCTACCTCACATATATATATATATATATGACAATGTTATTCGATATATCAAACAACACATTTCTTACACCTTATTTCAAGAAACCAAAAGGGAGCACTATATATAGATCTGATTTCTCCTATTAATTTCGTTAGTCAAAAACTTGAATCATTGGATATATAGAATAATTTGCCAAATTTATCTCTCGTGAGTCGTGACAGTTGTATATATTAATAAGTTATAAATTTCTACAAGATTATTCTGAGTTGCACAAGAAGCATAATTGAACAAAATTCATACTGATCAAAGTTCATATATATTGAACAAAAGTATTAGGTTTTAAACTACTCCATGACTATTCTGAATTGCACAATAAGCATGTTGGAAGTTGGAACAAAATTCATACGGAGTATTGATCAAATTTGAATAAATACCACACCGAGAAAGCATTAAAAAAAACCCCAAAGAATAACTAATGAAATGCAAAATACACATTTCCAATAAAAAGTAAAAAACCGTCTAGTGTGACTTGCGGGTTTACATATCCACCAAATCTCTCTCTCTCTATCTCTCTCAGAGAAGCTGAAACGTTCTTTGATAATGGGCAAAGTGAATTCGAATCGGTCCAAGAAGAAGGAGGTTTGTAGTGGTTCCGGTGTAGCTCAGCTAACTGGGAAGAAGCGGAAAAACGAAGGGACGTTGTTAGCGAACAAAGACGTGAATGCCAAGCGATCAAAGAAGGTTGCGAAAAAGGTGTGTTCCCAAAGGTTGGAGTATGAAGAGGAAGAAGAGATCAGTGTGCTACAAGGTATTCTTGATTGTTATGCTGTAACAGGGAAGAATCCTTTTGTTAATATGAAGGAAACTTTCGAGTTCATGAAGGAATATACAAATTTAGAGTCTTTCGACGAATTCGTAGAGAAGATGAATAGTTTGAAGAAGAAATTAATGGATCAAAGGAGTAATGCTAAAGAACCATCTACCTCGGATTGTTACTACCAGAAAGTTTCTAAGTTGTTGACATTGAGTTCGGGAGATGATGTGGGATCTGCCGTTGAGAAACCAAAGAGGAGTAAGCGGGTTGTAAAGCCTAAAGAAGAGAAGCAAACAGTGATGCGTCGTGAAGGCGAAAAATGATTTGAGAATGCGTCTTTGGTTCGACAAGTTGTAAGCCATGGTGTTGATGAAGATTCTCTGAAGAGCAAATGGGATGCAGTTCCTACAGCGAAGAAGAATAAGATGGATCAGAATTGGAGTCTTGTGAGCCAAGGAACGTGAATATATGCCACAAAAGTCTTAAGTTTTTTAAGGATTTGGTTTCTGTTATCGATGGACACTACAAACATTGTATCACAAAACTAAATGAAGTAAATTTAAATTACTTATTTTCAAGTGAAGCAAATAAAAATGATTAACATCAATTAGATCATTTGATGTTATAATTATCTAATTTTACGCGAGTTATTTATAATTGATTCAGTTTCAACTAGTTTGTATCACTTTTTTTTAAATTGATATAAAATATATTTTTATATCATTTAGATAATTGATGTTTTTTTGGATAAAATCACTTTTAAAAATGATTTAAAATTTACATCAATTAAAAACTGATGTTAAACAAAATTATATTTATAGAATTAATAAATCTATTTAAATACATATTTGTGAGCGAAAAAAATGTTTTGCGCGTTAACATTTTTGAACACTTCTACTTCGTCCACATTTTCTTGTTTCATTTTCCTATATACATCAAATGGCCATATATTATGTCAATACCAATACAAAACATCAAACATACAAGAAAAACATAGCAATCCTACCCTACTCTAAATATGTAAAAACAGAACATAATCTCTACACCGCTATCGTAGATATATTTATTATAAATTGTTTTGAAAATCTCCATATGAAAACAATTTCTCTAATATAAAATAATGAAGGATCGCATAAACGTGATAGAACATTAATCATTAGTGGTTCCTTTAATCAAATAGAAGAAGATTTACATAATTTTTTCAGAATTTGCAGATAAAGTGGTGAGAGGAACTGAGAGAAAAGTTGAGATATATATAAATACAATAATCGAGAATTTAATAAAAAAAATAGTATAGGTTCTGATTCTTGTCAAATTGTTCGATATTGTTAAACAAACTACCTTATTCCTTAAATCTAGGACGATTTATTCAACATGGACTAAACTAGTTATTTTCTTTGCGTATTATTAATAATATTGTTAATTGAGGTTAATTAAGTAAGCTAATTCATTTTTTGTCATTATTTTACCAAGAATCGAGTTTTTTTAAAAAAAAAATTTAACATGAACTTATAAAACCTCTTCAAAAAAAATTTATTTGGCGAATACAAAATTTCAGATCCCGCCCACTTAAATTTTGTCTCAAGCGCCAAACTATTATTTTTTTACTATATATCGAAAAAATTAGAGTTAGGATTTTTAAGGCAAATCTATCTGGTAGAAACTGCTGGCAGAAAAACATAAGAGGTACTCGTAAATCTGGTAGAGTTAACTTTTTTTTTTCTTTTCTAGATCCCGCTTACATATTCTATAGTATCTAACAAGTTTTTTATTTTATTTTTAGTTTACGATTGATGATGGATTCAGAGACACAAGCACCTGAAGATTTATCACAGTTGGAAACTGGTTACACAATGCCTCCTCCACTTGCTTCTGAATGTAAAATCTTCAAATGGAAAGTACAAGTCATAGGTAAATCTGATTAACACTGAACTTTATTTTTTATTAAATCATTTATATATAGCTCTTGGATCTGTTAATAATTTCAAGTTTTCGACCAAAGCTAGAGATCCCACATTTTATATAATATATATTTTTTATTAGGAAATGAACGATGGTGCCAATGGATATTTAAACAGTGGAAACAACGTTAGAGATATATGATCACAGAATGGACAATGTTGCCAATAGACTTATATAGTTTTACAATGTTTTTTTAGCTGCTTTGCTTTATTTATGTTTCATGGATTTGCAAGATGGATGATTTCTGTTATTTATTTTCTAAATTTATGTTTAATATATGGTATTTTATTTAATTATTTTTGTTTTAAATTTTTAATTTGTAATCTTTTATAAATAAATTAAATAAGCTATTCTGAAATTAAAATTCAATTATTAATATGAAAATAATGATATTCGAATTAGTTTTTTAACAAAATCAATTATTAGAATCATTAATGAAAACTGACATGAACTTACCATCAATTATGTACAAATGATAATAATATCTCAAATCGATTAACGCAAATGATATAGTTTCTAAAATCACTTAAGAAAATTGATACTACTTTTTACTTCAGTTATATATAACTGATTCTAATATTTAAATCGGTTATTGTCAATGATATAACAATTAAAATCACTTCAAAAAATTGACACCAAAATAACATCAATTACGTACAAGTGATATTAATAGTACAATCGGTGCTTGAAACTGATGCAATTATTCTAATCATTTGTGATAATTGACACTAATTTTAAATCAGTTTAACTAAATGACATAAATACTAACATCACTTAAATAAAATGATATAAATGTTGACATCAATTTTAAATAAATGATATATATTAATATTGATTATAATAATCGATGTAAATATTTGAATATTAACATCGGTTTGATATAAACTGATACAAATTATTTGCATCAACAAAATATAAATCATTCATTAAAGTGATGTAAATTATTTTTGTATCACTTAAAACTGATGCAAAAATAGAAAATAAATGATGTAATACCACACTTTTTTTGTAGTGGCTAGAGGCTTTTAACAAATGAATGACTACGTACTATGAGAAAGTATGATAAATTCACATAATTCTAATTGATATGGAAGCATAGGAGCGATATATATGAAACAAAACTTTCACACATCACTCTCATCCTTCGCCTTACCTATCAAGCCTCTGTTTATCTTATTTGGAAGGAAAGAAACTCTAGACTTCATAATGTAGTTTCTCGCCCGGCTTCAGGTTTAATGCAAGAGATCAAGACTGACCATTCATTTGTTTAACAAAAAAAATGAATGAATATATATTACAATTTCCCATGCACGTTATTTGGGTTTAAGTACTCCCTCTCTCAAATCTCAATTGTCTCTATTCTTTATCACCCCCTACTCATAACTTTTAGAGAAACCGAAACGTTTTCTTTGGATCTCACTTACAATGGCGACTAAAAATGATACTTCTTCAGTAAGTTCATATCATACGAGTCTTCCTCTGACGAAGGGGAACAAATATCCACTCAATCCGGACCATCAGCTACTACTCTTACTAAAGCCACCTTGGACTTGCAGACAAAACCTTCGTCGTCTCAAGAAGAAGAAGAGCACTGTGGTGAACAGAGCTCTGAGGAGGATGAGGCTTCCTCCGATTCTGAGCAAGATGAGCCCACCAAGGAACAAAATGTTGGAATTTCATCATTGATTAATCCTTTACAAGGAATCAAGTGTAAGAATCAGAAGATGGAGAAAAGAAGAAGAGGAAGAAGAAGAAGAAGAGATGTAGAAGTGTTGTGTCGTGGAGGAAGAAGAAGAAAGAAGTAAAAGGCTTTGGGCCAGAAGTTAATGAAGGCCCATATATATGTCAATGGGTTTAGTTGTTGTATTTTGTATTGGTGAAATGAAACAATTAAGATAAGCTATCTAGGTTAAGATAAGATGTAGTATAAATATATTTGTGTGTCTGTAAGAACACTTTAAGGAAGTAAGAAGTAAAAAGGTTAAAAGTGGCTGCTTCTAGATCTATTTCCAACATGGTATCAGAGCTTCAAAGTTCTTGGTGACCTGGAACCTGCACAAGAAACAAAGGAAAGTTAGAGGCACAAGCTGGTTCACAAGAGCACAGCAAAAAGAAACGAGAAAAGAAGGAAAAATAAGAAGAAGAAGCAAAAATCAGGTAATCTCTAAGACTGCAACTAGTCGTAAGATAAAAATGCAGAATGTTCAAATGGTTCCAGTGTTTGATGGAAAGAATTATAGTCTATGGGTTATAAAGATGAAGGCCATACTTAAGTCTAAGGGTTTATGGAAGGTAGTTACAGAAGGTATCCTAGTATCACCTAAGTTAACTACTCGCACACAAGAAGAAAAGAATGATAGACTGGGAAGAGTTAGAGATGAAGGATCAAATTGCTTTACAGTTGTTGTTTAGCGTTGTTTCTGAAGAAATATTCAGTAGTCATTTATCTGTCACTGAAACCTCAAAGGATGCATGGGATGTACTTCAACTAAGGTTCCTAGGTGACTCAAAAGGTTCCATGATAATGCTACAGAGGCTCAGAGGAAACTTCTACAACCTGAAACAATATGAAAGAGAAACCATTAAAGACTTTGCTAGAAGAGTCGTAGAGTTGGTAAATGAGATGAGAGCTCATGGAGAAGAAATGGCAGAATCTATTGTGGTGTCTAAAATCTTGTGCTCACTTCAAGAAAGGTTTAACTCCTATGTGGGAGTCATAGAACAGACAAAGGACCTTGCAGTTGTAACTGTGGCTGAAGTAATCAACTCCCTACAAGGACAAGAGAAAAGATTAGATGACAGAAATGGTGGAAACGCAGAAGGAGCATTTGCAGCAAGGTTTCAAAAATTCAAAAATGTTCAAAATATGCGAGACACATTCAGGTCAGAATCATCTCAGTCAAAGTGGTGTAGCATATGCAGGAAAAACAATCACAGTGAGGAAGAGTGCTACTATAACAAAAACAAGACAACAAGCACACAACAAAGAATGCAAGTCAGACCTAGAGGAAGTTTTTTTGTTTGTGGAAAGCTGGGACACTATGCTAGAGACTGCAAACTCAAGCACAATCAAACCCAGATGGAAGCTCAAGCAGAACAACAAAGTCAAACACCAATAAACAGACAATACCAAGAAGAAGACAACCAAGAAGAAGGGTTGTTTACAACAACTCATGACCAAATCTCAAGCAATGGTAATATCTGGTTGATTGACAGTGGAGCTACATGTCACATGGCCAAATAAGAAAGCTGGTTCTCTATGTTGAACAAAAACATTAGGAGATGTGTAAGGTTATGCAATGATGAAGTTATTCAAGCTAAAGGAAAAGGTACAGTCACTGTAATGATTGAGACTGGTAAAAGAACAATAAGGGATGTTCTTTACGTACCTAGCTTGAAACACAACTACCTAAGTGTTCCTCAACTGATGAAGAGTGGCTACGGGATGATGTTCAACTCATCAGGATGCATAATCACTAGTCAAGAAGGGCAAAAGATACTAGAGGAACCCATGAGAGATGAATGTTATTCTATTGAGTTTCAGAAAATGAAGAAAGAGGGAAAGCAAGGAGAGACATCACAAGAGAAGGCAGAAACAAGACCTAGAGGGTATGTGGAAGAATCTGGAGAAACTGAGCCTACAAAACTGCAATCTTAAAACAGTGAGATTGAACAAGTGATAAATCTTACTGTAAATGATCACTACCAAGAGGGAGAATCTACTAACAACCATCAAGAATGAATAAGTGCCTGATGGTAGAGTGTGTAGAATCGGAATCCTAAAATCAACAAAGTCAGATTCAAAATGAGTTTATTGGGAATGTGAATTACAAACCTGTTGTGATTCAGAGAGAGGAGGATGCTACAATCATGGATCATGAAACTGAAGTGTTTTGCAAAGAGAATTCCAACCAGAGGAAGAACAAGTCACCGAGCATGGAAGAGATGTTGGATGTATATGATGCTTATGTTGAGACTAAGAAGGAACATAAAGGGTTGCAAGCAGCTCTGAAAAAGGGAAAAGGTTCAGATAGTGTAAAATCAAAATGTGCCAAGGCCTTGTTAAGACATAAGCGAATTGAAGAAGAGAAATTAGAGTTACCATCAAAACCAGAAGAGACTAACAAGAGAAAGGTCCAGACTGATGACTCCATAGATCACCCATCCTGCAACAATCGACAAAAAGCTAATGTTCTGAAATCTTTGAAGCTCAAACAATCTATGAAAGAAAAACAGAGAAATTCAAGCATCATACCTGAAGTGTATGGACCAGATATCATCACAAATGATGAGGGAGATGGAGACTGTGTGAAGGTTGCTGCAGACAGGTACCTGCAGGAGAAAGAGTTGAATTACTTCAAGAGAGAGAAGAAGAAGCTAAAGAATATGGAGAGAAATTGAATTCAAAGGGAAAATAAGAAAGAAAACAAGAGGAAGACTCGAGGTATGAAAGATAAGGGAAAGAGGGAGAGAAAAAAAGAAGAGCTCACATGAGATGGAGATTGATGATTCGGTTTGCTATGAGACCAATATGCAGAAGAAGAAGACTCATATTGCAGAACCACATGACAAGCACAAGGGACCTGTCATGATGAGAAACAAATCAGAAACTGGGTTAAACTCAATCATGGTTGATAAGGTAAAGAATGAAATAATGAGGGAGAAAGGAAAATTACTTGTGAGTTTTGTAGATCTCGACAAGGGGATTCATTCAAGGGACAAGAAGAAGATCGATGCCCATAATCACTCAGAGGAGCACATGCAGTACAAGAGAACGGTTCAGACCTCAACAAAAATTGATGAGAGCCATGGAGGGGTTAAGTCAATAAGCCGATCCGGAAAAGTAGTGAATGAGATCAAATCTGAGAGGATTAAGATGATGAGGGAGCAGGAGAACTTACTAGTGAGTTACGCTGATGTTGTTAAAGGTATAAGTTCAGGTACTAAGGACATCAACCGAGTTGGACAAGAAGTGGTAGAGATCAAACCCATAAACGTGAACCTGGGAATTTTGGGGATTAATCAAAAGATGAGAGAGGGAGTGTTGGAATCTCATCATTGATTAATCTTTTACAAGAAATCAAGTGTAAGAATCAAAAGATGGAGAAAAGAAGAAGAGGAAGAAGCGTAAGAAGAAGAAGAAGAAGAGATGTAGAAGTGTTGTGTCGTGGAGGAAGAAGAAGAAAGAAGTAAAAGGCTTTGGGCCAGAAGTTAATGAAGGCCCATATATATGTCAATGGGTTTAGTTGTTGTATTTTGTATTGGTGAAATGAAACAATTAAGATAAGCTATCTAGGTTAAGATAAGATGTAGTATAAATATGTTTGTGTGTCTGTAAGAACACTTTAAGGAAGTAAGAAGTAAAAAGGTTAAAAGTGGCTACTTCTAGATCTATTTCCAACACAAACTCCTTCCAAAACCGAGATAGCCAAGGAGAAGAAGATTTGTGTGTCCTCCGAGGAGGAAGAAGAGAGCTCGAAGGAGGATGACGCTTCCTCCGAGTCCAAGAAAGAACAAACTCCTTCCAAAGCAGAGATGATAGCCAAGGAGAAGGAGATCTGTGTCTCGTCGTCTAAGGAGGAAGAAGAGGACAGTAGTGGAGAAGAGATATTTGGGAACTTCTTTGTCTAAGGAAGAAGTTCCCAAAAAGAAAGAAACACCTTCGAAAGCTGAGATAGCTAAGGAGAGAGAGATCTGTGTTTCCAGCAAGGCCCATAAGCGTGTGAGTGAAGGTTCTTCGTCTGAAGACATGAATGCTGCAAAGAAAGTGAAAACGAGTGGCAAGAAGCTGGTCCTTCCACGGCTTTGGTCCGAGGACGATGAGGTGCGCTTGCTTGAAGGAATTCTTGAATTCCGATCTGCTACAGGTAAAACATACCTCGAAGACAAGGATGGATTCTACCACTTCATCAAGGAGTCTTTCACCGTTAAGGTTACTTTCTTACAATGCATGTCAAAGATTACAAAACTTAAAAAGAAGTATCAGAAGAGAGATGAAAAAAGTAAGAAACCGTCTACTTTGAAACCTCTTGATCTTAAAGCTTTTGAACTGTATGGGAAAATTTGGGAAAACCCGGTATCTGAAACGAATGCTGCTGAAGATTCAAGAAGAAGTGACGGGATTCAGAAGCTGGAAAGTGATCATAAGAATGTGATGAATCATGGGCAAGGAGGAGATTGGTTTTGCAACTCGGTTTTGTTTTGTATGGTTGCTTATCTTTGCAGGGATGAAGATGCAGTGAAAATAGATTGGGGTTGGGTTTCAGAAGAGAAGAAGAGGGAAATGATGGACCGATGGAGAGTCTTGAAGGCCAAAAATGACGAAACTCTCTTACAAAAATCAGCCTTTTTGGATGATATTGTCTCTCTTATCCATCGTTGATACCTTTAGATGCAACGATGTCTCTTTGCAACTTTGGATTTGGTTTTATGCTTTTTTGATTATTTCTTTTGATTTCAGATTATGCTATCTTTAAATCTACTGGTTTATGTTATGTGTTATGACTTTTTTTTTGGATTCTTACTTTTTATGTTAAGATATTGGTTTTATGTTTTGCTTTTTTATATTGAATTTGGCATTTGGAATTAGACCAACTCTGTTTTAACCGGAGTATTCGTTTACTATGTTCTCTCGTTGATACAACTTTGAAGTTTGAAGTGTTTCTTGCACAAAAGTTTAGTTGAATCATTTTTTCCTAAGGGCATTTCCATTGATGCATTTTAAACAAAGTTGCTTAACACATATTTTATTATTACTTTTGAAAAATTTAGATTTAGAACTTCTTAAAAATTAACTGTAAATTTTTATAGGTCCATTGGGAGTTGCTAGATTTGGAGTTCTTAAAAAAATATATAAATATTATATATTTTAAAAAAATTTTAAATAATTGTATTTCATAAATTTTTAAACAAACATGACATAAAAATATATTTCATAAATTATTTCCATTATAATTAATCTGTTTTTTTGCTAAGCAACTTGTAAGCAACTCACTAAGATGCATCAATCGAGATGACCTTACATGTTAGACTGTAGTAGTAGTAGTATTGGTCTTACTATGAACTGTCCAATGCTCTTCATTTGTCTTGGTTCCGTATACACAACAGACAGGCACAACTTATGCATTCTTACTTTTAGAAAAAAAATCAGAGTATTGGGCTTAGAATGATATATGAGCTTAAACCTATGACGGCCTAATTAGAGCCCAATAAATATATAAACGTATGTGTCTCCGTTTCTCTCTATTCTCAATCCCTTTACTTCTTTTTACCCAAAAATCTAGAAACCCCAGAAAAAAGAGCTAAACCGCGAGCTCTCTCATGGCCTCCGGCGGCAAAGATTCCGATCGTACCTTAGGGTACATGACTCGGAAAGATACTGAAGTCAAGCTTCCAAGACCTACTCGTGTCAAGAACAAAACTCCGGCGCCGGTTCAAATCACCGCCGAACAGATTTTAAGAGAAGCTCGTGAGAGACAAGAAGCTGAGATCCGTCCGCCTAAGCAAAAAATCACTGACTCCACCGAGCTCTCCGACTACAGACTCCGCCGGAGAAAGGAATTTGAGGACCAGATCCGTCGCGCGAGATGGAACATTCAAGTTTGGGTCAAGTACGCTCAATGGGAAGAGTCGCAGAAGGACTACGCTCGTGCTCGGAGTGTATGGGAGCGAGCCATAGAAGGAGACTACAGGAACCATACGCTTTGGCTCAAATACGCTGAGTTCGAGATGAAGAACAAGTTTGTCAACAGTGCCAGAAACGTTTGGGATCGAGCTGTTACGCTTCTTCCTCGTGTTGACCAGCTTTGGTACAAGTATATTCATATGGAGGAGATACTTGGGAACATCGCCGGAGCTAGACAGATTTTTGAACGGTGGATGGATTGGTCTCCGGATCAACAAGGTTGGCTCTCGTTCATTAAATTCGAACTTAGGTATAACGAAATAGAACGTGCTAGAACCATCTACGAGAGATTTGTTCTTTGTCATCCTAGAGTATCTGCCTATATTAGATATGCTAAGTTTGAGATGAAGGGTGGGGAAGTTGCGCGTTGTAGGGGTGTCTATGAACGTGCCACAGAGAAGCTAGCTGATGATGAAGAAGCTGAGCAGCTCTTTGTGGCGTTTGCTGAGTTTGAAGAACGCTGTAAGGAAGTAGAAAGAGCTAGGTTTATCTACAAGTTTGCTCTTGATCATATTCCTAAAGGAAGAGCTGAGGATTTGTATAGAAAGTTTGTGGCTTTTGAGAAGCAGTATGGTGATAAGGAAGGGATTGAGGATGCCATTGTTGGGAAGAGGAGGTTTCAGTATGAAGATGAAGTAAGGAAGAATCCTTTGAACTATGATTCGTGGTTCGATTATGTTAGGTTAGAGGAGAGTGTGGGGAACAAAGATAGGATTAGAGAAATCTATGAGAGGGCTATTGCTAATGTTCCACCAGCTGATGAGAAACGTTACTGGCAAAGATATATCTATCTTTGGTGAGTTTCTTTCTTTTCCTATTCAGTTTGCTGATTTTTGGCAATACCACATTATTGATTTTAGATTTGAGTATGCTGATCATGGTTTCAATAACAACTTTAAGTTTAGTTTCCTTTATCTGAGCTGTTCGAGTTAATTCTCTTAGGTAGATGTCAGTTATATCACCTATGTCGAGCTTTTAGCATATCCAAGTTACTAAATATATGAGAACAGATTCTTGCATTCCATGGAAACCTATTGTTGTTGAATTTTGTTAGCTTATGGTTCTGTGGTTTTCTCAAATACTGACACTGATGTGACTAATTGGTGTAGGATTAATTATGCATTGTATGAAGAGATCGAAAATGAAGATGTTGAGCGTACCCGAGATGTTTACAGGTACGCTAAAGTCTATATTCATTTATGTTTTTGTCATGGCTATTTTGTCAAATTATCCCAAGGTAACTTTAAACTAACTATTCTCTTACTATAATTTTCAGAGAGTGCCTCAAGCTTATCCCCCACAACAAATTTTCTTTTGCCAAACTATGGTTGCTCGCTGCTCAGTTTGAGATAAGGCAATTGAATCTCACGGGTGCTCGGCAGATATTAGGAAATGCGATTGGGCAAGCTCCCAAAGATAAGGTTAGCCTAAAAATGATTTAAACCATGCTTTTTATTCCTCTCCTTTTAAGCACACATGGTTTTACTTAACTTACTGTGGTGATTTATTTTCCTGCAAATAGATCTTCAAGAAATACATTGAGATCGAGCTTCAGTTGGGAAACATGAATAGGTGTAGAAAGTTATATGAACGGTACCTTGAGTGGTCCCCTGAGAATTGCTATGCCTGGAGCAAGTATGCTGAATTAGAGAGGTCTCTTGTTGAAACAGAAAGAGCTAGAGCTATTTTTGAACTTGCAATATCCCAGCCAGCTCTTGACATGCCTGAGCTGCTATGGAAGGTATGTTTTTCCAGTCGTATACATTCATAGTGAGATTCCTCAGACTTTTGAAACCGATTAAATTATTTAAATTCTATAATGTTTGTGGCAGGCATACATTGATTTTGAGATAGCAGAAGGGGAATTAGAGAGGACCAGAGCTTTGTATGAGCGACTCTTGGACCGTACTAAGCATTACAAGGTGTGGGTTAGCTTTGCAAAGTTTGAAGCTTCTGCTGCAGAAATAGAAGAAGATGAGAACGAAGATGAAGAACAAGAAGAAGGTGTTCTTGAACACAAAAAGGACTGTATCGAACGTGCCAGAGGTAACTTTAAGATTACACGTCATATGAGTATTGATGATACCTTGTGACATGTTTTAACTGTTTTTTACTTCTCTCTATGTTTCTTCTACTCAGCAATTTTCGATAGAGCCAACACATACTACAAAGACTCGGCACCGGAGCTGAAGGAAGAACGAGCTACACTCTTGGAGGATTGGCTGAATATGGAGACGAGGTTTGGTAACCTCGGGGATGTTAGTATTGTTCGTTCGAAGCTTCCAAAGAAGCTCAAGAAGAGAAAGCAGATCAGTAGAGAAGACGGTTCAACAGAGTACGCATTGCTTATATATAATTTCTCGATTTGTTATGTTTCGTATGTGATTAGTTGAATGCTAAAAGCTTAACGTGAAAAAAATGGTTTGAATCTCTCTTAACAGATACGAAGAATACATCGATTACATGTACCCAGAAGAATCGCAGACAACGAATCTCAAGATTCTCGAAGCTGCATACAAATGGAAGAAACAGAAGGTTGCTGCTTCTGAAGATGATTAAGATTAAACTTTTTTTTAATTTAAAATTAAATCAAAACTGTGAGTCTGTGAGTTGTTTTGTTTTCTTACCTAGATCTCTGTACATCGTCACGCATCGTGTTTGATTTAGTAATTTTTGTTATCCAAGGACCAAGCAAAACTCGATTTGGTTAACTTTTGTGGGTCGGTTTTGGTTCGAGTTTGCTGGTTTTACAAGTTAGAGGAACTAATCAGGATGCTCCATTCCGGTTTGTGAAACGTTGAAGTCCAGTCTTGTTTCTCAATGGTCAGGTTTTCATAGATTAACCAACTAAATCACATGTAATTTTATATCGGCAGGTAATTTTGTTTATTACTGTAGTAGTTTTTGTTTATTACTGTAGTAGTTTAGTACACTTATCTTTCACACTTGAGTCGGCTGATTAAATTTAGGTCAGTTGGCAACTTGCAACACAAGCCATAGAAATGTGTCCACGTGGCTGAGCGAGATGGGGTTAATTTTGAAGTTTTTTGAACCAATCACGTCCTTTGGGCAAAATATCGAGAGATATATACATAAAAGACGACGACGAGAAATTAGCAAAACTCATTCGTTCGTTCGTTCGTCCTGTTGGTTATTTCCGTAATTATTTGCCAAGTTGAATGGCAATTTAGATAACACAGGTAGTGCCAAATTTTGCATTCCCCCCTCTCGTAATCCAAAAAAGAGAAACCTTTAAAAATTAATAATCAAAAGACTAAAAAAAACACAACCTCTCGTTTTATCTGACTCTCTCATCCCATTTTTTTCCTGCTAAAATCTTCTCTTTCAAATTCTTCTTTTTGGGGAGAGGAGAAAAATAGTCTTAGAAAAATCTTTTGTGTTCTTTCTTTTTTCAGCCTTCTCAGCCGCACGGAGAAAAGAAAAATATCTACCCGGATCTTTGCCGGTGAAAATCTAAACCTTATTAATTTCTTTGCCGGAACCAAACATTAAGTTTAGGGGCTTAAATTGCATATTAGTGGAACCCAGTCGTGTGTTTTTTTTTTCTCCTTTATGAACAAAATCGTCATTCTCGGTGTAGGGTCATGATTGCGACCTTCGTTTAGTTTACATCCTGTAACATTGTCTCAATCTTTCTTACCAGTTTTATTTCTCTAGTTTTCTGATATGTAATATTTTCTCTTAGGACCATAATGAATGTTGCATTTGATGTGTCTTAATAAATTTTCAACTCTGATCCTAATAAAAAAAACCTTAATTTTAAAGCTTTCTTGGGGCTCAAGAATTTTGTTTTGTTCTATTTTTATTGTCAATGCGTTGATTTATTTGATCATTTTGTTTACTTACATGCCAAGTTAAAGATCTGCTACTCGTTTGTATATGCTTTGAAATTTGATCAATGTTGTTTGTTTCTTTGTGTGTTTTCAGAGTTATTAAAAATGGAGGAAGCGAAAGCAGGTAAGAATTGTTACATATGTTCACTATGTTTTTGAAGTTTTTTGTTATGTAAGATTATGTTGTTATATTATATATCTGCAGAAGTGGAGAAGAAGGTGGCTATACTTTTAAAGTTTATTCAAAACAAAAACAAGATCCCAAAGGTTACAAAGAAGGAGCTTGTTGGGATCGTTGAAGATCTTCACGGGCGGTGTCGTATACTTTACTCTGTGTTTGACGATTTTGAGACTAATAGTTATGGAAGGAAAGCAAAATTGGGTACTGCTTCTTCGTCGAGGTCTAGTTCGGATTTGGATTACTATTCTTCAGAGGAGATAGAGATCAGCAGTACCGGTAATGTTAGCTCGGATTACGCGGTGATGCTCCAAAAGCTACAGGAGACACAGCTAAGAAACGAAGATTTGGAGAGACAAGTGAGCAATCTGAAACAAGAAACAAGTTTTTTACGCGATCAAAACTTGCAAGTGGCAGGAGATATTGAAGGCAAGAGAAACGAGGACAGAGAACATTTCAAAGGCTTGATGACTAAAAGCGAAGCTGCATTGTTGCGTAACCAGAAAAAGGAGTTGGAATTGAAGCTGGAGGATAAAACCAATCAAGTCTCGGAGACGCAAATGCGGTTGAAGCGTTTGGCGGAAGAGGCAGAGAAACAAGCTAAGGCCGAGATGAAGATTGTTGAAGAAAAGGAAGCCTTGTTGAACAAAGTACAGAAACTTGAAGCCGGCATTGGGAAAAAGAGAAAGAAATATAGCGAAGAGATGAAGTGTAAGATTACTGAGATTGATCGTCTTAAGGAAGAGAATCAGAAGCTGCACACAAGAATCGCAGAGATTAATGAAATTGAAGACAAGAGTAAGAAACTTGGCAACCAAGTTTCTGATCAGCATAAACTAGACAAGGAACAAGAAGATATCATTCAACGGTAAGACATAATAAGAATTTTTAAAAAGCTTTTTAATAAATTGAAGTTTGTTGTTGTTACCACTGATTTTAATTCACTGCATGCAGGCTATCAATTGAGAATAATGATCAGAATAAACTTCTTAAGGAACAAAAAGATGTCATTGATAAGTCCTCAGAGGATCAGAAGCTACTGAAACGTTGGTCGTTTGGTGGTTCGAAATTGAATACCAATCTGCTCGAGAGGAAAATGGAAGAGCTGGCTGAAGATTTTCGAATGAAGATGGAAGATCATATTCGTATACTGTACAGGAGGATCCATGTAGCCGAACAAATACACGTAGAGAGCAAGAACAACTATATCAAGACAAGAGACAACACACAAGTCTTACAAGAGAACAGAGGAAACAGAGAAGATTGCACTGTCTCTGAATCCCAATTCAAGAAAATCAAGGAAATGGTGGAGAAAGGGCTTGCTGGACCAGAGATGGCGATAAAGAAGCTGGAAGAAAGCGGAGAACTAGTGAGCCGAGTCACGAGGTTAGCTAAAGACATCGATTCAGCAAGAAAGTTGGTGAAGGAGAAGGACAACAAGATGAAGCATGAGGTGGAAACACTTGAAGCGAAGCTGGAATGTAGAGAAGCACAAGAATGTTTACTAAAGGAGAAGCTATCGAAACTAGAGGCGAAGCTCGCGGAGGAAGGAACAGGGAAGCTGAGTCTTGCAAAGGCTATGAGGAAAATAAAAAAGCTTGAGATAGATGTGAGGGAGAAAGAGTTTGAGTTGTTGAGCTTAGGAGAAGGGAAGAGAGAAGCCATAAGACAACTATGTGTTTTGGTTGATTATCAACGTTGTCGATATGATGATCTCAAAACATCCATCTTCAACGTTGCTCTTCAAGCATAAATTTCACTTCTTCCTCTTCTTCTTCTTCTTCCTCTTTTCTTTTGTGGTGTAAAATTGTAAATATTATGTTGCAAGATTTGATTACTTATTCATTGCTGTAACTTGTAAATAAGTATATAACAAACTATTCCTAATATTGAACATTGTAAGCTTTTTCCACTATTTTTAGGTTTGGCCTTCATCTATTAAATCTTCTTTTGTAGGAAGTTATATAGGTTAGATTATTTCAAAATGTCTAATTTTAACGTAGGATTTATCATCATGGGATTATAATTCGAATCTTATCTCTGCGATCTGGATCATATTTTTAATAAGGTATAATTTACTAACATAAATTAAAATTAAATCTAAAATCTACTATTTATAAAGACGAAATCTAGAGAAGAATTTTCTTGAATTATAATTAATGGATAAGAGGAAAAACATAATATGAATGAAAATCTTGTAGCAATAAATAAAGCATAATTTGAAGAGAAAAAAACCTATTAATAGGGAGATATCACATAAATAATTCAAACTAAATAATAAATAGGAGAAAATGAAAGAAATATAATTAAAATTAAAAAAGTACTCCTTAGAAAATAGAAATAAATCATTCTTAGTATTATTGATCGTTTTCCCAATTATATTTTATGTAAAAAAGTCGGGAAACGCTCTTACTTCGTGATGGTGAGGCTTTAATTATGTGTTAAAGTCTTGTTGGTGATGTATTCACCACTGATAACTCAATTAGAAAATAGGATTCTATTATGGAAATAAGTGCATGTACATTTATACATGAATCTATTATAGACCTTTACATGAAAAGAGCAATGAATTCTACTCCTAATTCTCATCTTTTTCCCACGTAAAACCAAAATCAAGAAAACAGCAAAAGAATAAGGCAATCCATTCACCTACACCTAAATGCTTCATTTTAGCAAACAGTAACCCGCTAATCGCCATAAGCCCAGATGCAATGTCGAACACATCCGGCTTTCATAAAATTGTAAATATTATGTTGCAAGATTTGAGTATTTTGTCATTGTTGCACGTAACTTGTAAATAGCATATTTTAACACTTTGTTTCAAACTATTCTTAATATTGAACATTGTAAGCTTTTTCCACTATTTTGTTAGGTTTGGCCTTCATCTATTAAATCTTCCTTTTGTAGGAAGTTAGATAGATTAATTTATTTCAAAATGTCTAAGTTTAACATAGGATTTATCAAAATGGAATTATAATTCCAGAATTATCACTGCAATATTAATCATAACTATAAGGTACAATTTACTAACATAAATCGTAATTATATTTAAAATCTACATTATATATAGATGAAATCTAGAGAAGAATTTTCTTGAATTATAATTAATGGATAAGAGGAAAAACATAATATGAATGGAAATCTTGTAGCAATAAATAAAGCATAATTTGAAGAGAAAAAAACCTATTAATAGGGAGAAATCACATAAATAATTCAAACTAAATAATAAATAGGAGAAAGAAAATGAAAGAAATATAATTAAAATTAAAAAAATTTACTCCTCAGAAAAAAGATATAAATCATTCCAATTTTATAATGTGAATACAAATGTAGTCTAAATCAGTCTGTTTGATGGTTTTTCTAATTATAATTATGTATTAAAAAGGCGGGAAAAACACTTGCTTCGTGATGGTGAGGCGTTAGTCATGTGTTAAAGTTAATTATGGCATTAGACATGCCCAACTAAATAAAAAGACAAAAAAAAAAATCAACTAATATTGTATTATCGTTGGCAAAAACGTAAACAAATCTATCAGATGATTACTACAGTCAAATGATATATTGATTGACCGGGTTGACGAGAATTTGATTGAAGCGTATAGTGGCAGGGAGCGTAATAATATGGTAAAAGAGAGGGGTGTTTGTGGAAGACGAGTTTAGGAAAAGATTCCCCCAGTCGTCGTCGTCGTCTCTCTCCTTCAAAATTGAAAAAACCACAACACAAAAAAAAAACAAAAGTTAAGCTTTCATAACTGCTTCTCTCCTTCTCCTCTCAGATAAGTCCAAACCAAATCACCTTTTTTTTCTTTCTTTTTTTTTCTTCAATCTCTCTCTCCCTCTCCCTCGCTTCGATTTCAACTTTCGTAATCTCCTATCATCATCATCTCTGCTCTGTAGCACACATCAGAGAAAAGAGCGAGAGAGAGAGTTTCTTGGTAGTTTCTATAAATCTCCGGAGCTTCCGTATCCAGGTAAAATTCTAGGTTTCGAGCGGCTTCGATTTCTCCGCATGAGTTTGATTATCGATTTGAACTACTAGTTCGTTCGTCCATGTTTTGCTTTGATTCTTCTTCGATCAGCTTTTTCGTTTTTTTTTTATGGCGTGTCTTGGATTTGGATCATGAATGAGAACGTCATATGGTTTAATTTTTTAGTCGATGATGCTTATTTGCTGGGAAAGAGTACGCGTTTCTTGTTCTCCAATTCGTCGTTGAGGGTTTTGATCAAATTAATTGGATTTATCGTTGATTTGGTTCATTAAAAGTTTCGGTAGGGTTTATATTTTTAGGTGAGAATCAAGATCATGAGCTTCACTTTCATCTGTCCAAAAAAAAAATAAAATAAAAAAAAAAGAACTTCACTTTCCAAACCTTGTTTTTGTTTCATCTTCGAGGTTTTTTTTTTTTCATTTTTTGGCTTTGTGGTGGCAGTTCTAACTATTGATGCATAGATTTTTAGTTCAGAATGCTCTCAGTTTCATATATGAATCGTTCTCTTATCCATACAGGCAAAACAACGATCGATTCTTGGATCTTCCGTGGAGCTTAAAAGGAAGTTTGAGATTAAAAAGGTAAGAGAAACTGGTAACTCTCTTCTCCTTGTTAATTTTTCTTAAAAAGAAATGCTTATTAATTTAACTAGTATTTGGATTGATCGGATCGAGATTGTTTTAGGTGAATCGAAACTGTATTTGTTTATAGTAGTTTGTTAAAGGTAGTAAGTAACATATAAGAACAAAAAGAAACAACTCACATTACTGAGGTATGAAAAAAACTGAAAATAATGATAGCTGTCTTTTATCGTTCTAGAGGTATGTGCGTGCTTTCTGGTCCATTTCCAAAAATGCTGATGTGGCTCCACATGAGATCTTTTGTCTAGCAAAAAAAATACCATCAGATTCCATATTTAGACCATAAGCAGCCACTAATAGTGTGATTTAGCTTTAATCACAAGTTCTATCTCCTCTCATTAAACTGGATTTTGTTCTTATTTTGTAACCTAACCTCTGTAAGTGTAAATGTAAATTCATCACTTGGTAACAAAGTTACTCACTGATGAAAGGGTTTGAATCTATGATGTTTCTATGTTCTTTGCGGGCCCCACGAGTTCTATTATTTATCTGCATACCTTGTCAGAGTTCAATTGCTGGATCTACTTCGATTATTATATTCTCTTTTTGTTGAATTATCATGATGCTTAACCTATGATCTGGATTCTGATGGTACCTCTTTTCTAATTAAATAATGGCATTTAATTTGAACAAGTTAGTTTTGCTAGTCTTTAACGTTTTTTCTGATGATAAGTTTCTCTGTGAATTGTTTGGTCTCAGGTGAAGATTGAGTTTCTTTGATTGATGATATTTGGTTGAAGAAACTGAAGAAAAAAAGACATGAAAAAGCAAAGGTTTAGAGAGACCTTGAAGTCTTTCTTTGAGCCTCATTTTGATCATGAGAAAGGTGAAATGCTTAAAGGCACTAAAACTGGTAATTTTCCTACACTACTAAGTTTTGTTTCACATTTCAAATGAAATTCCATAGATCTTGGTTTAAATGCTTACATAAAAACTACACTTATCATCTGATGCAGAAATAGATGAAAAGGTGAAGAAAATCTTGGGAATAGTTGAGAGTGGAGATATCAATGAGGATGAATCTAAAAGACAGGTGGTTGCAGAGTTAGTGAATGAATTCTACAACGAATACCAGTCTCTGTATCGCCAGTACGATGATCTAACTGGAGAGATTAGGAAAAAGGTCAACGGGAAAGAGGAAAGCTCCTCTTCGTCAAGCTCAGACTCGGATTCTGACCATTCTTCTAAGAGGAAGACTAAGAGAAATGGAAATGGAAAGGTAGAGAAAGATGTAGAGTCGGTAACAGGTGCCTTGAAGCAACAAATCGAAGCTGCTAATCTTGAAATTGCTGATCTGAAAGAGAAGTTGACAACGACTGTTGAGGAAAAAGAAGCAGTAGATTCTGAGCTTAAAGTAGCTTTGTTGAAGTTAAAAGAATCCGAAGAGATTAGCACTACTTTGAAACTTGAAACTGAGAAGTTAGAGGGTGAAAAGACAACAGCTCTGACTGATAACAGGGAACTGCATCAGAAACTGGAAGTCGCTGGCAAAACAGAAACCGATCTGAACCAGAAGTTAGAAGATATTAAAAAAGAGAAAGATGAACTGCAAGCTGAGAGAGACAATGGTATCAAAAGATTTCAAGAAGCTGAAAAAGTTGCTGAAGATTGGAAAACAACGAGTGATCAGCTCAAAGATGAAGCTTCTAATTTCAAGCAGCAGCTAGAAGCATCAGAGCAGCGAGTTTCGGAGCTAGCCAGTGGTATGAATAGTGCAGAGGAAGAGAATAAATCTCTATTACTGAAAGTTTCGGAGACTTCAGATGAGATCCAACAGGCTCAGAAAACCGTACAAGAACTAATTTCTGAATTGGGAGAGATGAAAGAAAAGTACAAGGAAATAGAGAGTGAGCATTCTAGTTTGGTGGAGTTACTTAAGAACCATGAGAGAGAATCATCAATTCAGGTAAAAGAATTAGAAGCACACGTCGAATCATCAGAAAAGTCGGTTGCAGATTTAAACCAAAGCCTGAACAATGCAGAAGAAGAGAAAAAGCTGCTATCTAACGAGATTCAAGAGGCGCAGAACACCATACAAGAACTCACGTCTGAGTCTGGACAGTTGAAAGAAAGCCACAGTGTGAAAGAGAGAGAACTTTTCAGTTTGAGGGACATCCATGAGATTCATCAAAGAGACTCATCCACCAGAGCAGGTGAATTAGAAGCTCAACTGGAGTCTTCAAAACAGCAGGTCTCAGATATGAGTGCGAGTCTGAGAGCTGCAGAGGAAGAAAACAAAGTTATCTCCTCGAAAAATTTAGAAACTATGGACAAGCTCGAACAGACGCAGAACACGATACAGGAACTCATGGCTGAATTGGGAAAGTTAAAAGACCGCCACAGAGAGAAAGAGAGTGAGCTTTCTAGTTTGGTGGAGGTACATGAGACTCACCAGAGAGATTCATCGAGTCATGTGAAAGAATTAGAAGAGCAAGTGGAATCTTCAAAGAAATTGGTGGCAGATTTGAACCAAAGCGTGAACAATGCAGAGGAAGAGAAAAAACTGCTCTCTCAGCAAATAGCAGAACTCTCTAACGAGATTCAAGAGGCAAAAAACACCATACAAGAACTCGTGTCGGAGTCTGGACAGTTGAAAGAGAGTCACAGTGGAAAGGAGAGAGATCTTCTCAGTTTGAGGGACATCCACGAGACTCATCAAAGAGAATCATCCACTCGCGTGAGTGAATTAGAAGCTCAAGTGGAATCCTTAGAACAGCGGGTCTCAGATTTAAGTGTGAGTCTTAAGGATGCAGAAGAAGAAAACAAAGCCATCTCCTCGAAAAATTTGGAAATTATGGACAAGCTTGAACAGGCGCAGAACACGATACAAGAACTCAGGGATGAATTGGGAGAGTTGAAAGACCGACACAAAGAGAAAGAGAGTGAGCTTTCTAGTTTGGTGGAGGTACACGAGGCATATCAGAGAGATTCAACGAATCGAGTGGAAGAATTAGTTGCACTTGTGAAGTCAGCAGATCAAAAGTTTGCAGATATGAAGCAGAGTCTGGACAATGCAGAGGAAGAGAAAAAACTGTTATCTAATGAGATTCAAGAGGCACAAAAAAACATACAAGAACTCATTTCTGAATCTGAAGATTTGAAAGAGAGCCACGGTGAGAAAGAGAAAGAACTTTCTGGCTTGAGGGACACTCACGAGTCTCATCAACGAGAATCATCCAGTCGTTTGAGTGAATTAGAAACTCGACTGAAATCATCAGAACAACAGGTCGTAGATTTGAATGCGAGTCTGAATGCTGCAGAGGAAGAAAACAAGTCCATATCCTCAAAGATCTTGGAAACTACAAATGAGCTCAAACAGGCCCAAAGCAAGGTAGAGGAACTTATAACTGAACTGGCAGATTCTAAAGATACACACGTACAAAAAGAGAGTGAGCTTTCTAGTTTGGTGGAGGTACACGAGGCCCATAAGAGAGATTCCTCAAGTCAGGTTAAAGAATTAGAAGCACGGTTGGAATCTGCAGAGAAACAGGTTATAGAATTGAACCAGAGCCTGAACAGTTCAGAGGAAGAGAAGAAAATGTTATCTCAGCAAATTTCAGAAATGTCTACTGCGATCAAGCGGGCGGAGAGCACCATACAAGAACTCATGACCGAGTCGGAACAATTAAAAGGGAGCCACACTGAGAAAGACAATGAACTTTTCAGCTTGAGGGATATCCATGAGACTCATCAGAGAGAATCGTCCACTCAGTTAAGAGAATTAGAAGCGCAACTGGAATCATCCGAACACAGGGTTTCAGAATTGAGCGGAAGTCTGAAGGCTGCAGAAGAAGAAAGCAAAACATTGTCCACGAAATTATCAGAAACTTCAGATGAGCTTGAACGGGCACAGATCATGGTACAGGAACTCACAGCTGATTCGAGCAAACTGAAAGAGAAGCTCGCTGAGAAAGAAGGCGAACTTTTACTTCTGACAGAGAAGGACAGCAAATCACAGTTGCAAATAAAAGAACTAGAAGAAACAGTAGCGACACTGGAGCTGGAACTAGAGTCAGTTCGTTCTCGTATAATAGATCTTGAGAGAGAGATTGCAAGCAAGGCCACCGTAATTGAGCAATTGGAAGCGCAAAACAGAGAAATGGTTGCAAGAATCTCAGAAATTGAGAAGTCAATGGACGAGAGAGGAACTGAACTCTCAGCTTTAACTCAAAAACTTGAGGATAACGAGAAGCAATCATCGTCCTCAATTGAGAGTTTGACAGCTGAGGTTGATGGCCTACGAGCAGAACTAGATTCAATGTCTGCTCAAAAGGAAGAGTTGGAGAAACAAATGGTGCGCAAAAGCGAGGAAGCCTCAGAGCAGATTAAGCGTTTGGATGATGAGATTAATGGTCTGAGACAGCAAGTGGCCTCGCTTGATAGCCAGAGAGCGGAACTCGAGATCCAACTTGAAAAGAAGACAGAGGAGATCTCTGAATATCTGAGTCAGATTATAAATCTAAAAGAGGAGATCAGAAACAAGGTTAAAGATCACGAGAATATTCTAGAAGAAAGAAATGGTTTATCTGAGAAGATTAAGGGTCTTGTACTTGAGTTAGAGACTCTACAGAAACAGAGAAGTGAGCTTGAAGAGGAGCTGAGAACTAGGACGGAAGAGAACGTTCAAATGCAAGATAAGATCAATGAAGCATCTTCTGAAACAATGGCCTTAACAGAACAGATTAACAATCTGAAGCATGAGCTTGATTCTCTACAGGTGCAGAAGAGCGAAACCAAAGGAGAACTTGAGAGAGAGAAGCAAGAGAAATCAGAATTGTCGAATCAGATCACCGATGTCCAGAAAGCATTGGTAGAGCTAGAAGCTGCTTACAATACGCTGAAAGAGGAACACATGCAGATCAACGAACTGTTCAAAGAAAGTGAAACAACACTTAATAAGCTAACAGAGGATTACAAAGAAGCTCAAAGATTGTTGGAGGAGAGAGGTAAGGAAGTAACATCCAGAGATACTGCAATCGTGGGTCATGAAGAGACAATGGAGAGTTTACGTAACGAGCTGGAAATGAAAGGAGACGAGATTGAAACTCTCATGGAGAAAATCAGTAACATTGAGGTTAAGCTACGTTTGTCGAACCAGAAACTGAGAGTAACTGAACAGGTACTGACGGAGAAAGAAGAAGCTTTCAGGAAAGAAGAAGCTAAGCACCTAGAGGAGCAAGCATTGCTTGAGAAAAATCTCACGGTGACACACGAGACATACCGAGGTATGATCAAAGAGATAGCAGATAAAGTGAACATAACAGTAGACGGGTTTCAGTCTGTGTCGGGAAAATTCACGGAGAAACAGGGGAGATACGAGAAAACGGTAATGGAGGCATCGAAAATACTGTGGACTGCGACGAACTGGGTCATAGAGAGAAATCACGAGAATGGGAAGATGAAGAAAGAGATAGAGAAGAAAGATGAAGAGATAAAGAAGCTTGGAGTAAAAGTAAGAGAAGATGAAAAAGAGAAGGAGATGATGAAAGAGACTTTGATGGGACTTGGAGAAGAGAAAAGAGAAGCGATAAGGCAGTTATGTGTTTGGATCGATCACCACAGAAGTCGTTGTGAGTATCTTGAGGAGGTATTGTCAAAGACCGTTGTGGCTCGAGGCCAAAGAGTGTCGCAGCGAGCTTAAGGGCTCGTGACCCACAACACGGTACGTTGTTCTTCTTCTGCCCCAAGTCTGATTTCTCCTCACATCAATGCGAACACTCTTTGGGGATTGGGTCAATCAAGAAGCTAGTCGGGAGGTTATATTTTTGGTTGGGTACATTTTGTGTATTTGTGTTGGTACAATTTTATTTGTTCGTGTAAGTTTTGTTGCTTTTTCAAGTCAATTTGGTTTTTATTGTGGGCAAAGTTGGTGGTGGTTTTTATGGGAGGGGGAATAAAGGGATTCACACAAATGGGATTTGTATATAACGTTTAATGCTGCTGCTGTTGCGTATAGATAGTGAAGTGTTTTCGTTTGTTTGGTATTCGTTATATCTATAATTTTTGCAGTAACAGTCGTTGTATACTATTTTATTTTATAATTTGGTTTCATAATGTTTTTTTTTATATATACCAAAAAATAAAGTCAGCCATGTTGAATTATAAACAACAACAAAAAGTCAGCCAGACCAGACGGGTAGGTGATGTGTTAGAGAGTTAGATCAAATCAATATATTAAAAACAATTTCCATAACTAGGTTGATATTTCCTAAATCGAAGTTAACAGAAAAATAAGTACAACTGGCCATATCTTTTATTCTTAACTTTTAAACACTACTCTAATCTTCTCTCTATTCATTCCTAGTAGATCATATAAAATTAGTTATTTATACCAACCTTTGTTAAAAACTTTAAAAAAATTAAAGGAGATAATTATGTTTTTACAATTTTACATGTTAATAAATTTCAGATTATTTAATACTTGATTAGTTCTTCAAGATACTCTAAAATCAAAAATTGTTGTGATAAATATAAAATATATTGTAAGATAAACACCCATTTATAATTTGTTACCATAATACATATTTTGTGTATTATCAACAGAAATAGCCCTGTGGCCCCTGTCCATAAAACAACCACTACAAGAAAAAAAACTAATAAAATTTTAAATTCTGTCATTCAAGTTTTTTTTCTTTGTAAATCTCAAAAAAAAAATTAAAAAATTAAAATTATTAGTTCAAATTCTTATTTGTCATTCAACTTCTTTTTCATATATTTTTTTAAAAATATGAAAGAAACACACGTAGCATAAGTGGAAAAGTATTAAAAAAAAAAAAAGAATATATTATTTGGTTATAATGATAACTACATGAGAAAGGCAAAAATTGATAAAAATCCGAATAAAGGGGGAAAATGCAAATAATGTCTCCTTTTCCCACTGTGATGACAGGTTGGTTTCTTTAAAACGGAATTTTAAAAAACATCACACTTTTATATATTAGCAAAATACGACTATCTCCAGCTAACATACGCTCAACACCATCACACCCCCTCCTGCTCTCCATCATCATCAATTCCCATATAAAATCATTTTTTGGCTCTCTTAATCTCTCTGAAAGAATCTTCTCACACAATCAATGACGGATCCTCCTCGACCCGACCCGTTTCCTGTTACCCGACTCGAATCCGACGCCGGAGCTCTCTTCGTCCTCCAATCTAAAGGTTAAAAAAAACTTCTCCGATCCTCCAATCTTTATGAATTGAAACTCCAATTTTTTTTGTAGAATTTCAAAACTGATTTTGAGATTTTTATTTTTTATTGTTAATCTCAGGCGAGTGGTGGCACGCCGGGTTTCATCTAACGACGGCGATCGTAGGTCCGACGATATTGACGTTACCTTACGCTTTCAGAGGATTAGGATGGTGGTTAGGGTTTCTCTGTTTAACGACCATGGGACTCGTTACTTTCTACGCTTATTACCTCATGTCTAAGGTTCTTGATCACTGTGAAAAATCCGGCCGCCGTCACATCCGTTTCCGTGAACTCGCCGCCGATGTTCTCGGTATCTAAAATAAATCTTTATTATTATTTTATTTTATTTTGCTTTTTTTTGGTTAAAATCCGTAAAGGTTGGATCGAATTTTTCAATTTGGATACTTTGACCTTCTTAGGTTCACCACACGTGTCTCTGTATTTGTTGATGTCATGGTTTTACACCTAACCGGTTATTTAATTGTGATGTGATGGTGGTGGTGGTGCAGGATCTGGATGGATGTTTTATGTAGTCATCTTTATCCAAACAGCTATCAACACTGGAATTGGTATTGGTGCCATTCTACTCGCTGGTCAATGTCTTGATGTATATAAACTCTTTCTTACTTGCTAATCAAGTAACTAACAACTGTACGGACCTGGTCATTGTTTAATTTTAATCTTTCTTTCTTCCTCTGTTTTGGTTACTACTACGCAGATAATGTACTCGAGTCTTTACCCACAAGGGTCCTTGAAGCTTTACGAGTTCATTGCTATGGTGACTGCTGTCATGATTGTTTTGTCTCAGCTCCCAAGTTTTCACTCTCTTAGACACATTAACTTTGTGTCTTTGCTCCTCAGCTTAGGCTACACTTTCCTCGTCGTTGGGGCTTGCATTAACATTGGTACAATTTATCCAGGAAACAACTACTACTACTAATAATGTTTGAAAACTAAGACTAATATCTCTGTTTTGGTTCTCACAGGTTTGTCTAAAAATGCTCCTAAACGCGACTATTCTCTAGAGCATTCCGATTCAGGGAAAGTTTTCAGTGCCTTTACATCGATTTCGATCATAGCTGCTATTTTCGGGAATGGAATCCTACCCGAAATACAGGTGAAACATTTGTTCACTCAAACATTATACAATGTTGTTATTATGATCAGCTTGAGATTTATGGTGATAATTATATATGTATGTAGGCAACTCTTGCTCCACCAGCCACAGGGAAGATGTTGAAAGGACTACTGTTGTGTTATAGTGTGATCTTCTTCACGTTTTACTCTGCTGCTATTTCTGGATATTGGGTTTTTGGTAATAATTCTAGCTCCAATATTCTCAAGAACTTGATGCCTGATGAAGGACCGACTCTGGCTCCTATCGTGGTCATTGGCTTAGCGGTCATCTTTGTTCTCCTTCAGCTTTTCGCCATTGGCCTCGTAAGTTTAACTAGTATCATCGTATTGGAAGTGACTTGGCTGTGAGACTAAACGTTTAAACATGTTTCTTGTTTTTGGTAAAATTGGTTAGGTGTATTCTCAAGTTGCATATGAGATTATGGAGAAGAAATCAGCGGATACAACAAAAGGGATATTCTCAAGACGTAACCTTGTGCCTCGATTGATACTAAGAACGCTATATATGGCGTTTTGCGGATTCATGGCAGCGATGCTACCGTTCTTTGGTGATATAAACGCGGTGGTAGGAGCGTTTGGGTTTATCCCACTCGATTTCGTGCTGCCAATGCTTCTATACAACATGACCTACAAGCCAACGAAACGGAGCTTCACGTATTGGATAAACATGACGATAATGGTTGTGTTCACTTGTGCGGGGCTCATGGGTGCTTTCTCCTCCATAAGGAAACTAGTTCTTGATGCTAATAAGTTCAAGTTGTTTAGCAGTGAAGTTGTTGATTAGATGCTTATGATAGTATGATATAACATATACACTTTTTTTTTTCTTTTTCTTTTTGTGTGTGGTTTATTACACATGTACATTCAAGTTTTGAGTCGACTCCACCAGATAACAAACATCCATCATCGTACAAAATGCAAAACCAAACGAGTTACAATCCTCACAAACGTCCATCATCGTACCTTGACCGAACAAAAGCTTCTTATATATCACAAAAAAAAAACAGACGAGATAGAGGGATTTTACATACAAACACAATATTAAAAGGAGCTTCTTCTCTACATCACACCCCAACATTCTTACTCTTTGTTCAACATCTTGATGCAAAGCTCCATCACCAACCGTTCACCACGCAATAAACTGTGAGGGATCCTCATGTAACTCTCTTCAGTTCTTTTGGAGCTCAATTCAAGAAGTCTCTTCACAGTTGATTCGTGAGTTATAGCGTTCCCATCCACAGTGTAGGAGAGATGATATGAGAACTCTCCTACTTCTGGAGCAGATGGTGCGATGCAGCTAACAGTAATATACACACCATCCGCCTCACTGAAACACTGCACCGCAAACAATAGGTGCTTCTTGAACTCCCTTTTAACATATATCTTATTCTTATCTTTGACTTTGATGTTCATCCGGACATCAAAGTTTTCGGCACAACTGAAGCCAGTACAAAACATAAATATAACATGGTGGATAGAAGAAAAATGAAAAAGATGTTTGTAGAGATCCTCGTATGAGCCAGTGTAATCACAGCCCAATGCAGGGCATGAACACTGAGAGCGAGTGCATTCCTTTAAATGAGTTGGTATTTTCCAATTAGATACCATTTTCGTGCAACCAAACTCGGCGTTTGGGCATCGGATAAGAGTTGATTCAAGAACTCTCTCCATTGCTATGCAACGATTCTTTCCAATAGGCAAAGCACATGCATGGCACTTGTTACTCAGTTTGGAACAGCAAGAAGAGCAAGCCAAGTGCCCATCTTCACACTGCAAACCAAAAATAAGAAAGCTAAACCAATGATTTAACAATCAAAACAAGATTGGAAGAAAACCTAACAAAGCATTTTCAACTTGACTTTGCTATATCAACTAACCATTCCAAATAACAAAAGATGAATCTGTCAATAAAGATTGTAACATTTATTATAAAGTCTCGGCCCTTTTTAACATCTAAGTGAGTCACAATTCCAAAATACTATATTCTATATGAAAAAAAAGTTACCCTAAAGAAAGGAAACAATCTGAAACGTAACCTGAAAAATAGGAGTGGTGAGTGATGTAAATGCCAATCAGGAAGCTGTATCAGATCACAAGCACCCGAGTTGCTGATATGGATGTGTGAGCTGACGTGGCAAGACATGAGTGGATGTGATGATATGTCGAGGAAAGTTGATGCCTTGGCATTGAAGATAGAGACGAGATTGGTCTTGGAGATACGAAGAATATTCTCCACGACAAATAAGGAAATGATAAGCTTGAGCAGTAAACAATTTCCTTATCCTTGGAGATATGAAGAATATTCTCTACAACAAATAAGGAAAAGATAAGCTTGAGAGCAAATAGTTTCCTTATCCCTTGATACTTGGAGATTTGCCTTCTAGGGTTTCTCAAGTCATGTATCTATATTCTAGGAGTAGGCCAGGAGTCAAGTTGAGCACTCTAGAATATTGATACAGTTGTAAACTTCGAAGCCAGAAAAATAAGGCTTAGAAGGTCTGTTCCCAGTTCTCAGTGACGTTAATCAGGGAGGTATTAAGTGCGCAGAGAATTGTTTTTCTTTCTCTTAGATCTACACTGGTGAGAGTTTAGATAGAAAAGAGAGAGGGTTGGTTTTCTTCTCTTATAGATAAAAAGAGAGAGGGTTGGTTTTCTTCTCTTAGATCTACACAGGGTGTTGTGTTAGATAGAAAAGAGAAAGTCTTAGATTCATTCTTAGTCGGGATCAATCCTATTGGGTAGAATAGGTTGAGTAAGGGCCGAGACAAAATTGTATCATTGTAAGAGATAAATTTTGTTAATAAGATTGAATAGAAAAACGTTGGCTTGGCGCATTCCAAGTGTGAATCAGTGTGTTGTGTGTCTCTATACCTTTACAATTGGTATCAGAGCAGACGCCTGATAAAAGAATTGTGTATCTTTTCAACAAGTGAGATCTTGAGACGAGGTATGGAGAATCCACAACAGTTCGTTGATGAGAACAATCCACTGATGCTTGACGCTGAGCATTATGGTGATTGGAAAGCACAAATCAGACAGATGATTCAGAGTCATGATATGGAAGCTTGGTTCGCTGTTGAAGATGGATGGTCACTTCCAACACTTACGAACATGAGAGGAGAAACTGTAATAAAGCCATGTAAGTTGTGGACGGCTGAGGAGAAGTTAAAGGGAAAACAGAACGTTGATGCGCAATCTACTATTTTCAGCTGCTTGCTGATGGATTTGTTCGCGATGGTGCAAGAGTATATGTCGACGAATGAAGCTTGGGATCGTTTGGAAGGCTTCTTTGAGGAAACCAGAAGGGTGAAGAAGGAAAAATTTGATGTATCACCATCCTGTCATTTCAACAGTCATCTAAGCTCTCCTTGTCAGGAAGTTGTAGTGCTGAAGAAGGTATACAAGGATAAGAGGTTTGTCAAGTAATTTCTCAGAAACTTATCACATGGATATCTTCCTCACAAATCTGATGGTAAATGTGCTTTGAGTTCTGATGAACAGAAGGTTGATCAGGGTGTGAAATTAGTTCATACAGATGAATTGAAGATGAGAAAGAATGATCAGAAGGCTGAGGAATCATTCACTCTAGAGACTGTAGAAACTCAGACGTTTGTTCAAGATAATGAGGAAGTACTGATCAAGAAGCTGTTCAGAAGGCTGAAGGGTGTACAACGTCAACATCATTCTTCATCATCCAGATCTGATGCAAAGAAAGAATCTCAGAGTTCTGAATATCAAGGTTATGGACACTTTCAATCAGACTGTTCTACACTTGAAATAAGAAGCGTGCTGAATTGTTAAAATCGTCAAGGCTGTGGTCATACGAAATCTTGTCTGACATGGAGTGATTGAGTCAGCCAAAGAAGATAATGAGAATCAGAAGGCTGTTTTGAAGCCTAAGGATGATGTGGCTGGTTTATCTGTTGAGAAACAAGTCATCGCTCTGTCTAAGGATCTGATTCTGCAGAAAAAGGAAAATTATGATCTGGTGTCTGAGAAGGAAGAGCTGCTTTGTGGAGTCTACACACTTCAGAAATTTTTGTCTGAGGAGAAAGTCATTTCGTCTTTGTTGAGACAACGCCTTAAGGATCAGCTAAGAATAACAAGAAGCTGAGAAAAGGAGCAAAAGGCCTGTACAGGGGACTGATCACTCACAAGGGTACTATAATTGCAAACTGTGGTATGAGCAACTATGGAGGAAACTCAAGCGGTGTCAAGAGTGTAGTTAATGAGTCCTTGTATGGTGAGAAGATTTCATACATAGGTCATGGAACAGAAGTACTGCAAAACAGAGGTGATGCTGTCAAACGGGTGTCTGAGTTCAACTTGCAAAAGACTAAACAGATGATTTTTGTGAACAACCTGAGAGGGAAACTGCATGGTTGTTGGTATTGTGGTGAGACTGGTCATATTAAGGTTGATTGTTGCAGATTTAAGAATCGTGTAAGTCAACTCATACGCCAGAAGAAGTTCCACAAGGTTGAAAGAAGAGGACAAGATCAGAAGTTAGGGTAAGACTGTGAAGTGTCGAAGATCTGAACAAAAGAACATGTCGTTGTTACTATGCAAGTCAGAGCCTCCACAAAGCTGCATGTTTCAAGTATCTGGATTGTATTATACCACTCACGCATCTGAAGGAATGTCACAAAGATGTTCGAAGATACAGGCGAGTAAACATCAAGAAGCGTGACATGAACTGGTATGTTGCGCACACTGTTGATGATCAACAGACTGTTGTGTTGAAGCACTGGTTCTTTGATAGTGGTTGTTAAAGGCACATGACTGTGAATCAAGGAAGGCTACAAAACTTCGAAGAAGGCTTAGCTGACATGGTCACTTTTGGAGATGAAGTTGAAGGTAAAATCAGAGGCAAAGATGTATCTCCTTGTAAAGATCAGACCACTTTGGAATTTGTCTACCTTGTCGATGGTCTAAAAACCAATCTGATTAGCATCAGTCGGTGGTGTGATGAGGGTTTAGATGTTACCTTCACCGAGAAAGGATGTCAGGCGGTTGATGAGTGCCACAATATTCGAGTCGAAGGTCAGCGCTCTGATTATAGCTATTATATATGGAAGTCGCCTAATTCACAAGCAAAAGAGATCAATCAGCAGTGTTCTATGATGCCTATAGACATGATCTCAGAAGGAGTGCATTAACTAGTTGTTGTTAAGTGTAAGCTGCAGCAGTCAGGAAACTGTGAGAATCACATCCATCAAGAAGCTGCTGGACGGATTCAGGAGGGCAGAGTTGTTGTGTCTGCTGCTACTACACAGAGTTGTTCGGATGCAGTTAATGGCGTGGCAAGGCAGAGCTTTGCAAATGGATTCAAACTGCAACAATGTGATATATCTCAGACAGGCGAAGCTACAGAGGTGGTTACTATTTCTATAGATGTCGTTGCAGAAGAGACAAACGTGGACAAGTTGTGGAGAACAATGCATGAGTGATCGTACAAAGCTCTAAGGAGAGTTTGCTAGACGCAACACCTTCACTTCACCACAAGGTTTGATTAGTGCATGTGAGTAACAAAGGAGTGAAGATGAAGTCACACCTACGAGAGTTGGAAATGTTCTGTCTTAGAAGATGATTCAAGAGATTGTGTAAATGGTAACTGGTACGGTGGGCTGATCAGTTGTCTGAAGATGTATTTTACTAGCAAACCAGACATCTGTTATGTACTTGCAAGCTGTGAGTGTTTTAGTATCACACATACAAGCTGCTGAAAGGATTGTCAAGTATTTCAAAGGCACATGCGAAAGGAGCTAGCAGAAACTTTAAGAGATATCGCTCTCTGAATCACCGTGAAGGATCTGGTGGCTATTGCCTTCCGGGAACAAAGCTGATCTTCTGCTACGCTCAGAAGCTTGTTAAGGTACCTTGTTCAATTGTTGAATCTAAGGTTAATGCCTTGGGAACCTGTTTCAGTCACCTGATGAGGATCAAACAATTGAGAACAACGTATGGTACATTCTTAAACCATGCTTCAATTTTGTGTGATAATTGTTTGTTTGCTAATATTGTTGTAGATCATGTATTAGATACTAAAATTAAATTACAGGACCCTGAATATCAGTTTATTCATAGAGTAGTTGTGGAGAAACTGATAGTAATAGAACATTAGAGCACTGATTTGCAAATTGCTGATCTGTTTACAAAAACCATTGGACTTGGATCAACACATGATTCTGAGAAAATTCATTGGTGTTTGTGAGATCTAATATGTTCGGTGAGTTGTGTTGATCAGATACAGGGACTTGCATCAGAACAGGCCATGTAATTCCTAGAATGTATAAAAGATCAACACTCTGTCTAAGCTAGAGTCAGTGGAAAATAGCTGCCTGTCATGCCAATTCATATTGGGGATCTCGTAAAACGTTTTCGTGAATGAGGAGGTCAAAGAGCTGAGGAGAGGCATTATTATGCATTCCATTCTGAAGGAAGTACCAGTGGTTTGTAAGTTAAAAAAAAAAAAAAAAAACAGAGTAATGTGGTTGGTACGTCTGCAACAGAGCCCTGAAGAATAATAACAAGGGAATGCACTAATATCCGCGGTTGAGAAGTTAAGTGATATCGCTGATAGAAAAAGGGTTGGTTTTCTTCTCTTATAGATAAAAAGAGAGAGGGTTGGTTTCTTCTCTTAGATCTACACAGGGTGTTGTGTTAGATAGAAAAGAGAAAGTCTTAGATTCATTCTTAGTCAGGATCAATCCTATTGGGTAGAATAGGTTGAGTAAGGGCCGAGACAAAATTGTATTATTGTAAAAGATAAATTTTGTTAATAAGATTGAATAGAAAAACGTTTGTTTGACGCGTTCCAAGTGTGAATCAATGTGTTGTGTGTCTTTATACCTTTACAAGTAACTCGCAGCAGACAGGACAATGTAAAACATCAAGATACAACATGGCAGAGCATGTTTTCTCCTCTGTTCGTTGCTTCTTTTGAATGTGAATCTCGCTTGAATCATCTTCATCGCTTGAGGCACTCGCCATATCGATTAATTAAGCCTTAACTCTCACAAGTGAAAATGGAAGAGAAACGGGTTGATTAATTAGGAGATAATATGAGTCTTAACCGTAAAAAAACCCTTTAGTCTTACTAGTCTCAGATGAGTGAGAGGTAAAAAAAGCTGTATGCAAGCCATTATTATGACTTGGGCGGAATACGAAGAGTTTAATGGGATACACCTTGTTAGCAACATACGTATAATGACACGTGTCCCACTTACAAACTAATTGTTCTTGAGATTACTATTTTTTTTTGGCTACTTTGTATTATTATCTTTTTTCTTTTTTAACCTTGTATTATCTTCGCTATCTGTATCGCGAATTCATCTATATATATGTTGGTGATCAATTTATATGTGTTTTTTTTGGGATCAAATTTATATGTTCTTTTGTTTATTCACCGTAACTTAGAAAATAGGTCAATCAAGACTCCAAAAATCCATCCTCATGGACTATTACTTAATGTGCTGCTTGGCAAGAAAATAGAAAAACAAGTGATCTTAGATGAAATTAACGAGAATTTTTTTTTCAACCTTTTGGAGTTTGGTTATGCGCGTAGTTACGCAACGATATAGTGTAAAACAGTAAAAGGTATGACCTTTGTAAAACTATGACAATCGTATATTTAAAAAAAATCAAGAAATGTTTGCTTAAAGTAGGGAATCAGTGAAGGCCACACCCACAAGACAAGACGATCTCCTCTACATATTGCAACAATCTCTACATATATTGAGATATGATTTGAGGATCTTCAATTCTTCGTCATAAATGAGAAATAAATATATGTAGGGACAAGATCATATAAACTTCTATTTTTTATTTCTCATGTGATGTAGTAGTATTTACTATTTAGTACTGTATTATATATTTTCTAAGGTTTACGTGATAATGGGAACGAGCACGAATAGTCAAACATACGACATGCATGTTTGTACAAGAACCAAACTCGTTTCTTTTGTTTGATATCCATGTAACATGTCTATTACAAAGATAATTAACAGTACTCGTTTATTTATTACATTTGTCGTTGTTAATGAAACTAACTATATCTATATGTATAATAAACATACATGCATGAAAAGTTTATACAATCCATGATGAACAACGTAGAAACTTTGCTGCTCTTGGTTAATGATTAACCCATCAGCATCCCATCCATGGATTGAAATTGTCTAAAAAGAAAAATATAGAAATACATCAAAGTAATTTCTTTTAAAAAATATACCTACGAAGTACGTATTCACTTAAATTTTGATCGACAGAAATTATTATAATTAACAAATTACGAATGTAAATTCGATACATATATGCGTATACCGACCTAGTTAATATATAATATATTGTCAATTGCATTATATCCACGTGAAAATCCCACCAAGCTCGGACACGCGTTCATGTATGATATCTCTTTCTCACTTTCCTTATCATTTAATGATTTTTAATCATCCAATCAACTGATATTTGAGCTGATGGGTCAAACTTATCTATCAATTACTAGAAATCTATATTAAAAAATGGATTTAGCTTTGTGACATGCATACTCCTACAAAATTACGGTTAGTACAATTACTTGAGAAACTTTCAACATTAATAGATCTAAATTTGACTGACCCACATGAGATATAATTTATGCATACTATACTGAAAAATGTTTAACTAGAGCCAAATATCCAAAACTTAAAACCAAAAACATAGAATTTTTTAGCTTTCGCTAAGAACGTCATATTCATATATTATCGTGGGATTAATATTTACTATTTAATTAATAAGCATTAAATTGCAATATATATCTTCATGTACATACGTAAAGAAGTGAACACAGACCGTGAAGTTGAGACTCATAATTCACCACCAAGTACACCTCTCTCTCTCTCTCTCTCCCTCTCTCTCTCTCTCTAGCTCTCTCTATACATATACTATATTATAGATATATATCCCATCAATACGTAACAACCACCAAAGATTACAATTCACAGCCTTCCATTTTCCTTAATTGTTGTGAACATAAAGATTTTGGAGAATAGATATCAATCTGTGTCATTTTCTTCTGTTGGGTACAAAAATATAAAGATGGAGATCAAAGTCAAACCAAAAGCCGTAGAATCTACGACGATGATGGCAACTAAAGAGGAGGATGAAATTAAGAAGACGATGAAAGATTGTGTGGTGATTGGTCAAGAGGCAGATGAGGAGGTTGGTAAAGGACAAGGTGAAACAAGACAAGCTGATTCTAAGAAGTTGGAAATTGGTAAGTTTCTGATCTTTTGTTGATTATCATCTTCTTTCTTCTTTTATACTTTTACATATACATTAAAAAAATTTCAGGCAAAAAAGTATAAAAACCCTTTAAAGATTTGTCTTATTTTTACCAAATCTTTGAAATATAGGGAACAATACGATTAATATATATACTTCAATTTTATTTACTTTTCAATTTTTTTTTCATTCGGATTCATTATTATAGCCTATAAATCGACTCTTTTTGAGAACATAGATCATCTCTAGAAATATTTGTACAATATAGATACAAGTATAAGCCTTTTCATGAGTTCACAAATCTTGCAGACAAAAACTTTACGAGTCAGAAGACTAAAAAGAAAGAGGAGAACAAGAAAGAGGAAAATAATAATTATATTTCTAACATGAAGCATAAGAAGACGAGTTCACACGTATGGGACTGTGGGAGCACTCTCTACGACTCGTTCGAGCTCAACTCGTTCAAACGTCAACTTGACTCAGCCATCTCAGCTTCCTCCGCTAGAACGATGTCCATGTCTCGCCTCCCCGACCGTCGTCTCCCTCCTCTCAGCTCACTCTCACCGGAGAATCCTCCTCCTCTTCCTTCACTGCCGACAACTTCTTCTTCCTCCTCCTCCGGCGGCAAGAAACACTCGAACAAGATCTCTCGTTCTCTTCAGAGATTCTTGAAGTCAGTGTTCAAACCTAAACAGCACCAAAGCTTGAGCACTCCTTCTTCCCCGGTCTACAAGGCGGTGGGTCACGGAGGCGGCGGTGATAAAGATCGATATTACGTCGTTTATGACAAATCGGGTTCGTTGACAACTATTCCAGAGTCAACGTCGGAGAAGGAAGTGAGCCCTGAGATCAACTCTCTTGTTAGGAAAACCGTATCCGAGAGATTCCCGGCGAGTCGAGTCGTTGGTATTTCATGTGCTTGATATCTTGATTATCTAATAAATCTAATTAATTAAGTCTTAAATTTGATATAAATTAATATCTATATATATAAACATGTTATGACTTGTCAAATTAATTATTAGAGACCTTTTTTTTTTTAATGTGATAAAGATTTTGGAAATGAATAATCGTGTTGGACGTATTGTATATATCGTGAATGTAAAAGTGTGATGCATTTATGATGCAATGTACCTATATCGTAACCATGTAGTTTAGGTCTATCTACCTTTTTATTTTTTTTGGCAAAAGAGGTCTATCTACCTTTTGAATATGATGTGTAACAATACGGTATGGCTATAAGGAAACTACGTGACGGGTTTGTGTTAAAGTTGAAAAAATGAGATGGAGTTACGCTCAAAATATGTAGTGGATCGGAGTAGTTTTATTAACAACGAATTTTTTTAAATGGGTCTTTTCATGGTGAGTATTGAAAAAAAATAGGTATGGACGACTCACACTATGTGTGCGCGTTTAATTTATTATGCACATCAATTTTTTATTTTGTTATGAATATTTAACTACCACATGTAAACATATAGTTAGAATATGAATGCACGACAAGAAGTAGGGTAGAAATATGAAAGGTAGATATAATATAGTATGCACCTTGGTTTTTATTTAATGCATTGCGACGTCGTCGTCTTCACTCTCCAATAAGACAATAACGTAAATGTTTTGATGAGATATGTCTCCTTTATACCTAAACTAATGACATTAAATTAGAAATACGTTCTGCTTTGAATATACGGTCTACGGAAATTGATAATGTAAACTCATGTAAAATGTTGTAAGGCATGAACAAATGTAACAATTCTTTTTTTGTTTACAGTATTTAATTTGTTATAAAAAAATTGATATGCCTATTTTGTTTTTGTTTTGCTTCTAATTCTCTTTAGAAGTAATTATTTCACCTAAATCCCCAAAATCAAAGGTTCAACAATGAATTGTAAATATATGTAAAAAATTATGAAGACGATTAATAAATTCAATAGAAGATGATTATCTAACATTCATTCTAGAACTCGACTAAAAAATCTATGTTATACATTGCACTAAGTGTTGAACATTGCAGAATTTTAAATTTCAGCTTTCCCTAAAAAGGGTAATGTAAAAATATGTGATACTTGGAAGTTTAGGAATCTAAAGATGTCATTATTTGTTCCCTTTTGCTCTGTTTCTTGATCAAGAGATGTCACTATTTGCTCTGTTTCTTGATCAAAAAGATGTCATTATTTGTTCTGTTTTGCTCTGTTACTTGATAAAAAATATCGCTTTCAGCTTAACTTGCCACATCATTCTCGCAGATTTCAATTTGAATAAAAACTGTTATCCATTTCAAGAGAATAATGAGCTAATGCTAATTTTCTTCAATAGATTATAGAAGAGAGACAAACAAAAGATGATTAAAAGAAGAAAGCATTAAACACAAGTCATTAAAAGAAGAACAAACCAAAAACTCAAAAACAAAAATAGCAAAGAAAAGAGTCACCAGAGGAAGAACAAACGGAAGAAGCAACTATAGAAACTGAGGTTATCCACTATTTTTGAAACCAGTAAAAGATCTTCTACCTCGTTTAGTCGACATAGTAGATGATAAGTTGAGGTTATCTGAGATTATTTTGACATTGCACTTGGCTGAAGCTACTCTAGGAAGCTTCCGAAGTTGCTTGCATACCTTCATCACATCTTCATCATCTGTGGTATTGTAGTACAACGTCACGTGTTCAAGATTTGGCATCGTCTCTAGAAAGTGCTTGACGTGTTCTATCTGGTCCTCTATCCCATCGAAATCACATTTTTCACGAAACTTCAGTATCTTAAGAACCTTTACCGGACTTGATAATAGACAATCACGAACGACCCTTCCCCCGAAATCATCCGGACATTTACACAAGCACCCGTCCTCGTCGTCACATCTGTTAGTATAATCGTGATGCAGTCCCTGAAACATAATGGAAACAGTTTCAAAATCTAGTCGTGTGTAAAAGAGTGTCAGTTTGTTAATGTCAAGAATGTGTATGCTACTTGGAAGACGAGGGTTTCTAGATATGGACAGTTCTTGAGTAGAGCTGGCAGTGATTCCCATTCGACCCATGGTTCAATAGTTAACTGCATCAGGTTTTTGAATACCGGTATTGTTTCACTGCAGTAATTAAGTACCTGAAATAAAAACCAAATCAACTATGACTATGAGTAGGAAATTAAATAAAGATTACGAGAAGAAAGATGCGACTGACCTTAAGAGTGTCACAAGACAAGTAGAGGAGCTTAACATTGCATATTCCCATGAGAAGATTGTTCAAATTAGTCTTGTCTTCGGGTATCAAAGTAAGTTCTTCTGAACATGTTACATGTACGATCTGATCAGGTGTCAATCGAAGTCCGAGACTAGCTTCAACAAGCGAATCAAAACTCACTTGTTGATACCTATCCGCCATAGAATCAGAATATTCTAGGTAGACTAGATTTGGATTATCAAATAACAGTTGCACACTCTCATTAGCCTCATCAACATCTTCAACCTCATAAAAGTTTTCAGAACGACAAAACTTCAGTCTCTTGAGGGTTGGGGTGGACACCGTCAGGTAGCCAGGCATAGGTTCCAAATAGTTCCAGTTCCACTTCAAATTAAGCAGCACTAATTCTTCGAGCGCGTAACAGCCAGAGAGAAGCTTGTTAAACGTACAGGTATCTGTCTGAAAATAATCAAGATGTAAAATCTTGAGCTTCGGAAGAGAAACATCACCTTCTACATTAATGTTGACACCATCTTCAAATTCTATCTTTAGCTTAACCAATGTCTTGCTCACAAAGATCTCACAAGGCAGAGGATAAAATCTCGATCTCGAACAATAACCGAGAGAGGTAGGGATGCGAAGATCAATATCAAAGACACCACGTTTCAAGACTTTGGGTATCCATTCAAGAACCCAATACTGACCAACAACATCTTTGCACTTGACGTGGAATCTCTTCAACGGAGCTTTGGCTTTGGCTTGCAAAGCCAAGACACTGTCCACGAAACTCATAAAACTTTTAGAATAATACTTGTTTCTTCCTCGAGGATGGAAATAGATGGAGTCATCAAAGTCAAGATTTGGTACAAACGCAAGCAAAGGCTTCCACCTTTTGGCTAGAGCTGTAGTTGAAGCAGCTTCTTTTGTTGGAAGATGTGACAAATTATTGCGTCTGGTAAACCGCTGATTAAATCTCTGGAACCACCACCAACAACCTTGTTTTTCTTTTTCGATTCCATTTTGTGACAGATAAAGAACAACACTTATAACCTGAACAAAGATATGAAATAACTCCGGTAAGATATTTGAAACAAGAGAGGTCAAATAATAAACTAGGTCTTTGATGTTTCTATTAAAACACCATGTACACTAAACCACATCAGATGATCTAATCATTATATTAAGAGATACACAACCGAGAACAAAAAAAATTGCTAAGAAACAGAGACAAATACACTACATAACCAATTCGTCGGAGAAAAAAGTAGACATGAAGAGTGAGACCAAAAGAAGAAAATGGAGAAAACTTACTTTAACAAACAAAGCAGAGCCCCACAAAAAAACCTACAACGATTGAGTTTTTAAATGATTGGGTCTTCTGAAATCCTCTGGTTTTGTCTTCGTGTGTGTGTGTGTGTAACGTCGCATAGTGTCTCAAGAGTCGCATTAAAAACTGGTTACTCTTACTCCTCCATGGCGTTGAAGTTGAAGCGGTGGGTCTTGGGCAGCGTTGTGCTTCCTCCGGATTGACACGTGGCTCCTATATGTTTTCGTGTACTGCAAAGTATTTTAGAAATTTTAGTTAATTTGATTGTATTATTTAGTTTTGTCAATTTTGAAGTAAAATTATATTTATTTCATATTCTGTGACCATGTTGATTTTGATTGGTTGAATTAAATTTTCTTTTGCATTAAATTATAATTTCTTAATCTCTATGCTTTGAACTACAAAAAAAGTCTCAACGGAGGGGAGTTGTTGCTTTTAGGGTTTCCCGTGAACTAGAAGACCAAAACTAGAAGACACACCCGTACCAGAATAGAATGCACGGTCGTAAGAGGAATGCGGCTTCGAAGCCAGAAGAGGACGCATCCTCCGCTGCTGAAGCCCTAGAGCTCCGGTCGCTCCAGTCCCAGTTCATGTCCAATCACCATCAAAAGATGTAACGTACACTCTAAGTCTTCTTCTTCTCTTTCCTTCTCTCTCAATCAATCAATCTAATCAATGGTTTCTTATAGTTACACAAAGGAAGCAATTCAATTAAGCGCGAAGCTTCTAGAAATCAATCCGGAGGCCTACACTGCTTGGAACTATAGGAAACTTGCCGTAGAGTATAACCTTGACTCTGCAGATCCAAGCTTGGTCAACTCAATTCTCCATAAAGAACTTGAAGTCGTGAGTTGCAAATATTTTTTTACTCATAAATATTGATTGCTTCCCATTAATGCTGATCATCTCTTTGGTTAAATCCAGGTAGAGAATGCTTTAAAGAGAAATCTCAAGTTGTATGGGGCATGGTATCATCGTAAGTGGGTTTTGAGTAAAGGGCACTGTTCCTCCTTAGATAAAGAATTGCAACTTTTGAATAAATATCAAAAGCTTGACGATGAAAAAAGAACCTAGTTCTCAGGAACTTTCACCTTTGGAATTATCGCAGGTGAGATTTATGTATGCACATTAATGTCAATCAGCTTTTTTGCATACTTTCGTATCTTTGATGTCTCTGTTCTCAAATTTTTTATGTCAGGTTTGTTGTGGAGCTAACCAAGATGTCAGAACAGGATGAGTTGCAGCATGACGATGATATGGAGTAGCGACACGATGTTGAACTCCAAACTTTTTCATTAACTTGTCAAACACTTTATTAATAATATGTTTACCTCCATCACTTATAACAATCCAAGGAACTCTAAATCGTGGAAAAATAATGGTTTTAAACAGCTTCAGAACCACAACAGAATCAATCTTAACATTTGCAATTGCCTCCACCCACTTAGAGACATATTCAACAGCTATTACAATATATTGGTTTTTCGAAGGCGAAGGGAATAGTCCCATAAAAGCAATGCCCCAACAATCAAAAACTTTAACTTCAAAGATAAAATTTTGTGGCATCTCATGTCGCTTACTAATCTGTCCCCTTCGACGACAAACATCATAGCAAGAAAAAAATTCATGGGCATTTTTAAATATTGTCGGCCACCAAAACCCGGCTTGAAGAACTTTAGACACAGTTTTGAAAGTGGCAAAGTGTCCAACATACTCTCACCCATGGCAATGAAATATCACATCTGGAACCTCAGACTCAGCTAGACATCTCCTATAAACCCCATCAGAACAATGCTTGTATAAATACGGCTCATCCTAGTATAATCTTATAAGTTCTCTCAAGAACTTCTTCTTATCATAGTCTAAGAACTTTTCTGGTTCTACCTCTGCAGCAAGATAATTTGTTATATCAACATACCACAGTTGATTGGAAGTAGCCACTTCCTCATCAATCTCACAAACCGTAACAGCAGAGGACGGGTGTTGACCGACACTGGTAGTAATGTCGATCAACACTAAGGAATTGTGTGGATCATTAGTGTTGAGATGAGGATTGGTGGCTCGACCTTGGTCCGTCTTGGAAATTATGTCGACAGACACCCAGGTGGTGTCGATCAACACCGACTATGTAGTTTGACAATCTCAACGATTCTTCACCAAATCAACTTGAGAACCAATATCAATGACGTAAACATTCCCTTATGGAAGAGAATCATGGATTGGAACGTCATCATCTATCCTAATCCGCGATAGATGGTCAGCAACTCCGTACTCAATTCTTTCTTGTCCCATACTTTGATATCAAATTCTTGAAGAAAAAGAATCTATCTTAACAACCTTGGCTTGACATCCTTTTTCTGCATCAAGTATTTTAGTGTAGTATGATCTGTATAAACTATCTTCTTTGATCCTACAAAGTAAGAGCGAAACTTCTCAAAGGCGAACACTACTGCCAACAACCCTTTCTTGGTTGTTGCATTCCTCTGAATATCATCAAGTGTTCTACTTGCATAGTAATTACCATGAAGCTTCGTACCTTCCTATGTCCCAACACAGCTCCAACTGCAAAATCACTGGTATCACACATTACCTCAAAAGGAAAATCTCAATCCGGTAGATGTACAATCAGAGCACTCACTATCTCTTGCTTAATCTGTTCAAAGGCTAAACAACATTCATTTGTAAAGTCACACTTGACATCCTTACAAAGAAAAGCTGAAGGTGGTTTGGCAATCATGCTGAAATCTTTGATGAAGCGTCTGTAGAAACCTGCATGTCCAAGAAAACTCCTCACTGATTTCACACTGTCTTGCAGTTGAAGACATGTCATCACTTTACTATTTGCGCGGTAAACCTCTATACCAACTTTTAAAACTCGGTGCCCAAGCACAATACCATATCTCACCATAAAATAGCATTCCTCCCAATTAAGAACCAAGCGTTTATGCTCACATCTAGCAAGCACTTTACAGAGATTATCCAAACAGCACTTGGATGAGGATCCATGAACTGAGAAACCATCCATCAAGACCTCCATGTATTCCTCAATCATGTATGTGAAGATAGACATCATGCATCTCTGAAATATCGTACGAGCATTACATAGTCTGAAAGGCATTATGCGGTATGCAAAAGTACCATAAGGACAAGTGAAAGTTGTCTTCTCCTGATCATCCGGATTAATCGGAATCTAGAAAAACCCAGAATAACCATTCAAAAAGCAAAAGTATGGATGATTAGCCAACCTCTCAAGCATCTGATCAATGAAGGATAACGAGAAGTGATATTTTCGAGTCACGGCATTCAGCTCTCTGTAGTCGATGCACATCCTGTGTCGGGTGATAGTCCGCATCGGAATCAGCTCATTCATATTGTTCTTCACCACTGTGACTCCTCTCTTCTTGGGACAACATGCACTGGACTGACCCAATTACTGTCAGAAATTGGATAGATGATTTCCAATATTCATGATCTCCTTCTTAACAACGTCTTGCAGATTCGGATTCAGCCTCCTCCGATGCTCAATTGATGATTTCGCTCTTTCCTCAAGATGAATCTTATGCATGCATAAACCCAAAGATATAGCTGCAATATCATCAAGGTAATAACCAAGAGCTTTGTGAAACTTTTGCAGCTTACTTAGCAATAACGTGAGCTATGCGTTGTTTAATGAAGCATTAACAATAACTTAACCCGCAAGAAGAGGTTTAGATCAAGTGTTTGAGCTTTCTCAATGCTCCAATCCTTGAATGTTTTAGCCTTTGCCGAAGTACCAACCAATTATTCTTGTGCAATCAACTTCTTCACTTGCACATTAGCATCTAGAAACTTGACATACCCAGGAGCAATGTCATCTAAATGCCCAGCTTCCTCAGCAGAAGTAACCAATGCTCTCTCTAGTGGATCCTCAGGATTCATCTCCTTAAAAATCTCCTCATCAAGATTAGAAAATATATCCACATAGAAAGTCTGTTTGTCAATTGTTGGTCTCTTTACCAGCTTATTCATATCAAAACACATTTGTAGACCACCAACATTCAAACCAATTTGTCCCTTCCTGACATAGATTATAGCTTTAGCTGTAGCAAAGAATGATCTTCGTCATACTCCAATACCACAAAATCAGTAGGTATCAAACAATCACCATCTTAATTGGAAAATCTTCAAGAATACCGTCAACAGTACGAACTGAGCGATCTGCAAGTATAAGAGTGATCTTTGTAGCCTTGAAGTCTCATCCCAAGGTTGAATGCAACTGATCAAGGTATCAAATTAATGCTAGAACCGAGATCACACAAATATCTAACAAACCTATTAGTGAAGATCGTACAATCTAGAACAAAACTACCAGGAAGCTTCTTTGGAATCTTGTTCTGAATAATAACACTGAATTGAGCTGATATCATCATCACACCCTGCTCAGTATTCAAATCATTGGTCACCATCCTCTTCACATATTTCCTAAGCATTGGAGACGTTCTTACTTTATCAATCAAAGGAATCTCAATAATGAGCTTCATCATAGTGCGCCTTGCACTTAGCATCATCTAGCTCTTATTTAGACTTCCTTGGGTTCTTAAGAAAGGGAATATTGGGTTACCCTTTCAGGAACTTGAATTGAAGGATTCACAACTTCTATTTCAGTCTGCGATGAGTGTCGACCGACACCCAAGTGGTGATGCTCAATGTTGTGCACACTTGAATTCTCTACGTATCGTAATTCGTCTTTGATAATTGGCTGTAGTGTCAAGCGACACTCTTCATTGGTGGCGGTCGACACTGCCTCCGCTGAAACAAACTTGTCATTATCTTCATCTATCAATTCCTGCAACTTATCTGATTGACGCTTCTTCTTAAGCATTGGTTGTAGCTGCTTCTTACTGATGCAGTGACAGCTCCACGAAACTGCATAACAAAAATCGTTATGTGACAACAATGGGACCTAGAAACATTTTTTACAGGGATCAAAATATAACTTTGGAGAATCAATTTTGGATATAATTTTTTTTGTTAAATAGACTTATGCTAATTAAGTTAGAGGTTTTTCTTCATTGAAGAAAGAAAATTAGAAAATATGAGATTTTTTTTTTTCAACCAAACATTAATTAGAAAAGAACTCCACGGTTGGTAGCTCATACCGGTGGGAAAGTGTTTACAAAAGAAGATGCATAAATAAGAGATCTAGAAGACTGTGCAACATAATCCGCCCTCAGATTTGTGGAACAGGAAATCTTCGACAAGGAAAATAGTGGAAAGACCGCCCTCAGAATGTGGAAATCGTCTAAAATATTTGAGAAGGCAGGCCAATCTTTAGGAGCTTGTATCATCGCTACTAATTCTGCAGAGTCCGTTGCGAAGCACTAACAAGCCACTCCGTTTGCGAGGAGACACTCCATGGCCCAAAGCAGAGCCTCACACTCTGCATGAAGCGGGGAAGGACTTCGCCGAAGGCAACGAGCACCCAGTAACAAGGTTTTGTCATGCCCAGTATCACACCACCACCCCAAACCTGAATTGGGATCAGATCCTTTCCAGGATCCATCAATTTGACAACAAAGATCCTGGACCTCCTCTAAAGACATCTGATCATAAGCAGCCTGAGAAAGCACCTCCTCAGGCGTTAACTGCGTTCCTTGAAAGACTTTTTAATTCCTATCCTTCCAAATGGTCCATAAAATCCAAGGTAATCGGTGAAGAGAATCTTGAACATCCGAATGAGAGGACCCTCTCCCATAGATGAAATCCAGATTGGAAAAAGCTGATTCAAACAGGAAACCCCCTGTCGTGACCTATACCGAGGCCGCCTCCCAAATTTGACGCGACCGAGGGCATGTAAAGAGAGTATGATTAATTGTTTCACACTCTGAGTCACATCTTTTGCACTTAATATCGCATTGAACCCCTCGATGTGCCAAGCGATATGTCACTGGTAGAGAACCAGAGGCAATTTGCCAAAAGAAATGTTTAGTTTTAGGCGGAACATGAAGTTTCCATGCTTAGGCTCTTAAAGCTGTACATGTAGGACCAATTTCAACCTTAGCCACCATCGCCCGAGCTAACTCATATCCTGAACGCACCGTGTATTTCCCATATTTAGAATAATGCCAAACCAGCCTATTTGGTCTCAAGGAATTACTCAAAGTCATACTCTGGATAATCTTAATATCTTTCGGATCCATGAACTCTTGAAGAATTGGTAAATGTCACTCCCTTGTGGCAGGATTAATTAAATGATTAACCATTAAATGTGGGTGCAATAAACTACATCTCCCATTCGCCGGACGAGGGTGTTGATCAGGGATCTATGATCCCGCAAAACTGAGATATTAGAACTATCTCCCACCATCCACCGAGCACCTTGCAGAACCAGATCTTTTGTGGAGAAGATACTTCCAACCAAAGGAGAGGGTGAGTAGGTTTTTTTTTGGCTAATAAATGGTGTTTATTCCTAAAATACCGACCCTGCATCACCCGAGCAAACAAAGAATTCGGAAATTGAATAAGACGCCAAAACTGTTTAGCTAACAACGCGTCGTTAAATTTATCCAAGTCTCTAAAACCCAAACCACCATTATTTTTACCCTCACACAATTTATCCCAAGCCACCCAATGTAAACCTCTGGCATTATCACTAGAGCTCCACTAGAAGTTAGAAACTGCACTTGTTAACTTGGATGTTAAATCTTGGGGAAGTTTAAAACAGGACATAACATGAGATGGTAGGGCCAAAGCCACTGATTTAATCATAACTTCCCTTTGATAGATATTTCGCAGACCAGCCATTCACACGATCATCTAGCCTATCTTGGACATAACTGAAGACCTTATTACGAGAACCCTCAAGGTTTTCGGGAATACCCAGATAGGAACCCATCCCTCCGTCCTTAGAAATACCAATGACTGTTTTTAACTGCCCTCTAACTTGTTCTGGTACTTCTTTCCCGAATAAAATAGATGATTTTGCAAGATTAACCTCTTGGCCCGAGGCTTTACCATAATTACCAATAATATCCATAACATTCTTACATTCATCCTCTTCGGCTTTACAAAAGAAGAGACTGTCATCCACAAATAACAGATGCGAAATAGATGGGCAATCACGGGCAAACTTGATTCCCATAATCTTACTTTCCCTCTCTGTCCTTTTGATATTAGCAATCAAGACCTCCGTACATAGAATAAACAAATACGGTGACAGAGGATCCCCTTGACGTAACCCCCGTTCTGGGGAAATTGAGCCTCGTGGCTGTCTGTTTAATAGGACTTGATACGAGACTGAGGTCACACACCACATTATCCAAGAAATCCATCTATCGTCAAAACCCATTCGTTCCATAACCGCCTTCAGAAAACTCCATTCAATCCGATCATAAGCTTTACTCATATCCGTCTTGAAAGCTAAAAATTGGATTTACAACGCCTATTGGTATTTAAACCGTGAAACATTTCCTGGGAAATAAGAATATTATCCGTAATTAGACGACCCGAAACAAAAGCCGATTGAGTTTCCGATATAAGGGAGGGCAATATTTTTTTTCTGTCGGAAACAAAGGATCTTAGAGATAATCTTATAACCCACATTACAAAGACTAATCGGTCTAAAATCCGCCATCCGTTGGGGCTTGTCAACTTTCGGAATGAGACAAATGTTTGTTTCGTTTAAACGGGTATCAAACTTCCCAGTTCGGAAGAAATCCCTAACCAACATGACCAAATCGCTTTTTAGGGAAGACCAAAATCTTTGATAAAACAAGGCTGTCATCCCATCAGGCCCCGGGGTTTTCTCTGGATGCATAGCAAATAGAGCCTTACGTACTTCAACCTCAGAAACCTCCTTAGTTAACTCTCTATTCATCCGCTCCGAGATAGATGGATTCACTTCCTGAACCATCTCACGAATACCACTAATATCAGATTTTAGAAATAGGTCTGTGAAATAAGAAAAGGCAGTATTCTCCATATCTACCTCTGAATCAACCCAACTATCATCCACCCCAAACAAACCCACAATCCGATTCCTCACCCGCCGCTACTTAGTAGATGCATGGAAGAATTTGGTATTCTTATCTCCGACCCTTAGCCGAAACTTTCTACTTTTCTGTTGCCAATAAACCTCCTCATCCCTATAATCCTCTTTCAACTTTTGCTCTATAATATTGATATCTGCTTGGGAGATCGAATCATCCAATTTAGCCTCGTCAAGAGCAACCTTCAACTCAGAAATGATAGAAGGGCCTGTTGGGATTGTTGGGTATGTTTCATGAAGTGGGCTTTTTAGGAATGGGCTTCAGTACCAATTAAACTCTTCTTCTCCGAAAGTACAAGTCAAAAAACTGTCGATGACGGTTTCCTCTCTCCACCAAGAAATTGAATTCCTACAATTCTTAATTTTGTCCACAAAACCAGGAGCACAAAAATTGCAACTGAATGATTAGAGGAGAAAAAAAAGGAGATCTGTATGGTAAAAGTTGACGAGGTACGTAGTGTATGGAGTTCTCAGAGAAATTCAGAGTTGCCTAAAGATCATCGCTTTTCATGTCGACAAGAAAAGAAGAAGGTTGAACGAAGAGGAGGAATCAAAAAGGTTTCAGTTGAAAATTTGGGCCAATTTATATGTTAATCAAGTGAGGGCCAGAATAAGCCCAAGTTTGATAAGAATATTTTTAATAGGAAGAAATTAAAAATAATCTTACTTGTCAGATTCGTGCGGAGATCTCGACGGAAAGAGCTGTCTGATTTGAAATTTGGATAACGATCAGGTTTCGAGCTTGGAAGCGAGAGAAAATCATAGAGAGAGACTCACTTTTCTGTCACTATCTTTGCTAGTTGATAAGATGAGAAAGAGGATGTTGTTGCTAGCTCACACTGGCAAATAAAGAAACTACAGGAATTTATTGGTGAGCTTGATGGGTTATATAGCAAAGAAGATCTTGTCGGAACGTCAACAAAATTTCCCTTCAATTTGAGAAGTGGAAAATCGGCCAAGAGAAGGAGATGGGCATGTTAGCCATGCTGAAGCAGATCTGCGAGATCAAGATGATGACAGTAGTCCATGTTTCTATGATGTTCTGTTATGAACAAATGAAGCCTATTAGAGTTACAAAGCGAAGTGGAGTTGTACGATATTCATCAGTCAACATCCGGACTTTATCAACATCATGTTGCTTCCTTAGTAAAGGATGATCTCATTCTAAAGAGTTTGGGTATGGATCATCTCTGTGAGAAAACCAAGGTCATCTTAGATTGTAATCAAAGCTTCAAGATTTTAAAAGAAGATGAAGTCATGAACTGATTTGATACAATTATGAGATCAGAATGTTGTCTACAAACTCACAATCTGAAGACAACGAGAAGAAAGTTTAAATTGTGGGTTTGGTGTCTTTGATAATTACAGTTTCTGGGTTTCTAATTCGATATGGTTGAAGATGAGTCAAAGAAGAAAAGAAACTGAAGCTATGATCAGGGTTCAATGACTTCGAAATTTCAGAGACATAGAATTATGGAGTCAAGATGTCTTTAAAGAAAAGGGAAGAAGACATGTGTGTGCAGTTTCTCTGAAAAAGCTCAGATTAAAGCAAAGAGGAACCATGTACTTGAAATCCATGAATAATGAAGAAGAAACGTGATGCATCTCTAAATCAAAGAAAGTAGCTCAGAGGAAGAATGATAAAAGAAAAAAATTTCAGATGTAAGACAGTTTTTCTGTTTGATGGTTCATTTCTTCTTCTTCGTTTGCGTTGGCTACAGACCTTGGATTGGAGTTCTGAAAGTTGCTCTAGAAATTTGAAAGCGAGATCTTTCCAATGATATAAAGATTGTCATCTGATTCCTTGTGGTTTGACAGGAAATTGATCTCAAAGTTGACTACTCGTAGTGTTGTTTCGTTTCGGATCTGTGTTAGGATTTTGGCCATAACTCTCAAACCGTAAATCGAAATCGCGATCTGTTTTCTCCTATGGCTTCGTATGACTGTGTTTGATATCCCACCAATTTTCTGGGTTGTTTTGCTACTCCGTTTATGCTCTGCATCAAGACTGCATCAAGACTGCATCAAGAAAGATGATAAAAAGCCTCAATACAAGTCATCGAAGTGTGTGGAGTGATGGATGTGTTTATGGAGTTCCATCAAGGATTTATATACGTTGAGTGGTTCTTTGACTTGTGTTGCTCCAAAGGTTTTAGCTAAAAAAAATATTTGACCAGAGCTACGATCATTATCAGGGATATGAACATTAATATCAAAACAGTTTTTAAGACATCCACTGCAAATTACAAGACTAAGGTGAAGTTTGTATAATGATTATGTCTCTGTGGAATGAAAGTGATTCTTGTAGTTATCAAAGATTTTTCAGAAGTTGAAGAATGGAACTGAACTTCAACATCAAAGAAGGGAACTGTAATTTGTAAGATCTGAAAAAGAATGCTAAAATCATGTTTGTGATGGAATCTTCAAGGCAGTGGTTGGAGATCTAAAAGCAATTCGATCAAGCTGAAATTTTGTGATGTGCTTCATACTGCTACTATCTGAATTTTCAACGGTGGGATTGAGTTTTTGACGGTTGGTTTGTGACTTATTCAAGCATCTTCAGTCGGTTTCATACACAGTTCATCTGAAGTTTCAAAGTTGACCAGTTCTGGAGAAACATAAAACGGACGACCAAATGAACTCGGCTTGGGATGAAACTTGGCAGAGATACTCTAGACATCTTGAACTAGACTCTGGTAGAAGAGAACTGATTTTGGAGCTCGGTAACACAGTGGAAAGATGATATTTCAGATCAGCTAATTTAAAGTCTGCGCAACAATGAATTTTTAATAACATGAAAGGGGTAGAGTATAGATGTTGAAACATGTTATGGGAGCATGCTGGAATCTATGAAGAATACTGAAATGCATTTTTAGATGAGACTTTGAAAGAGAGAGATTTACAAAAGAAGAGAAACATGAAGATATCAAAGCTCAGAGAAGTTTCAAGATCTGCAAATTTCAAGGTTTATTAATTTATAATGTTAATGTAGAAGAGAGTTGTTGGTTCGGATGTGTGATGTTACAATCAGCTCAGGATGATGTAAGAACTGAATCATCAGCTCACAAAGATCACCGAAACAGAGGATAGTTGCAGGACTACAGAGATTGTTTCAAGAAAAATCAATAAAAGGAACTTCGATGTTTATGGTCAGAAAATGGGTACATTAAAGGCATGATTAACAGCGAGTATAATGCAAGACTAGTTATGATGTTGCGCAAAGCTGAAACACTCAACGTGAGTGAAATTGATATGTTGGATGTTTTTAACTTAGTTGGCATTCAAGTTGGGGGAGAAGAGAATGTCAAGTTTGTTGTGAGCTAAGAGCAAATATTATGGGGGAGCTCTACTAGTGATTAGAGTTTAAAGAATGTGCTTGAGTATCAAACTAAGTTAAAAAGGGGGAGAATGAAGATGTCATGATCTTTCAAGAATAATACATGATGTAGCATGAAGTGAGAGATTGAAGGAGATTTAAAACTCAGTCATCAAGGGAGAGATTGAAGATATTGTGATGATTGGTTTTATAAGATGCATGGAATTGAACAACTCAATCACTGAGGGAGAGATTGAAGATATTGTGCTGACTGGTTTTAAAAGAAGCATGAATTATAAAACTCAATCATCAAGGGAGAGATTGAAAGTGTTGTGTTGAATGAGTTTTTATAAGTTGTCTGAAACATGCCATGGGATTGCTACTAAACCAGGATGTCATACAACATTGTGATATATGAGACAACAAGATAGAATTATCACAAATGTCTCATAGATGGTGTGAAGACAATGAGCAGAACTAACAAAGTTGTTGAGGCACTACTTGACACAATTGCAGTAAGAACATATGTGAAGTTCCAAAGTAGTACATGAAGTTATACATGAAGCCGAACTGTGTGAGTACTTGGAAGAGTTGAAATACAGAAGTTTGGAGACAACTTGGACAAGCCAAGAGGGTCTGATACAACGGAGATGGTATCAAACGTCCGAAGCAGTTCTTGTACTAGTTCTGAGAATAATACAGGAAGTAGTACAAGAAGCTGAGTTGAAGAGTTTGAGTACAGAAACTTAAGACCGACTTGGACAAGTCAAGTGGCGGCTGCTTAGCTGAATGAACATCTTGAATGGAAGATTCAAGATGAGATCATGAAGAGAAACTTTCCTTATCCAAAAAGAAAAAGGAAAGTTCTCAATTTTCTATTTGTTGTATAATAGGAAAGTTGTCAACCCTAGGGGTTGGGCAATTGATATAAATACCAAGAGGGCTCTTCATGAAGACTTGCGCGCTTCAAGGTAGTTTCGAGAGATGCACACAAGATGTGTGGTGTTGCCCCATCAACAAGATCGAGAGATCTTTTGATGGTATTCATCTAGAAAAGAATGATAGGCATAATAGTGTTTGTATCATATGCAGTTGTAATTGCTATCTTGTTCTAGTGAATTTGTTCTGGACTAGGTCCCGGGGATGTAGGAAAAACCGAACCCGTTAACAAAGCTTGTGTGTTATTTACTTTATGCTCATACAAACACAAAGTATATCCTAACTAGACTTAGCCACAATATGCGTTTTCATACAATTCACAAGTGGTGAGTGATTATGTAGTTGATTTAGTTTTTTGTACATCAGGTACTTGGTCTCTGCCGTGTAACAATGCCGGTTTCGAGAACCTGATTCAGTTAACTATTAAGACTGCACTAGATGTAGGATGGGAACCATTGCTACCTCTACTCAACAATTCTCCAAATCTACAAACCCGACATAATTTAGATTTCTGATACTGATTCTTTATGTTTATGGGACTGCATCACAAATATGCAGTTAGATGTTTAGACGAGGAAGATTGTGACTGCGAATATCAAGATAAATCATGGGTGGAAGAGGTTGTTGATACTTGTCTATCATCAAGCCCGGTGAAGGTTATAAAGATATTTAATTTTGGTGAAATTTGTTATCCGGAAGAAGACATAAAGGACCAGATAAAGCAGGTCATGCAATTCCTAAAGACAATGCCGGAACTCGAACAAATGATATTGTACTACGATACACCAGAAGATGAAGATTTGATGAAACTATACAAGGGCCTTCACGAGCTTCCTACTGTGGCATCAGCCAATTGTGAGGTCCGGCTAATCTTCCCCAACTTATCAACTACTATCTCCATTAGAAAGGGTAATCTTCTTTAGGGATATCCTTTTATGGTTTCTTAGCCATGAACATGTTTCAGGCAATCAGGCTACAAGTTTGCATAGCTGCTGAAAAAACTCTAAAACTCTGTTTCTGCCGTGTGCTTCTTTCTTTTTCTTTATTGGCTTTGTATTCCCTTTTTAAAGGCTTGTGTTATTGCTTTCTCCTTTTGTCGACTGAGAATGTTTAATATCTTTTATTTGTCTCTCTTCTTCTTATTTGTTGAATAAGGTTAGTGTTCATTGATCTCTTCTTGAAATGGATCATAGTTTCTTGATTATGTCGAGTTACTGTTTACTGTGGATTAGAAAATGAGGGAGTAGTTAAGGCGTTCATTATTTAACAAAAGTAAGAAAAAAAGGGTTGAAGCTTTCAGCACACGTAAACATATATAGGAGTCCCGTTTCAATCCCGAAGAGCACAGCACTTCCCAAGAAGATACTGAAAGAAACACAACACTTCCTAAGGTTCCTCCTGTCCAATATAAACCCTTCTCTGTCATTGTAAACCTTAAGCAGAAAATATCACAACAAAGGTTCTCTTCATCTTATCTGTTTTTATAAAAGCTTTTAAAGAGAACGAGCTATGGCTAACTTCAACTTCAAGTTGTTTTTCAAAACCTACGCGGACAGCATCTAAAACTGGCCTAAACATTTTAACTTGCGAGTTTGTGGCCATCAAGCCACACAAGCGTTGGCACAACCTGGCTGACGAAGGAGCTGAACTCTTCCCCTGAAATTAGGTCGTTGCCTCTTATATCTAACTGCTTCAGTTTCATTAAATCTCTAAGCACCAAATACGCATCCCTGTATTTACTAGGTACCTCTCTTCCAATTTCACCCGAATTAGGGAACGACAAAGAACATAGGTACCTTGTTGTGTCCACTAGGTTCTTGCCGCCGATGTGGTTATGTGAAACATCCAACACTCTTAGCTGCTTCAGATGTCTTAGAGAGTGGAGCGCTGAAAAGCTCTTGATCCTGTTGTTACTCAGATTTAGGCAACAGAGAAGCTGCAACGCCTCCAATCCTACACACAGACCCATACATATTTAATCACACAGATGCTAGCAACTGATATTGAAGACTCAAAAGCCTTAGGAAACACTAGGTACCTTCAGCTGAATGAAGCTTATTGTGACTGAGATCTAACATTTGCACAAATAGCAACTTCTCGACAGAGGCTATCCGAGATAGTGTTAAGTTATTAAGCCTTAGACATACAATATTGTTCATGTTCCTGTACCGAAACAGGTGTCTGGACAGGAACTCGGTGCTTGAAGTCACCTGTGTGCATCAACATTCTCTTTATGACTAACACATCAATTTGAGATTCACAGCTAAAAGGAAGACTAAGTTAGTACCTTGTGGAGAAGAGCTACACTGTACTCATCCTTGTAGTACTGGTCATGCCAAGAATCAAGGGCCATCAGATCGTTATACAGCTGGAGGATTTCTTTATAATGGACACCTTTAACAGCATCATCATCCGAGATCGTAGTTTCCTCAGCCATCAAAAGCTTCGCAAGAATGAGCTTTCCAAATTTGCTATTTAAAAAATAGGAAACAAGAACTCAAAAGGTCAAAAGACTATACAATTTGTCTTTTCCATTTAATCTAGAAAAAGTTTACAGGACTATTTCATACCTGTCAGGCAACTTACGAAATTGTTCAATCTCTATCTTTATAGCTTGCTTACGCCACTCAAAACCCGTATCAGCCTTTAACTGATTCAAGGCCATAAGAGAATTCAAATCCTTCGACGACTGTGCATCCAAATAGTCAAAACCATCCGTCCATGAAACAGTGCCTTCCTGTGACTCTCCAACAGTGTCATAAATATGCACTGTAAATACAAACTCATAAGGAGTGCTCAAGTTACATCCCGTGGAGGAAACAATTTCTCGAGACTTGCCAAGGCTGACCTTCACTTTGACAGGTTCTGTACTGTCAAATTTCAGACGAGCAACCCATACACAAGACACTTGAGAGTTCTTCTCCGGAACTGGTTCCCAAACAAGATCCTCATTGCTTTTTAGTTCAGAATCAATAGTAACAGTAGAGGAGCTAACTCCACTGACAGCTTGGTCAAAGTAAAGAATCAATGGAAAAGAACCAGACTCGGAACAGTAAGTAGTGAACTTAGAAGAAGAATAAGAGCCATTAAAGCAGCCAGGTCCAGATAGAATGATAGTGGAACCATCTGAAGGCCACGAGGAAGCACGAAGAGAAGTCTCCATTTTAACAGTTTGATCAATAAGCCAAAGATAATAAAACCAACCACTTTGGTCATCTTCTTCAGTAAATATAGCATTGTGTACATAGTCAAATTCACGACGAATCGTTTCCTTTGGCGTAAACCCATCAGCCTTTTTGGCGATTAAACTTGAAAGAAGTACACTGCATAATTTAAATCAACCAAAACAATAAAAGTAAACTTGATAGTACCACAAATGCGTCCATATGTTTAAATAATGCATCATACCTACGATTGTGCCAAGCAGAATAGTTGCTAAAGTTATCATTGATCATATCAGTTGTATGCTGCAACTCATCCTGTTCTGACGTCTTGGTTAGCTCCACAACAAACCTTACATAAAAAATTAGAGAACAGAGACATCAAAGATATGAAAAGATGCAAAAAAGCTTATTGACATTAATGTGCATATATAAGTCTCACCTGCGATAATTCCAAAGGTGAAAGTTCCTGAGAACTAGATTCTTTTTTATATCGTCGTCAAGCTTTTGATATTTATTCAAAAGTTGCAATTCTTTATCTAAGGAGGAACAGTGCCCTTTACTCAAAACCCACTTACGATGATACCATGCCCCATACGACTTGAGATTTCTCTTTAAAGCATTCTCTACCTGGATTTAACCAAAGAGATGATCAGCATTAATGGGAAGCAATCAATATTTATGAGTAAAAAAATATTTGCAACTCACGACTTCAAGTTCTTTATGGAGAATTGAGTTGACCAAGCTTGGATCTGCAGAGTCAAGGTTATACTCTACGGCAAGTTTCCTATAGTTCCAAGCAGTGTAGGCCTCCGGATTGATTTCTAGAAGCTTCGCGCTTAATTGAATTGCTTCCTTTGTGTAACTATAGAAACCATTGATTAGATTGATTGATTGAGATAGAAGGAAAGAGAAGAAGAAGACTTAGACTGTACGTTACATCTTTTGATGGTGATTGGACATGAACTGGGACTGGAGCGACCGGAGCTCTAGGGCTTCAGAAGCGGAGGCTGCCTCCTCTTCTGGCTTCAAAGCCGCATTCCTCTTACGACCGTGCATTCTATTCTGGTACGAGTGTCGTATTCTAGTTCACCGGAAACCCTAAAAACACAACAATACTCCCCTCCGTTATGTATGATTTTTTAAGTTTTTTAGATTAAGAAACTATGGATTTTTTTTCTTTTGGTAAGCAAGAAACTATGATTTTGATGCAAACGAAAAATTAATTTAACCAATAAAAATAAATATGGTCATAAAATATCAAACAAATATAATTTTTATCTAAAAACTGAAAATAAAAATTAAAAATAACATAAAAAAACTAAAATTTCTAAATATCTTATTATATAAAGCTTGATGTCAAAGTTACTCATTAACTAGATTGTGACACGTGTTACTTGTATCAATAAGATGTTGACATATGTCAATTTTAAATTTACAAAAACATTAAAAAGAACTAAAACTTAAAAAGTAAAAGTTCTAAACCTATTGTAAAAAGAAAATATACTAACTATCAATATTTATTTATTTTTTATTTTTAATATTTTAATTTTACTACGTTGTAGTATTTTTAGATTTTACTTATTATTTAGTTAAATTTGATTTCTTATTAGAAATTCGTTATGATTTTTAAATTTATTTTTATATTATTTTAAATTTTTCTTTTTAGGTAAGATATGTAAGATCAATAATTATTTTTTTCTTATTTTTTTAAATTTTGTAGCATTTTATATTTTATATCTCTAAATTATCTAAAAAGGAAATCTACTAACTATCATTGTTAATTTTCTATTTTTAATATTTTAATTTAATTACGTTGTAGTCTTTTTAGAGTTTGGTTATTATTTAGTTAAATTTGATTTCTTATTAAAAATTTGTTATGATTTTAAAATATAGTTTTGATATTATTTTGCATTTTTCTCTTTAATTAAGGATATGTAAGATCAATATATATATTTTCTTATTTTTATAAATGTGGTAGTATTTTTAAATTGTGTTTATATTTTATATCTCTAAATTATCTAAAACTAATATATCATCGTGTATATAATTTTCAATTTTATTTTTATTAGTCAAATTAACTATCTTTCAATTTCTTAAATTTTATTGGGTTGGTCATAAACTCATTGCAATCGTGTAGATATTTTTTTTCTTTTCATCCATAATATTTTTGAGTAAACAATTTTAAAGAAATATTTTAGTGGTTATACAAACTGTCATAAGCAAATTTTAGTGGTGAAAAGAAACTACGTTAAATTGAAAGTAAATGAACAAAAAATGGTTTAATTTGTTCACAAAGTAATTTATAGGTGCTGATAAAGAGCAAATTTTAACAATAAAATATTTTTGGATGTAAGAAAATATTTTTAGTGGTAAAACATATAGTAAAATTGTACGTGGATTATAATAAGATGACGTTTTGACGGGTTAACTCCATCTAAAACATGAATAAGTTGCAGAACATTTTTGAAATTTGAAAATATTGGTTTTTGGTTGACTAGCTACTCATCTGCTTGATCATGGGTTTAACCTCCCGTAATACTATTTGTAATGATTAATGTTTAAAAAAAGTTTTGTGGCTGATAATATAGTTTTAGATTATTGTAATAATTGTAATAATAATTTAAAATAAAAAATATAAATTAATTTATTAAAATAAAATTATTTCTCTAAGAATATTTATATATTTATTTCTAGAAAATATAATTTATTTAAAAAATATATATATTCTTTTAAAATTTTATTTTAGTACATATTTTTAAAATCCGTGCATTGAGTGAATCCTAATTTAATTTTATATAATTAAAGAAACGGAGAAAGTATTAAACATACCAAAGCAAATTTTAACAAAAATAAAAAAACATAAAAAATAAATAAATGGAGAGGCTTGCAGGACACGAAGACATAGGAGACACGTGTCGATCCGGAGGAGCACAACACTGCCCAAGACCACTGCTTCAAGCCTTCAACCTCAACGCCATGTCGATCCGGAGGAGTAACAACATTTTTTAATGCGACTCTATGCGACTTTACAAATACACACACACAAAGACAAACCTAGAGGATTTCAAAAGACCCTAATGATGAGAAAACTATATCGTTGTAGGTTTTTTGTTGGGCTCTGCTTTGGTTGTTAAAGTAAGTTTTCTCCATTTTCTTCTTACTCTTCATGTCTACTTTTTCCTCCAACGAATTGGTTCTGTATTTGTCTCTGTTTTTTTAGCAATTTTTTGGTTTTCGGTTGTGTATCTTAATATAGTGAATACATCTGATGTGGTTTAGTGTACATGGTATTTTAATAGAAACATCAAAGACCTTGTTTTTTTATTATTTGACCTCTTGTTTCAAATATCTTACCGGAGTTATTTCATATCTTTGTTCAGGTTATAAGTGTTGTTCTATATCTGTCACAAAATGAAATCAAAAAGGAAAAACATGGTTGTTGGTCGTGGTTCTACTGATTTAATCAGCGGTTTACCAGATGCACTGATTTGTAACATCTTATCCTTCCTTCCCACAAAAGAAGCTGTTTCAACTACTGCTCTAGCCAAAAGGTAGAAGCCTTTACTTGCGTTTGTACCAAATCTTAGACTTTGATGACTCCATCTATTTCCATCCTCGAGAAAGAAATTTTATGAGTTTCGTGGACAGTGTCTTGGCTTTGCAAGCGAAAGCCAAAGCTCCGTTGAAGAGATTCCACGTCAAGTGCAAAGATGTTGTTGATCAGTATACGGTTCTTGAATGGATACCCAAAGTCTTGAAACGTGGTGTCTTAGATATTGATCTTTGCATCCCTACCTCTCTCGGTTATTGCTCGAGATCGAATTTTTATCCTCTGCCTTCTGAGATCTTTGTGAGCACGAAATTGGTTAGGCTAAAGATTGAATTTGAAGATGGTGTCAACATTGATGTAGAAGGTGATGTTTCTCTTCCCAAGCTCAAGATTTTACATCTTGATTATTTTCAGACAGATACCTGTACGTTTAACAAGCTTCTCTCTGGCTGTTACGCGCTTGAAGAATTAGTGCTGGTTAATTTGAAGTGGAACTGGAACTAATTGGAACCTATGCATGGCTACCTGACGGTATCCATCCCAACCTTCAACAGACTTAAGTTTTGTCGTTCTGGAAAACTTTTATGAGGTTGAAGATGTTGATGAGGCTAATGAGAGTGTGCAACTGTTATTTGATAATCCACATCAGGTCTACCTAGAATATTCTGATACTATGGCGGATATGTATCAAGAAGTGAGTTTTGATTCGCTTGTGGAAGCAAGTATCAGAATTCGATTGACACCTGATCAGATTGTACATGTAACATCTTCAATTTTTACTATCGTTTAGGTACCTTGCATTAGGCGAATCATGAGTATCCCATCAGTCTGCTGTGCGTTGGGTGTAAGTCCATAACGTTATGACTTACGAAGGTTCGGAGCGGGTCATGCCTGGTCGGACGCAATATGACGATGTAATACGAAGGAATGTGTATCTCTTTTAGATTTTGTGTCTAGGGATGTCGAGCATTGCCTTGGAATATAATGTATTTGTAGAAGGCCTTCCTTAGGGTAGAAGCATGCATATTCATTATTTCCGCTGCATATTTAAATTCGAGTCTTCATGCATTACACTTCATTATGATTGTTGCATTGTATCATTGCTTGTTGGTTGAATTCGTATTGCTTGCGGTTTGGGGATAGGTAGATGGGTAGAATTCCTTAGATATCGTGGGGTAAGATTTCCTTAGATATCGACCTCACTAAGTAATGCTAGATTATTTATGATTCTACTTCATTTTTTTCGCAGGAATCTTTAGCCGAAAGATTTTCGTAGTAGAAGCAACGTTACCTAGGCGAATCAATGTAGGTTTTACGGCTTTTCTAAATTCTTACTATGTATATTATGTGTGGTTTTCAAAAGGATTCGAAAGCTATATAAACATTTTGGTAACGATTTTTGCGTATATTATATATATGTAAAGACTTGGATTTTAAAAAGCTAAATGGTTATTCCAACTGATATTAAGTTTAGTCCGGGCTTAACACAACTTTCGCTCGTGGTACAGGTTGCAAAGCCTTAGGTCGTGTTCGAGAGGTCGGGCGCTCGCGGTTGGATGACCAGGGTGATTAGATTCGTTATGAAAGCATTGGTTACTGACTACGAGAGTGCTACATAATGCTTCCGATTTGTTCTTATATTTAGGACGGATTGGGGGTGTTCAAGTGTGGTATCAGAGCATAGTTAAGTGATGTTGTGGAAAACCATATTTTCAACGTTTTATTGAGTAAATGTGTCGCAAAACTGTCTAGAAAATTGATTCGGTCACTTGCTAAATTCTATATTCATAGGAATGTTCATAGAAAATTATTCGGTCATTTGTTAGATTCTAGGTTAGGAATCTTTATAAGAACAAGACTCATCTTTATTTCCTTGTAGTATGCCACCAAAAAGTGGTCGTGGAAGTGGTTGTGGACGTGATAGGATGGGGAGAAGGGGATGGGCTACGGTTCTACTGCCCCGAGGGTATTACTATCGTGAGATTGAGAGGGGGGAGTCATCGAGGAGTGCTACTGAACGTGCATCCAATACTGTGAAAGATACTCCTAAGAAGCTGATAGGATTACTAAGGGAAATCACTCCTGAGAAGAAGCTCGTGGAGAAGCCTGAGCAGGAAGTCCAGGAAAGTTAAAAGGAATGTGTTTGTTTGGAACCATAACCCGAAGAGAAAGAGGTCGTGATGGTAAATGATTACATTATCATCTCCTCAGGTTCCTTTCAGTCGCTACGGGCATTTGGAGCACCATCTGAGTGTCATAAACATCTCTTCTGGTAGCTCTGCCACACCGTCTATAGTACCTAGTCCCTACGCTTACACACCCTTGATCGATGGGGATGATCTGCTGGACTTAGACTTTGGGGATCTCCCTGATCCACTCCTGGACATTCCGGAGTTCATTGTCCCTTCACCTGATACCCCGATCACCATGACATGGAGGGATACTCCACCTGTACTTGAACTTGGAACGGATCTCCTGTTTGAAGTTATCCCGATGGACGAGACAGTCAGCGCACCAGGCGTACAGGTACCCTACTGTTTTCTTTGTGGGCAACTAGGACATTACCCGCTTGACTGCCAATTTTACAGTTCGTACGCACCAGCGTGCAACATCTGCTTGATTTGCAGAGTGAGAGGACATTACTCCAGCACTTGTCCGACACTGAGGATTGACACTCCGACTCACACACCGACTCCTACTCCACCCCGATCTCACGCTACCGACCCATCATCTTCCCAGACTCCACCCACTGGTTACCCAGATTGTATCTGCTCCCAGTGTAGCTTTAGGTTCCCTTGATCCTTGTAGATATCCTAAACCCTAGTTAGGTAACCAGCACTAATCATATTTTTGCGTGTACAATACCGGCTTTGGTTAGGCCCCTAGTAACTTTTAGTTCTATCTTGTATCATTTTTTTGGGTGTGGTTGGTTTGTGACGAGGTTTGAATAAGTGGTGTGTGTATATGGATACGAGAGTGATGTTTAAAACTTATGTTATGATATGTTTCAAATAGTATATACACACCACTTATTCAAACTTCGTCACAAACCAACCACACCCAAAAACATGATACAAGATAGCACCGCAAGTCACTAGGGACCTAACCAAAGCCGCTGCTGTACACGAAAAAATATGGTTAGTGTCGGTTAGCTAACTAGGGTTTAGGATATCTACAAGGATCAGGGGAACCTAAAGCTACACTAGGAGCAGATACAACCTGGGTAACCAAAGGGTGGAGTCTAAGAAGATGATGTGCCGGTAGCGTGAGATGGGGTGGAGTAGGAGTCGGTGCGTGAGTCGGAGTGTCAACCCTCAGTGTCGGGCAAGTGCTGGAGTAATGTCCTCTCACTCCGCAAATCAAGTACATGTTGCACGCTGGTGCGTACGGGCTATAAAACTGGCAGTCAAGCCGGTAATGTCCTAGTTGCCCACAAAGGAAACAATAGGGTACCTGTGCGCCTGGTGCGCTGACTGTCTCGTCCACCGGGATAACTTCAGTCAGGAGGTCCGTTACAATTCCAAGTGCAGGTGGAGTATCCCTCCATGTCATGGTGATCGGAGTATCAAGTAAAGGAACAATGAACTCCGGAATGTCCAGGGGTGGATCAGGGAGATCCCCAAAGTCCAAGTCCAGCAGATCATCCCCATCGATCAAGGGTGTGTAAGCGTAGGGACTAAGCACTATAGACGGTGTGGCAGAGCTGTCAGAAGAGATGTCTATGACACTCGATGGTGTATGAATGCCCGTAGCGACTGAAAGGAACCTGAGGAGATGCTAATGTAATCCTCTACCATCACGACCTTTTAACTTTCCTGGACTTCCTGCTCAGGCTTCTCTGCGACCTTCTTCTCTGGAGTGATTTCCCTTAGTAATCCTATCGGCTTCTTAGGAGTATCCTTCGCAGTATTGGATGCACGTTCAGCAGCACTCCTCCATGACTCCTCCCTCTCAATCTCACGATAGTAATACCCTCGGGGCAGTAGTCCCGTCGCCCGTCCCCTTCTTCCCATCCTACCACATCCACTACCATGTCCACGTCCTTTTTTTGGTGGCATACTACAAGGAAATAAAGACGAGTCTTGTTCCTATAAAGATTCTTAACCTAGAATCTAACAAATGACCGAATAACCTCCTATGAACATTCCTATGAATATAGAATTTAGCAAGTGACCGAATCAATTTCCTACACAGCTTTGCGACACATTTACTCGATAAAACATTGAAAATATGGTTTTTCGTAGCATCGCTTAACCATGCTCTAATATCACGCTTGTAACACCCCCGATCCGTCCTAAATATAAGAACAAATCGGAAGCACTACGTAGGACTCTCGTAGTCGGCAACCAAGGTTTTCGGAATGAATCTAACACGCTGGTCATCCAACCACGAGCGCCCGACCTCTCGAACATGACCTAAGGCTTTGCAACCCGTACAGCGAGCGAGAGTTGTGTTAAGTCCGGACTACACTTAATATCAGTTGGAATAACCATTTAGCTTTTGAAAATCCGAGTCTTTACGTATATATAATATACATGAAAATCGTTACCAAAACGTTTATATAGCTTTCAGATCCTTTTGAAAACCATTCATAATATACATAGTAAGAATTTACAAAAACTGTAAAACCTACATTGATTCGCCTAGGTCATGTTGCTTCTACTACGGAGATCTTTCGGCTAATGATTCCTGGGAAAAAAATAAAGTAGAATCATAAGCAATCTAGCATTACTTAGTGAGGCCGATATGTAAGGAAATCTTATCCCCACGATATCTATGGAATTCTACCCGTCTACCTATCCCCAAACCGCAAGCAATAATTCAACCAACAAGAAATGATACAATGCAACAAGCATAATGAAGTGCAATGCATGAAGACTCGAATTTAAGTATGCAGCGGAAATAATGAATATGCATGCTTCTACCCTAAGTAAGGTCTTCTACGAATACATGATATCTGAAGGCAATGCCCGACAACCTTAGACAGAAAGTCTTAAAGAGATCCACATTCCTTCGTACTACATCGTCATGTAGCGTCCGGCCGGACATGATCCGCTCCGAACCTTTGTAAGCCATAACGTTACGGAGTTACACGCAACGCACAACAGAAGGATGGGATCCTCATGATTCGCCTCATGAAAGCTACCTAAGCGATAGTAACTAACATGCAAGAAAGCAATAATATAACAATAGGACGGCATAACTACAATGGTAGGAGATGACATTTACACACCCAGATCTAATGGTAAATCATTTGATTAATCCACATACTAAAGAGTGGCTTTTACCTATTCTCCAGGAATTTATGGATCAGGAGGATGTTCAAATTATTAAGAGTTTGCCTATTAGCAAATCTATTAAGCCAGATCGGTTGGTGTGACATTTTACAAATTCCGGTCGGTACTCAGTTAAGTCAGGTTATAAGGTAGCTCAAGCCATGAAGGGCGAAATCGAATACCGTCCTAGTTGTAATGTCCTGAAGGCTCAGGCTTGGAATCTTCCGATACCACATAAAACCAGACATTTTTTCTGGCAGATAGCGTCTGGTTCTCTCCCGGGGACGGTGCGATTAGCTTCTCAGGGAGTTCATTGTGACACGGTATGTAAGAGATGTGATCTAGCAGCACAGAGTATTAATCACACTTTCTTTAAGTGTCCTCATTCCCGACAAATATGGGAAATGGTCTTCGTTGGATTACCCACAGACAATTTTCCATACGATTCGGTGTATTCAAATTTGTATTTTATTTATGGTAAAGGGATAGTCCCTATGGCTTTAGGATACTCATCTTTCGATACCGTGGCTTGTTTGGTTCTTATGGAAGAATAGGAATAAGAAAGTCTTTCAAGGGTTACAATCAGAGCCAATAAGTATCATTAATCAGTCTTTAGGTGAACAATTGTTGTGGGAAGAAGCCCAAATAGCCTCAAGGGTTAGTCCGGGTTCACCGGAACCCTTGTATACTCATGAGCCGATAATTCGTTGTCAAGTTGATGGTTCGAGGAAATCTACAGAACCAAATTCAGGATTGGGATGGTGGTGTGGTGATGGTGAGAATCAGACTTTAAAGTATTTTCAGAGATAAGTTTGGTTTTGATAAATTGTACACGGTTGAACCCCACGAGTCTAGCGGAGGTTTAGCTTTATTTTACAATGATGTAATAAAACTTGATGTTCTTTCTGCTAGTGATCGCTTAACAGATGTTCAAGTATTTTTGGGACAACAAATTATGTTTATGTCATTTGTTTATGGGGATCATGTGCCCAAGTCCCGTGAAAAGGTGTGGGATGATTTAATTCTAATTGGGTCGACACGTACGGATCCCTGATTTGTGATAGGAGATTTTAATGAGCTTATTGGTAACCATGAGAAGTCTAGGGGGGTTTCAGAAGCTTTTGACGTCTCCCTGTGCACGATTATACCGCTTTCCCTTCTTTATATTTCTTATCTGATTCTCTCCTTATTATGTCTCTTAAGATCAACAGAGACTTGCAACCCTTTTCTTCGATTTTTCCAAATAGAGAAGACATGATAAACCAACTCTTTTATCCCCTCCAAGTCTTCGATTCAGAAACTTTGTATGGATCCCCTAATCCTAATCCTTTTGAATAAAAAAAAAAAAATTCTTCATGATCCATCGATTTTTTTAATCTCTTCATGTTCGTGTCAAATCAGTCCTCTATCATCTATTCATAACTGATCATCCAAACACAATATGGCTCGGTTCTTTTCTCGAAGTGACGAAGAAGAAGACACTCAACGTCTTTGACTTTTCCAATCTGATTTACATGTAACCGAGCAAGGCAGAGGAGATATTCTCTATCCACACGTGTTAAGATGACTTTTCTTCTAAAACGTAATTACACCAAATTTAATTAACCTCCTCACAGACCTTTTTATGGGCCAAGTTTAATTAAATTAGGTATTGGGCCACCAAACTTGAACTGAGCCCAAACCAAAACTAACCTCTCTTTCTCGATGGTTTCTGATCTCGACGGCAAGGAAAAAAATGAAGCTTCCAATGGACAGTACTCCGACTTCCGGTATACTGCACTCTTAATCCGATAAGTTTGACATCAACCCCACCGTCTTCATCAATCTCCTTTCTAATATTGACCGGTTGAAATCACCTTATCTCTAATTCCTTAAGGATCTTCTTTTCTTTAAACTCAAATTTTTTTTTATACTCACTGTGAATCACCGCCATTGATGCCAGATCTCTAATTGGTGAACTAAAGCTTCGACTTTGTCTTCACCATTGTTGATTTAATGTCTTATATGATAATATTAATAGTCATTGAAACCCAAAGAGTTAAACCATGCTATCTCCTTCTCTAAGTCTTCGACATTACAACAACAAAAACCCAAAAACATGTATGATCTCAACTCCTTCAAGTTAAAACTCGGCTGTAATAGATTCAGTCTTTCTTCTCTAACCTTTCCCACGTTCTTCACACAACTCCGATGAAGAGCACAAGACCTTCCTAGAAATTTATGATTAGTTCTGCCTCTATCAAATTCAAAGCGATTCATTACACTGTATAACTCTTTCTTTGCTTGCTTCTTCAAACACAAACACTTCTGAACATACTCTCGATCTTATATGCTTGAATTCTCTACTAGCCACAAATCCAGGATCACACCCGAAACAAGACCAGATCTCTATCGAGCCCTGCTCTGATACCAATTGAAAACGCATATTTGTGGCTAAGTCTAGTTAGGATCTATTTTGTGTTTGTATGAGCTTAAAGTAAATAACACACAAGCTTTGTTAATGGGGTTCGGTTTTTCCTACATCCCCGGGATCTAGTCCAGAACAAGATAGCAATTACAACTGCATATGATACAAGCACTACTATGCCTATCATTCTTTTCTAGATGAATACCATCAAAAGATCTCTTTATCTTGTTGATGGGGCAACACCACACATATTGTGTGCATCTCTCCAAACTACCTTGAAACGCGCAGGTCTTCATGAAGCGCCCTCTTGGTATTTATATCAATTGCCCAACCCCTAGGGTTGGCAACTTTCCTATTATACAACAAATAGGAAATTGAGAACTTTCCTTTTTCTTTTTGGATAAGGAAAGTTTCTCTTCATGATCTCATCTTGAATCTTCCATTCAAGATGTTCATTCAGCTAAGCAGCCGCCACTTGGCTTGTCCAAGTCGGCCTTAAGCTTCTGTACTCAAACTCTTCAACTCAGCTTCTTGTACTACTTCTTGTATTATTCTCGGAACTAGTACAAGAACTGCTTCGGACGTTTGATACCATCTCCGTTGTATCTGACCCTCTTGGCTTGTCCAAGTTGTCTCCAAACTTCTGTATTTCAACTCTTCCAAGTACTCACACAGTTCGGCTTCCTGTATAACTTCATGTACTACTTTGGAACTTCACATATGTTCTTACTGCAGTTGTGTCAAGTAGTGCCTCAACAACTTTGTTAGTTCTGCTTATTGTCTTCACACCATCTATGAGACATCTGTGATAATTCTATCTTGTTGTCTCATATATCACAATGTTGTATAACATCCTGGTTTAGTAGCAATCCCATGGCATGTTTCAGACAACTTATAAAAACTCATTCAACACAACACTTTCATTGTAAACATCAAAACTTAAAAAGATTAGGAGAAAGATATGTGACTAACCTTGAGGGTGGCATAAGACAAGTAGAGAATCTTGACATTGCATATTCCCGTGAGAAGCCTTGTTACATTAATCTTGTCCTTTGCAATATTGCCAGATGTCCGTCTACGTTTGAGCTTAGCTTCAACGAGCGAGTTAAAACTCACTTGTTGATACCTATCCGCGATAGTATCCGAGTACTTGAGGTAGACCAGATTTGGGTTGTCAAATAACAATGACACAAACTGGTAAAAATCATCACCCTCATCATAAAATTTAGTCTCATCAAAACGAGAATACACTAGTCTCTTGAGGGTTGGGATAGACACGGTAGTTTAGGTTCCACACGCTCGTCCCACATCAAATTAACCAGCACTAATTCTTCGAGATCGCGGCATCCAGAAAGAAGGTTGTTAAACATACGTGTATCGATCCGAAAACAGTCAAGATGGAGGGTCTTAAGCTTCGGAAGAGAAACATCACCGTCCACCTCAATGCTGACGCCACTCCTAAACTGTATATTCAGCCTAACCAATGTCTTGCTCACAAAGATCTCAGAAGGCAGAATATTTAAAGAGTAGGCACAATTCCGAGACGAATAGAGGTGTAGATCAATATCTAACACACCACGTTTCAACACTTTGGGTATCCAATCCAACACCCGAGACTCGTCGACATCATCTCCACACTTGAGGTGGAATCTTTTCAACGCAGCATTTTCTTGCAAAGCCAATACACCATTCACAAAATTCATAAAACTTAGAGAATCCTTACTTCGTCGAGGATGGAAATAGATGGAGTCATCAAAATCAAGATTGGGTACAAACTTAAGCAAAGGCTTCCACCTTTTTGCTAGAGCAGTAGTTGAAGCAGCTTCTTTTGTTGGAAGAAAGGTTAAGATGTGACAAAGAATTTCGTCTGGTAAATCGCTGATTATATCTCCATAATCATCAAAACCCTTCTTTCTCGAACCTATCTTGTGACAGAAACAGATCCACACTTACAACCTGAACAAAGAAGACATGTAACTCCTGTTAGAGAAAGGATTCCGAATTTTAGCTTTTATCAACTACAAAACATAGAAAGAGACACAGAACCAAAATCGTTGGAGAGACATACGAAATGAGAAGTCAATGATATCAGGTTATTTGGAGAAACCAAAGAGTCAGAGACAGGGTTCTATAACAAAGCCAGGGAAGTGTAGAAGACGAAGCGTTACGGTTTATTTTCTAGAAATCATCTATTGGGCTTTGTGTGCATGCGTAAAGTAGCATGCTTTCGTCAAGTGACAACTGAATTTTTTACTAACTTTTTAAAGTAGACAACCTTTAACGTTTGGTTCATAGATTTGTTTTGAATGTAATAAGAGCATGGCATTGGTGAGAGAATCGTTAAGTCTGTTGATACATTTTTATATATTTTAATATTTATAATGTAATTTAACTTGCAGATAATATTTGAAATTTTATTTTTACTTAAATGTAATTTAACTTGAATATTATATAATATATTGATATTTGTAAGGTAAAACTTAACTTGAATACTTATTTTAATTTGTATCTACAGTTAATAGATTTTAACTCATATAAAAATAAAAATTTAAATATAATTAGTAACGATAATGTATTTGTAAATACTATTAGTACATTATAAATACTATTAAAATAATATTATATATACTTACTCATGCATAGCTTGTTAGATATATGCAATTTTATTTTGTAATTTATCATAGAATTCAAAATAATAATAAGAGCATATAACAATTAATCAAGAAAAAAGTGTCGATTATGCCATGAACAGTACCAATCTTTCTCTTCTATGCCATTTTCGTGAAACCCTTTTCTCGTCTGCCACAGAGGGTTCCAAAAAGTATCATTTTGCCATTATCCCAATTTGCGACGCTTATACAATTGAAGGGAAAAAATCTTCGTTTCTTCTTCTATCTCTGGCTTATCTTCTTCTTCTTTGTTTCTTCTTTTCCCCTCAGAAATCTTGGTTTCTTCTTCTCTCTCTTGTCTTATCATCTTCTTCTTTGTTTCTTCTTCTTCACTACACATCTGCCTGAACAGTCCGACGTAATGATGAATTTCTTTCTACAGTCACTTCTACAGCCAAATCCTCCGCTTTTTCCGCCTCCACCCGCCCCGGTCGGCGAGACAGGGAAACCTAGTTCTGAACCCGATCCTTGGTATGTAAGAGAAGTATTGCGTTCTTATATCTGATCTGATTTCTAACGAAAATGGTTGTTAAACGGAACAGGGAAACCGATCTGATAGACCAGTTAATAGATCCAAGATCTTTGTCCATCCAGTTTTTTTATATGAGGATAGACCAAATGTTATCTGATAGACTATTTTTTCTCGATAGACCAATTACAAGATCTAAAAATTTTGTCCACCCAATGTTTTTTATATGACGATAGAACACTTCTTATCTGATACACATACTTCAGGAAAGGTTTTGGTCTACCATTACTTTTTTGGTCACTCCGTCTTTGGTAACTTACAAGTTACCTACTGTGCAGGTTAGCTGGGGGGGGGGGGTTGACGACATCCACCAGGAGGGGTTCTTGTCTACCGTTAATTTTCTTCAAAGAAATTCGATTATATCTACTTTTCCATGTCTAACATATATACTTGTCCATTGTGTAGGTTATCTCAGCAGATGGACCACAATATTAACCTCACGTACTTGTCCACCGAATTTATTTATGTCGCTCATTATTATGTCTTAGTAGACCAAATTCAATGCATGAGCTGTTTATTTTCCCCATTATTATGTCTCCAATGCAGGTCTGATGACCATGCAAGGAGAATTGGGTATGTTCTCCCTCCGTAGGACCAGTTTTAAATAGTCAAGGTCTGTGAACTGTAGTTTCCTCAGTTTCAACATTCAACGGACGCAGTAGGTGTCCACTGTTGACATGTTTGTCCCTAATGCAGGTCTGCTTACCACGAAAGCGCTTGACCTATAATACATCAGGTGGACCAGTTACAGCAGCCAAGGTATGTCCACCCCCATTTATGTCTTTGTTTTGGGACTAGACTAAATAGGCATGATTCATGTCCATCACAACCATGTCCCCATTTACATATTCATATATGTTTGGTCATCCACTGTTGATTGTGAAAATTGGTATTCAAAACCCGTTTGTCTATCGATTAACTAACATATTCATTTCTCGTTACTGTAGTAATGTTGTTGGGGTACTCACTGACAATGATGTGGCCATGGTGGACTAGATCAGACATACAAGGTAGATGTCCACTCGCTGATGGACCATTCGCAAGTCACACAATAATTGTTAGTCCATTTTTGTACAAACAACATTTAATGTTTGTCCTATGCGGTGGAAATTGTACATCTGTTGTTTTTGTCTATTGTTTCTTCTACCACTATCCTAGTCGATGGACATGTATTCTTGTTGTTTGTGTCTACCTTTAATATGGCTTCACAACTAATGCAGTGTTTTTTTGTCTACCTTATTATCATCTCTCTATTACAATATAACTGTAGCCAATTTAATGAAACTTGTCCATACACAATTTACTGGCGATAGACATTATAATGCCGATGGACATGTCTTTCTCTTGTTTTTGTCTACCTTCCCGCATATGTTTGTCCCATGCGGTGGAAATTGTTACTCAGAAGTTTTTGTCTATCCTTTCTTTTCTTATATCTTTATCCTAGTCGATGGACATGTATCCTAGTTTTTGTCTATCCTTTCTTTTCTTCATCCGTGTCTTTTTTACAACTCATTAAACTGGAGTGTATTTTCGTCTTTTACTCTATTAATAAAACAACGAAAATGACATTTTTGATAAGGAAATAAGTAAAGTGGCATTACTCAAAAGATTTTTAAACAAAATGTCATTCTTAACCAAATTCCCATTAATCAACTTATTAAACTATTGTGAATTTGATTTATCATAAAAAAATAAAGATATCTATTACAAATAAGAAATCCTTTAGGAGATTTTCAAATGAGAATTAATTTTCACCCACTTTGTTTTAGAAATAAACTATATATATATAATTACTTTTATTTGGGAGCCCCTTTGGTTCAATGGTTGATTAATGTTTTTACATCAGGAGGTCTGGGGTTCGAATCCGAGATCTCCCGAGTGACAAAAAAATAATAATGAATCTGAAATCCTATATCATTCCAAATTATAGGTATCTTACTCATTCGGATATTTAAATTGATGATACACGGATCCCATTTATATATAAACTGTTCAAATATTTGTATAAGACTTATAAATATTTTATAAAAAATAGTAGAATTGCTTAAAATTTGTGTAGCTATTTTTTTTTGTTAGTGGATATTCAGATCCGAAACTAGATAGTTGTTTTATGGATTCGATGACTATGGATCTAGTATCCCAAAATTTTAGCTAATCTATCTGTGATGATCACCTTTATCAACAACCAAAGTAACAAAAATAAAAATCTTGATAAATCCGTAAATTCAAGTCGAGATAGTTGTTCATTGATCTGACGGATCCCAAAAAAGCTATCTTAAAAAAGAAATATTTAGTAAAACTAATTGGTGTTCACCCTTATATAACAATCCCATAAAACAAAAACAAAGTCTTGAGAAATTCGCAGATCCAGATCTAAATAGTGTTGGAATTCAATCTTTGATTAATCTTCAAATTGGTAAATAGGAATATTGAAAGAAGAAAGTGATGAAGTTGTGACAGAGATCAAAGCAAGAGAGAAGAAGAAACGAGAGAAGGAGAAGAGACAAGTGAGAAGGCTTTTGGTTAAGGAAGAAAAGAGAAATGGAGTTGGGCCAGATATCAATTAGCCCACTAATGTAAATGGTTTTTGTTATATCTACAAAACCATAGGTTTAAGTTATGAAGCTCATATATATATAAGTGTAATGTGTATAATCGAAGTTATCAAGAAAGTTTAAGAAACAAAGGTGGCTAAACCTAGTACTGTTCAACATGGTAGCAGAGCTGTTTGATCTTGGTGTTCTTGAGATCTGAAGAAACGTACAAAGATTCACATGGAGAAAATGTTAAGACAGTGTAATATTTGCAAAAAGTACAATCACTATGAAGACAAGTGTTACATGAAGATGCGCTATGAAACTCAGTTTTCCTCCAAGCAATTCAGGCCAAGAAGAGAGTGTTTTGCTTGTGGGAAACTTGGGCACTTTGAGAAAGATTGTCGGACTAAGCATCACCAAGAGAGGCAGGCACAAATACACCTAGAAGAAGGAGGGTTATTCGATGTCACACACAATGGAGAACAAGCAAATGGTGATGAAATGTGGTTGATAAATAGTGGTGCAACGAACTATATGACTAAAGAAGAAAAACTATTCACTACCTAAGATATACTGTAAGAATTTGTTAAATTTTTAATGGAAAAATGATTGCCAGCTACGCCAAGTATAAACCAACACATCGCCACACATACAAACAATATAAATATTTTATTAATACAAGAACTATTGTCATTTCATAAGGACATGCATAAGCAAACATGAGTTATGTGTACAATATCATAACCCTCTAATTCTGATGCTTTGTTTGCCGGAATCTGGTGTTAACCATTATTAACCGGCATTAACCAATATTGACCAAAAAAAATTAATTATTTTTACAAACAACAAAAATTAAAAAAAAAAATACATAACTTTACTAAAAGATTATATAATAAAACTTTACTACAAAATAGTATAACAAATATATATTTTCCTTTTGTAAATCAATAGTTGTTTTTAATTTTATACCATATCATTTGTATACCATACCATATTACATAGAAATGTGTTCCCAATAGCACAAATGATATACCTCAGGACCAAATGTCTACCATCTATCTGTGTAGATGAATTGCAATCATATAGTCCGTTTCCGAACAGGCTCCAGAAATCTTATGCATTAGGAAACTGAGCAGGACATGCAACCTCTATAAAATCTCTCTCAAATCCATAAATTCCACAGAGATACCTGAGCGATAGCTAGAGGTGTTTGTAGCAAATACCTCTAATAAAGAAAGATAGAAATCCTGCCTGCGCATTCTTAACTATCTCATTCTGATAATACACTCCCACTGTGGTCATGAACTAACAAACAAGATCTTGATACATATCATATTGCCTAGACGCAATTGTTCCCAAACCAATCATATCCAACATAGCTAGAACTTCACCTTCAATACCCATTTGTCTCGTAGCAACCAAATCAAGTGTTCTAGTAGGTTTAATATCAACTCCAATCCCTCCATTGTAGAAAAGTGTATCATACTCATCCCAATTCTCTAAAGCATGCCTATTAATGTATTTTGGTGTCTCAAGATCCTTTCTAATATCATCATTCCAAACTCTATGAGGGTGGATTCTTTTATCTTCTAGCTTGGGCCAAGGAGGGGGAGATGAAACTCTAGGAGCTGGAGGAGTGGTCGCTCCGGCTGACGGCACAGCTGGGCGGAGATGGAAGCTCGACCGTCACCATTCTTTGGTTGCTTGTCATCTCACCAAACTAAGAAATTGACAAGGCGAAAGAGGAGAGAAATCCGTGTGAGTAAAGCGAAAAATCATCCAGATCCGTGAAGAAACGAAGAAGTTGTGATGATTTAAAGTTGTTTTTTTTTTCTTTTCAATTTTTTGTTTTTGAAAAGTGAAGAAGGAAATGAAGCCGTCAAGCTTAAAAGGAATGGTGTCGACTGTCGATAGACATTGATCCAATTCTGCGAATGAGTTTTGGTTCGGCCCACTTCTTCCCTTCTCTCCTCAGGCCCAGTAACAAAATCCATATTGCTAAAGCCCAATAGCCCTTTTCTTCTTCTTTGGTCCATTACCTGTGTTGACCGACACTCACCTTTGATTCACGATTTTCTCTGAAGTAATTAGACTCAAAAGAAAAAAAATTAAAAAGTTAGTGAAACAAAACCAAAAATAACAAAGAAAATAGTTATATCCTACCAGTGGGTTACCTCCCACCAAGCGCTTTTTTTAAGTCATTAGCTTGACTTGACAACTAATTAGGCTGAAGGTTCATCTTCCAAACGCACAATGTATGCGTCTAGTATCTCGGCTTTTGTCCAATAGTGCTTCACCCTCTGTCCATTAACGGTGAATTTCTCGCCTTTGGAGTTGAGTAACACAATATTTCCATATGGTCGGACCTCCTTGATGGTGAAAGGAGCGGACCAACGGGAACAAATCGTATCGGGAAATAACTTCAAGCGAGAGTTGTATAAGAGAACTTGATCATTAGGCTCAAAGTTCCTGGAGATGATCTTCTTATCATGATAAGCTTTGGTTCTCCTTCTACCGCTTAAAGTTCTCAAATGCATGATACCGCAACTCATCTAACTCATTCAGCTGAACCAACCTCCTCTCTGAAGCAACCTTAAAATAAAAATTCATCAACTTAACAGCCCAAGCCTTCTTGTTATCAAGCTCCACTAGAAGATGACATGCTTTCAAATAAAGCAGATGAAACGAAGTAATGTGGAGTGGTGTCTTATACGCAGACTGATATGCCAAAAGTGCATCGTCTAAATTCGCAGCTCAATCCTTCATTGTCACACCCACTGTTGTCTCAAGAATCTCCTTAATCTCACGGTTAGAAACCTCAACTTGACCTAACCCTGGACGTTCGGGTACCTGAACCCGGTCGGGTTTGGATCTTTGGAGCTTCGGATCTTCGGATCTATACACATAGAATTTGATAGGGTATTTTGTAGAATCAGATCGGGTTCGAGTAATTTTGGGTGCACCCGAAATCCAAACTGAGTTTTGGATATCCGATGGATTTCAATATTTTTATTTGTACTTGACAAAAATACACGAAATTGGTATAAAAACCCAAACTAACATTAAAAACCCCTAAACAACATATAACTTAAATCTCAAATACCAAGTAGAATGTATCAAAAGCAACATAGAACTGAAAGATTGAAGAGTAGAAATGAAAGTCTTAAAGTGATGAGAAATTCAAATAGAATGCTAGTCTAAATTCTGAAGTTTAAAAGAGAGAAACAAGTAGTTAATGTCATCTTCGAAAATTCTAAGTGGACCATAACACATAGTTCCACAATCTTCTACTCCTCTTCTTCTTCTTCTGCCATGTGAAATGTAATCACTTAGGAGTCTTCTGTTGGGGTTTCAAACTCTGAAAAAAAACAAACAAAACATTACAAACTGTAACTTGTAAGTAAGTAATTAACATCAAAGAAAAAGAAAAGAAAATTGACCTCTTTGAAGCTCATGTTCAAACTCAACTTCTGCAAGAATTTGTGCATTTGTAAACACCTTTTCTTCAAACTTAATGTCTTCTTTTAACCACTATACAATACACATCAAAATCTTCAACATGTAGTGCGTAAAACAACTCCTATATGGATCTATTATCCTTCCACAAGTGCTAAAAGCACTTTCAGAAGCAACAAATGACACTTGCATTGCAAATAAATCTCTAGCCATCTGAGATAAAAAGGATACCTGGCACTGTTGACTTTCCACCAAGAGAGTACATCATACTCAACTCCCATCATCAAATCTGGGTTCTCAACTTTTTCTCTCAGATACGTATCCAATTCATTAGTATCTCTAACTCAAATAGTTCTGAGCAATGTATCATACTTTTGCTCCATCGGGTTTTATCCATCAAAGTCATCATCGACAGAGTCGAATACGTCTTGATGCCATTACATCCCTATCCTTCACTATCAAGTTTATAATATGACCATCGTACCTCATATGCATGAAATCTCCATCCATAACTAGAGAATCCTTTGATACCAGAGAGAAGCTAGATTGAAACTGACTCAGGGCATTGCTATTAGCAGTTGCATTATCAACAGTGACATTGAACACATTCTCTATCCCATTCATCAAGACATTCTAGAAGTGTGTTTGCGATTGTAGTACCTTTGTGATCTAGCTTCTTCAATCGCTAGTGTTCATCAATTAATGTGATGTGATAACCATGAAACTTGAACCTGTAAGAATAAAAATAACATTAAGTATAGGTTAGTAAGAATAAAAAGCTAAGATCAGGATATTAGTTACAAAAAACAATACCTGTTACCAAAGAAACCCAAATATCAATTGTGAGTGAGAATCTTTACTTATTAGAAAGAAAACATTGTCTAAGAGTAGATTTCCTCTCAACATACATTTTTACAATGTCTCTTGTTGATGTCCTTCTTGAATGTGGTTTATACAAGTTTACCTAAATGAATTACATATAAGAAAAAGATTGATTAAATCATGTGTATAAGAAACGTGTATTAAATCATGCACATAAGAAAAGGCTAACCTTTTCCGTAAAAGTATCTTAATGTCAATCCTTCTACAAAACACAATGGCAACTCTCATATCACTATTTGATTAAGTGCTTCTCTGAAAACATGCTCAGGGACTTTTGCATAATGTAGATTTTCTTCTTTATTAATCACTTGTTGTCCTCCTGTAGCATCTTGGCCTTCTTTCCATGCCTTGTGTGCCTTACATATTTTTAGATGATTCCACAATTTCTTCGTCTCTGATTTTGTTGAACATCCTAATCCCCTTCCACGATAGTTACATTTACATCTGTTACGGCTGCTAGTTAATCTGATGAAATGGATCCGTACACTAGACCTTGGTGCTAGTGTCCTTGGTGTCTTGTTTTGTTCAGCAGTAATTCCACCACCATATCAACTTCCATGAGTTTGTTTCCTTTTTCCCCTTGCTTTAGAATCCGATGTCAAAAGTTCTTCTTCATCGTTTAAATCGTCATCGGTATAATCTTCGTTCACTGGTGATGATGAACCCATTTGCAAATAGAGAAAGCAAAGTCAGAGTAACTTAAAACCTTATAAGTATCAAAATTAGACAAGAAGAATCAAAATAACCAATTGCTCAAGTAGATAGTTCCGGATTCTACATTCTTATCATTAAAATGGAGTTTTAAGATTCACACTAAGTCTGAAGAAGATGAAACATACAACATCAAAGCAGTTTCAGTTTCTAATCATCAAGAAACACACATTTGAGTAAAATGGTTTGACGATTTGAGCTTCAAAGAAAACACCCAACAAAAGCATAAATAAAATTATAGTTAAGTTCTAACTTCTAAGTGAAACATCATAGTGGCTAAGTTCCCAAAAGTAAAAATAAAGTTTGATTTCAGATCAAAAATCATAGGACAATGAATTTACTTCTAGAGTTGCGGAGGACGATGAGTAAAAAAATATTATTGTAGAGGACGATCATTAAAAAGATGATTGCAGAGGAGAGGATGAAGAAGACGAAGTTCCGACAGTCACTTCCCGGAAGGTCCAATCTCAGTCCATGGGTCCACCTTCCTTAACGGGCCTCACGTCCTCTCACTAGGTCAGTGAGCCCATCAATATCTGCCGGTCGGTTTGCTACGTCCGGGAGGTTTTAAAGACTTGTTACCGTCCTTACAAATCACCACATGATCTTTCCATGTGTTTTGTCCTCACTCACACAGTTCCGACAGTCACTTCCCGGAAGGTCACCCATCCTGAGTCTACTCAGACATAAGCACGTTTAACTGTGGAGTTCTCTTAGGACCCTTGACCGAAAAGATAAGTGCACTTTGGTAACATAGGTGGCTAAATAAATTATTTTAAACCTCTCCGCAAGTCTCTGAAACCGGGGTGTCACAATTCACACCCACTAACAGATCCCAACGTCCTTGTTGCGCACCAAGACCGTCACCCCCGAAGGTGTGAGTCCACTCGACTCCACACTAGTCAGGATTCGGCTCTGATACCACTTGTAACGCCCCGACTGCTACCTCTTAGTGGACCCCATGTCCAATCTCAGTCAATGGGCCCACCTTCATTAATGGGCCTCACGTCCTCTCACTAGGCCCGTGAGCCCATCAATATCCGACGGTAGGTTTGCTACGTCCGGAAGGTTTTAAAGACTTGTGACCGTCCCTAAAAATCACCACATAATCTTTCCTTTTGTTTTGTCCTCACCCACACAGTTCCGACAGTCACTTCCCTGAAGGTCACCCATCCTGAGACTACTCCAGCATAAACATACTTAACTGTGGAGTTCTCTCAGGACCCTTGACCGAAAATATAAGTGTACTTTGGTGACATAGATGGCTAAATAAATTCTTGTAAACCCCTCCGCAATCTCTGAAACTGGGGTGTCACACTACGTCCTTAAACTTTCTTGAAAATACTTCATGAACAGAATCAGAGTTAGTGTTCAATCACGGATTTACATATTCCTAAGATATTCTCTTAGCTTGTTCCCGATCTATTTTCAACCCACCATGAGATCCCTAAGATCAACAACAATGATCTACACCCATGATTTTCTCATAGAATTAAACTCTCACCCTTTTCTCCCAAAAGTTGTCAAAAGTCTACAAAATTTCTTCTCGCTTTTACAACGTTCTCAAGGGCTGTAAAATATTGCTTCTAGCAATATAATCATTTTAAGTGATACTTTTGACAGTTTGAAAACCTTCTAGATAGACTGAATCAAGTCTTGCCTTATTACTAAACTCATAAAGGATTTAAAATAGTTGTTTCCACCATGCGAGAGTACATACCTCATAATCATTATCAAGTATTTGTGAGAATCATTGTACTACTAAATGTACTTTATATCTCATTGAAACAACCCTTCCCGTTTTTTTATAATAATAATATTAACTCACTAGTGGTCCATACCCACTAACAACCTAGCAACAATCAACAACAGCGGATAACAAAAAGATTCCATTTAACCAAGAAAAATTCCAAAAATAACAATCCAGAACCAACAATGAAATAACCAAGTTCCAACATCCTACAATGTTCTATCAACTCAACACTAGCAACCTAACAGAAGCCAGACAACCAAGCGAGCCACTAGAACATCCTCCTCTTCATTGCCTTGATTCCACGATCACAGTTGTCTTTTACCTGCACCACAAACACATATTGCAATGCATGAGTATTTAATAAACATTCAGTAAGGCAATCCTCTCATCTACTGGGCTATACACACAAGCAATAAAGACATCTCTAACCATCAACCAACAATCAACAATCAACAATAACAAACCAGGCCTCTGCATCGACCGACACCAACATGCATTGACCGAAACCAGATGGGGTTGCATCGACCAACACAAGCTTGCATCGACCGACGCATGCTCGACATAGCACGAAATCCCTAATTGCATCGACCGACGCCTCCACATGGCATCGACCGACACACCTAGGTCAAACGCACCGTCCTCGCAGTGCATCGACCGATGCACTCGTGTTTTCCTGAAGCTTATCGCCGGATCTTCGTTCCTACAACCACAAAACTCGATCCCAAGCCACAAAAAAGCTTCCCAACGTCCCAAATAACATTCTAATAAGCCAAACAACACATAAACAAGCAGATCAGAGAAATCTCTAGCTTAGATAAGTCATGGTCCTGCACTTATCTTTGCCAAGAACGATTCTGACTCTAAACGCAAGATCTACACTCCTAGCAAGCTCCTACAACGTTCTAAGCCTCAGATCTCACCAGGAAACTCCACAAACTTCCAAGAATCTCCCAAAAATGCTTAAAAACCGATATGAACTCTTTTCTCTCTTATTTTCTCTCAAAAACGGCCAACACCCGTCAAATGAGACAAAACTCGAGTTTAAGGGTTTTCCCTAATCCTAAAACGCAGCGTTTAACTTAAACTCGTCCGCACCAAACCGGCCTTGCATCGACCAATGCACATAATGCATCGACCGATACACCCTCTAAACCGGGATTTCGGTTCGCGGATGTTACAAAAGTCAACATAAGAAGTTGGGGTTTGTGTTTTCTGTAATGGGCTGGAGAGATAAATAAGGCCCAAGTGAAGAAATGTTGTTAAGTTAGATTACAAGTCAGTGTTAGTTATGTCTAGAGTCTAAATGTAGTTGTTGTACTAGTGTGACTTGTGTAAGAGAGCCTGAGATGTGTAAGTGTTAGAACCTACGAGTCATGATGATCTGAAGTATGGGTGCATGTGTAAGGTGCAACTAGTAGAAGTAGTATAAGTATGTATGTGTTGTGTTTGTAAGAAAATATCCTTGTGATCCAACATTATCAATGGCGAAGACTAAAGTGATATGTGTTATTGTTTTTTTCTCTAGAACAAGTAAACATTAACGTGAGAGATTGAAAGAGAGAATTTGTTAGAAAAGTAACCTTTGTGAGTGTAAGTAAACAAAGGTTAGATGTGGTGAATTCAACAGGATACAAATACAAACTGATCGATTCATACAAAATTTTTAATTATGCAAAACCAAAACATAGATAGAATTTCATATATCTCTTAATGGTATTTCAATATCAAAATATACCTTAAATAGTTACTTTTGGATCGGACCAAGTTAACCCATAGAATTAAAAATATCCAAAATATTCAACATCTAGGGTTCTATGACTTGGGGGCTATTGAACCAATGAATTTGAAATAATCTAGTAGAATGAATTACAATGTTATTCAATTGGATAAAGTATTTGTGATCATTCTTTTAATTAAATACTACTGTTATTTAATTTATTAATTTCTTAATATTATTAAATATAACTCTTATTCAGTATTTGATATCAATATTTCCTAAAAGTCTCTTAGATTTAAGTAAACATTTTATTAGACCATACATAAGATCATAGAACCATAAAAGGAGCTAATTAAACATAAGATGAAAATAAAAAGACAGACAGACGCACACAAGGTCACAACTCACAAGCTATAACTTGCAAAAATCAAACCATAATTAAACATAAGATGAAGAAAAAGAAAAAAAAAACACACACGCTAATACTTGCAAACATAAAACCCTAATATACTAAACAAACGATGAAACCCTGATAATTAATCTCCTCCTCTACGGTCGATCACTTCCACTAGTCGATGCACCATGATTCTCCTCCTGAACCCTCGCCATCCATGTCTCATTAACGTAGTCTCCCTTGATGCCGACCGGTTGTAGTAAATCCAAGATCTTGTTGAAGTGAAGGATGATCGTTTCTGCCGAAAAAATCATCATGTTCTGGACCCGAGCGTTTACGTTCGTCACCACTTCATCATGAGTGTGGAAGCGTGCCAAACTGTCAAGATAAGCATCTAAGACGGGCCTGGGCATTACGGGCATATTGGTGAGCCTTCCAGTGTTCACCGAGTGGAGGAGTGAATGTACGGAGTTTCGGACGCCCTCACTAACTCGCTGGGATCTTGGTTCAAGAGGGGGAGGATCTTCTCTTTTGCTTCCTCTTTTGTTATTTCCGCTCATGGTTGAAAAAGTAAAAAGATGATAAAAGACCACAAAGTGACTTCGATCGGTCTTCGCAAGTAAAGAACAAACAGCGACTTGGAAAATTATGGGAGAATTTTTTGTTTTTTTTCGGCTACTAATTTTATCTTTTCAATCGTATGTTCTTTGGGTTATATATATTGTTTCGAAAGCTCAAGGAATAGCTAACGGAGAAGTAATACATCGATCACGTGAAAAAAATAAAGAAAATGATATGAATATAAAACAAATAAACCACGTAATAAAAAAAAGAAAAAAAGTAAATAAATAAACTAAATCACGTAAGAATGTAGAATCATTCACGGGAAGAAAGAGATGTGACAATCAATTTAACGTTTATGGTTTTAAAAGAAGTGACAAAACTACTAGTTATATATTTAATTATGCTCGTATATGGTCCACAACCACAAGTTCCCTATAATTGCCAATTCAACTGGTTTTTTCTTTTTTTCTTTTTTTGACAACCTTTTTTTTTTTTTGTTCAAAAAAGAAAATTTTTGAAAACCTTAGGTCTGTTTATTTAGTTACAAATAGATGGGTTATATATATATATATATATATGAAATCATTTTTATAATATATATATATATATATATATATTTTCTTTGGTTAAATTATTAAGTACCATATTCCACAAAAAAACATACAAACCATTTGATTAATTATTGTATAGCAAACACTTCTAGTAACCCAGATTATTCAGTTACGTCTTATAGTAAGTACATATATATGATATATGTTTTGTTTTAAATGGCGCTTTAATTTCTTTTCGCCATATAGAATTAAAATCTGATGTCTCTATTTTGGTAAAAGTGGATACATTTTCATTTCATATAATGCATATATACGATGCAAGGTCTGAGAATATATCAGAATCCAACTCCACCATCACGGCATCACTACTCACCATCACCATCGTATCATTATCATTCATCTGATTTTTCTTGTAAAAACTGATTCTTGGAAGAGCTTCTTTTCCATATGAATTCTTATATACAAGAGTAAACATGTTTTTTAAAATATATATATATATATATATATATATATGAATAGTAAAATTCGTAAAATATTTGAAAATAATATGTTATATCATTATCATTCATCTAAATTTTTATTTATCTTTTTAGTGAAAGATATTATTCACATATAATTTCTCACAATTATTACTATATTTACCTAACTAATTCTAAAATGTACAACATTTTGATTTCTTTATAAAGTATTTTGATTATTGCAGTCTTAACAGAAAAAGAAAGCTTGAAACTAAAATTGATGAATATCTTACGACAGAGCTGATAGTACTAATCTGACAGAAAATTAAACGTAATAGACCGTATGTTTTACTGATTGAGTTCTAATGATGTCAATACAGTAGTGCTTTTAACACACAGGGCGCGTAGTACTCATTAAGTACTAACATTGCAATAGAATTCGAGATAATTAATAAGCTCAAGAGCGAAGGAATAAGCTGATATTTAAAATAAAAATTGTTGTATTTCGTATATACATATATATGACATGCCACCATGGAGAAGAAAGAGGGTAATCTACTAATCCTTCGTTCAGCGTCGGACCATTATTGTCCGGTCAGCCAGAAAAGCATGCAGAAGCAATACATTTTTATTTTGTCAGACGTCGACGCGTGTTGTATATATTTTATCATACGTACATAAACATATATAGAGAGTAAATGAATATATATGACTCTTTTCACCTACACACATGCTTCGTTGATTCGTTCACTTTCAACAATTGTCTTTTAACTTATAATGGAAGATTCTGTATCATTAAATAAAAGAATCTTTCTTTGGCTTGCTATCATTTTTGTGTCACAATAAATTTACGAAACCGACCCACAGATATTATACTTTTTTTTTTGCTACCCTTACCATTTAGATATTATACTTTTTTTTTGTTTCTTGGGTGGGATTATAGGTCAATGTCATTAATACATTGCATGAGCCTCACGAACAATAGTCTTATGTCTGGATAGTTAAGAGAGTTTACGAAGTTCTCCGGTCTATACTCTGTTGTAATTTATCGTGAATCTGATGGTTCGATCCAAATACGGTTTTGGTTAAACTACACAGAAAATATCACGCCATTTCAGTGATCTGCTAAACATCTAAAAAATTTCAAGCTTTTTTCCCAAAACCGAACCAAACCAAACCAAATATTCAGCAATATCAATTTGAACCAAATTAATAGTAACATAATCTATACTAATAAAAAATAAGAGCTATAAGCTCCTAAGGCCGTCCACATAGGATTTTAAACAACCAATAGAAATTTGACATATCACTTATCAACATTTTATACAATTTCCAGAATTTTCTATATTAAGAATTATTTTAAACAACCCATCATGATTTGACATGTCATTCATTAACATTTTTTAAATTTACAGAAATTTTTAGAAAAAGGAAAATTATAAATTTATGGAAATCAAAGAACTAAGCACAATATCCCACATCGGCTATAAATTTTTTAGACAATGGTTCAGAACCAGTATAAATAAGATTAATATGCTTCCAACAACGAATGAGAAGGAAAGGTTGTTTTATCAGGCGTCTAAGTTTAAAAGTTTTATTTGGTTTGATCTGGTTTTTTATTTGATCAAATTAAAACTTTAAAGAGTTTCAAAATAATATTATAATATTTACAAATTTTAAAAGTTTGAATATTATAAATATTGAAACTTTTAAAAGTTCTTAGCTTTTAAAAAGTTTTTAAATATTATAAGTTTTAAATTTTAAAAGTTTAAAATATTATAAATATTGAAAATTTTTAAAAGATTCAAATTTTATATTTCGAAACCTTTTAAAAGTTTAAAATATTATAAATATTAATGCAAAACATAAATTATTTTATTTATCTACATTTGTGCTTTTTATTTCTTATGAGCTGTAAAACATATTTTTGTGTATGATTTTAGAGATGAGTTGATATTCTTTCATTAATTTTTTATTTTTGGTTCTAAGGAAGAAGGATTGACATCGCAAGACCTTAATTTGATGTTTACGTCAAATTTTGAGGTTTAAAGAAGAAAGATGGACGACAAACACACATGTTTTATTAGCTATACATAGGCATAACCAAGGTTACGGTTGTCACGGTTAAGGTTTATTAACCATCGGTTATGGTTAGAAATTTGTAACCTTAATCAGAACCGTTTAACCGTTTGTTAAACGGTAACGTTTAAATACGGTTACGGTTCAAGCGGTTACTGTTATATACGGTTACAATTATTTGATAATATGATACAGTTGATATTATTTGATGATATAATATAATTGATATTATTTATTTATAATTAATATGTTCTTATAGTGTACTCATATTTCTATATATCATATGATTCATATTAAATAAATAATTATTAGTGTATTTTATTATGTTTTTAAAAGAGAAATGCCCTAAAATGCCACCCAAATAGTTTTTCTTCCTCAAATACCACACATTCCTTATTTTTCCATTAATAACATTCATTAATAAACACAATAACTCTTTTACCCTTGCATTTTATAAACCCAAATTGTGTTAAGATTTTATAAACTCCAATTATTTTCTTCGACGAGATACGATGGCACTCCGATGAGATCTTCCGTTAACGATTAGCTCCGTCGTTGTGTTCCATCATTTTCGGCGATATCTGTCAACGTTGTTTAGCTCCGATGTCAGTTTAGTGATCGATCCTGCTTAATTTGGTAGTGGTTCCTCTCGATTCGCAAGTTCAATTTGGTAGTGGTTCCTCTCGATTCATATCGAGATCTAGCCTCAATCGCAAGGTGATCTCTAACCTGATTAGTGACTATGATTGAGTTATACTCTGTTTGTGGGGAGTGGAAACAAAACGATAGAGGAGTCTGGGATTTTGCAATTGATTCTAAAAAAGGAGGATCTCTTAGTGAAGTAGATGAGAATATCACATATAAGGTTTTAGCTGAGATGGTAATTGAAGATTTTGGACTTAATTGTTTAGTGAATGATATCAAACTTAGCTATAGGCTTTCTTCAAGGATGAATTTGATGGTAGAAGATTCTCCACCAATGTTGCGAAATGATCGTCAAGTACAGACGTTTTTCAGGAAGTTTCAAGATGACCCTGAGTTGAATCGTTTATGTGTAACAGTAAGTGATACATTGTAGTTTTCTTACCGCATTAGTATGTTTTTGCTATATTTGATGTTTTTTTTATGTAGCTGCCTATTGATTCTGGGAATGTTGAAAGTAATACTCTGTCAGCTACTTTAGAGAACAACCGATGCATTCAAGGTTTTCAGTGTTTGAATAGTGATACTCTGCCAGCTACTTTAGAGAACAACCGATGCATTTAAGGTTTTCAGTGTTTGAATAGTGATACTCTGTCAGCTACTTTAGAGAACAACCAATGCATTCAAGGTTTTCAGTGTTTGAATAGTGATATATCTGTTGCATCAGTTCGTTATCTAACCAAGGTAAACTTGGCTCTATCTTTTTACTCAAAAAACAATGTCTTACAAATCATAGAATACACAAGTGCTTTTTGTAATAGGTGTTTGCTGTGAGTATATAAAATAGAGTCATATATATAGTTAGAATCTTTCTTTTTGCATTAAGAAGGATATGGTGAAATGAAGTTTGATATCTATATGGTAGGAAAGTCATCCTAAAGTCTTTATCAGATATGAAGCCATTCCCTAATTGTTACATTTTATATGTAGGAGTTTCATGAACCAAGTGGAAGTGGCGCCACAGTTTTTGAATCACATAATGATATATGTTCAACTGCTGAAAAAGTGATTTATGATGGTATTCCTAGAGGTTTTTCACATCACACTCAAGCGACTAATTATATACATGAGGGGAAATATTTCAAAGACAAAGCAGAGTTGATGATGAAGATGCGGCTGTTTGCACTTGAGTTCAATTTTGAGTTCAGATCTTTGTGGTCAGACAGAATGAGATTGATATTGGGATGTGTCGATCCTAGTTGCAACTGGAAGATGCGTGCAACGAAGCTCAAGTCATCTGATTTTTTTGTAGTGATTAAGTATCTGGGAGAACACAATTGTGATACAACTTACAGGAATGCGAACCATAGGCAAGCTACTGCAAAACTGCTTGGTTCTTTTATTTGCAGTCATTTTGCAGAAAAGAAGGCTGGACTCAAGCCAAAACAGATAATTGAGAGAGTTAGCTTAGATCATGGTGTTCATATAAAATACAAAAAAGCTTGGAGAGCAAAAGAGGCAGCTCAGATTTTGGTTAGAGGAACTCCTGAGGACAGTTACCACAACATAGCAAAATGGTTGTTCATGGCTAAGGAAAGAAATCCAGGATCAGTTGTTTATCTTGAGAGGGATTCTGGTACTAAATTCAAATATGTGTTCATTGCATTCGGTCCATCGATAAGAGGTTTTGATTTGCTGAGAAGAGTGATTGCAGTAGATGGTATCTTCTTGAAGGGGAAATTTAAGGGAACTTTATTAGTAGCTACAGCACAAGATGGAGATTATCACCTATACCCGATAGGCTTTGCTATTGTTGATTCAGAAAATGATAAATCTTGGAATTGGTTTTTTAGGTGTCTTCGTACTATCATACCTGATGCACCAGATTTAGTGTTTGTCTTTGATCGTGCATCGTCCATTCCAAAAGCACTTACAGAGTTGTATCCAGTATCACGTCATGGAATCTGCAAATACCACCTTGGAAACAACATCAAAGTAAGTTTCAAGAGTCAATCATATTTGCCACTTGTTGAATCTGCAGCCATCGCTTATACTCGTGAAGAGTTTGCTAAAATATTCATCCGAATTCAATATGCAAATCCTAAGTTGGCTGAGTATTTACAAAAGGTTGGTTTCAGAAAGTGGGCTCGTTCCTATGCTCCTTCAAATCGTTACAATATTATGACAACAAACATTGCAGAGTCATTTAATTTGATGTTGAAAGAACCACAAGAGTTGCCAGTTCTTTCTCTTCTTCAGACAATCAGGTTAACTTTGACTTCGTGGTTTCATGAGAGACGTGGAAAGGCTGCTAAACATAACAAGCTTGTCACGCCGCAAGTAGTGAATAAGTTGGTATCAAGGTTCTTAGATGCAATGAAACTTGACGTTTTCCAAGTTGATGAAGACGAGTTTGAGGCGAAGGACAACATTAACAAGTTTATTGTTCACTTGAAGAACATGCATTGTAGTTGCTGTGTTTTTGACATCGACAAAATTCCGTGCATTCACGCCATTGCTTCTGCGAAGCGTTCAAATAGGGATGAAAAGAAGTTTGTTCATGTTTGCTACTTGACTGAGACATGGGCTAAAGTATATGCTGAAAGCATACACCCGAATGGAGATATAAAGGATTGGATTTTCCCTGATTTTATAGAAGAATTCTTTTGTGCACCTCCATTTAGTAAGCCAAACAGTGGGAGACCACCAAAAAAAAGAAAGCGATCTGTTGGAGAATTTGGGGTGCCAAGTTCAAAGTCTCAGAGTCACAAGTGCAGTAGATGTGGCACAGCAGGACACAATAAGAGTACATGCCGACTTCCCATATGATTATCGGTTAGTGATAACTTTCATACAACAAAACTATATGTTGAATCTGTAACATTTTTGGGATATGTATTTTAACATTTTTCATTCTTTTTTTTGTAGGTGTTGTAGAGGATGATACAACTAGGATGATGTGTTTCATACTTTACAGTATTCTATTCTTTAATTTCAATTTATAGTTTTCATTTGATTGAGTAGCCATTCTGTTATGTGAAACATTAAGACAACATACTTTTATATTGTAAAGGGATGTCATCCTGAATTTCAGAAACTCCTTCCTAAATATAATTAAGTTTTTTAGCAGATATAATTTGTCTTACCTTTATGTTGTTATTTATGAAAACTTTCAATTTCTTTAACACACATTGTTGTTTTTGTGTGTTTTTATAGGTTGGGAATGCATTTCTGCATCATTATTTCTTAAATTACATACCTACACTATTAGGGAATGCTATCCTAAATAATAAAATAGCCTTCCTAAAATAAATAGCCTATATATTTCATCATATATATTAAAGTTTATAACGTATTCCCGAATAACAGGCTTTGGCCTACTGGTTACTTTCTCACTTGTAAATTCTCGATGTCGTGTGTTCGAACCTCCTGGATGCGCATTTGAGGAATGCCATCCTTAATTTTTGTAATCCCTTCCTAAATTTCATCCTAAATGTTTGACAATATATATTAAAGCTTATTACTAATTTCCGAATAACAGGCTTTGGCCTACTGGTTACTCTCCCACTTGTAAATTCTCAAAGTTGTGTGTTCGAACCTCCTAGATGCGCATTTGAGGAATGCCATCCTTAAATTTTGTAATCCCTTCCTAAATTTCATCCTAAATGTATGACAATATATGTTAAAAGCTTATTACTGATTCCTGAATAAGAGGCTTTGGCCTACTGGTTACTCTCCCACTTGTAAATTCTCGATGTCGCGTGTTCGAACCTCCTTGATGCGCATTTGAGGAATGCCATCCTTATTTTTTATTTTTTTGAGGAAAGCCATCCTGATTTTCTATAAATCTTTCCTAAATATCTTTCATTCTTTCCCTAATCTGTACAAATACCATCCAAAATAAGAAATGTTTCACAAAACACACCATTTACTAAGTATCTTTAACATTTAAATCATAATCCCAAAACACACAACATATGATTCCAATAAATACATTGTAAATTTATAAATCCAAAGAAAAGTCTACCATCTGAAAACAAAAAATCAACCTCTAAACATCTCAATCTTCTTAAGAATGATATCATGATAGATATCAAAGCATAACTTGGCTCTTATATCTTCTGAAACCTCTTCTTGAAGCTTACTCATCATCTCTTCTACGCCCATTGAGTGGCATTCCACCATTTTAAGAATGAATAATCCACAGTTTGCATCACTCTTAATGCGACGAAAGAACTTCTTAGGGCATAAGACTTTAAATAGAGACAGATCAACTGTTCCTCTATTTTCAGTGCCTAAGAGATAAGGTATCATCTCTGCAATACACACAAATAGTTATCAGAAATATATCATAAGCATAAGATTCATATCATAATCAAATAAGTTATTACCTGCAATTGGCTTAACATGAGTTTGCGCCAAGTCACCTTTACTCTCATGAGTTCGACAATCAAAAACAGTAATCTTCCTGGGTTTGAAGCTTATTTCCATACCAATGAACTGTTTGTATTTAGAGTTATAGGCAATACCATAAACTCCCTCGAGATCCTGCCACTTCTCAGTAGGAAGACAAACCGAAGGCAACTTCCCACTCACAATATCAGTGACTTCTTTTGGAAACACATGTTGTGATTTAAAGTTATCCTCCTTGAAACTGAAGTATCCAGTTTTCAATTTTGAAAAGAAGTCTGGCCTCACAAAGGTTGATTTCGGAAGTCTCTTGTTGTGAAAATAAATGGGATCCTTGTTTCTTCTCAACCAAAGTAATCCCAAAGCTGCATCAATATGCTACATTAAAAAAAAAAAAAACGACTTTTAGTGTATTAGGAGAAATAGACACGATAATATTTGATAATCTGACATTCAGGATAGGATTCATGAGTCCATCCAACACAAAAGAAACCGAAACAAAATTTGTGAGCAGTACCGTTTCTTGCAATTTCTTCTCTGGTCTTCCCAGCAAATGTATCCAATGTGAGGTTAATGGTTCTGTATCCGTTATTACCTTGAAATTATCAAAAAACATTCTCTATACTTGGATAAAAACTTAATTTTTAAAGTTGACGAGAATTGTTAAAACATCACACTAACCTTGTTCTGATATTTGAGCTCTTCCAAGAATTCAATTCTTCAATGTCATTGAAAAATGGAGACAGGAAAGGGTTGAACATTGGATGAATAGCAGATGTGGCATGGTTTCTTGGTGCTTTATATGGAGTAATGGTTGAAAATGATGGAGTTGTGAGCCGATTGCTTCACCTTGGAACATGCTTCTCACCATCACCATCTTTTTGCCTCTCACCATCACCATCAACTCTTTGCTTCTTTCTTGGAATAACAATTTTATTTTTGTTATCCAGCTTTCTCTTTTTTTCCTGAAATCAAGATGTAACAAAGAAACGTGTTTATGAATATCTTCTTTGCCTTTTTACAAAAATCAGCAATGATATATACAAAACAAACAAGAACTGAATTAAATTGACATACCTCAGGTGAACTAAAATATTTAAGATCGAATGATGGTCCCTCGTCTTTTGGATCCTGTTTGTCTTCTTTTTCATCATCACCATCATTTGGGCTCACTCCTTCTGGTACATGACCATCATTTACATTCTTACCTTCATTCGCATGATGACTTTGATTGTCATCTTCTTCGTCATCACCTTCCTAAGGAAGGTTCTCTTCGTCATCACCTTCCTGAGGAAGGTTCTCTTCATCATTACCTTCCTGAGGAAGGTTCTCCTCATCACCCTACAAGCAAAAAATGTTTTAGAACCTTTATTAGCTTAAGAAGACTTTCCTATAAAATTAAATCACAAGAAAAAGTTGTATAATAAATCTTACATCAATAGCTGAATCGAGCTTCTGGGTCATCCCCTCAGTTTGGTTCATCTCCTCAGTGATGGTATTGAGCTTTTCGGTTAACTCCTCTGTTTGGTTCATCTCCTCAGTGATGGTATTGAGCTTTTCGGTTAACTCCTCCGTTTGGGTTAACTCCTCCGTTTGGTTTTTCCTTGGAGTAAAGAACTGGATATGAATTATTTCATTTGTCAATATAATGTGTTAGAATATTTTTAAAAATTTTTAAGAATCATTTCATTTACCTCAGCAGTTAAAACTTCTGGATTTGATTCACTTTCATTCTCTCTATCCAAGAACCGTATTTGTTCTTTTCCAAAAAAATCTTATTTGTTTGAATTGTCCATCAAAACACTGATTCCGTTTTCAAGAATTGCTCGCACTCTTCATTTGCTCCATTTGTTCTTATACCTAACTTCAACTTCTTTCAGCAATTGTAGCTGAAAAAAACATTAGAAGCTTTTAGTACATTGATTAAGAATACTTTCCCTATCATTCAAAATACAAGTACCAAACCAATTCTTACCTCCTTAGGAATCTGAGACTCAGAAGTCAGAGCCACATGCACTGTTTTTTCTTCAGTGGTAGACATGTTAGATGGTCGGATCCCATCACCACACTGCAAATATAAATGTTTTTAGGAAGCTTTAGTGCATAATTAAGAATATTTTCCCTGACATTCAAACTACAAATAAGAAAGAGATTCTTACCTCCTTAGGAATCTGAGTCTCAGATGTATATTGTTCAGTGGGAGAATTGTTAGTCGGACGGATCCCATCACTACTCTACAAGTACAAATCGTTTTTAGGAAGCATTAGTATATAATCAAGACTACTTTCCCTAAAATTTAATTTACAAGTAAGATACCAATTCTTTACCTCTATAGGAATCTGAGAGTCTGGAACCTGAGTCACATGCTCTGAATTTTTTTCAGCGCATGGAGAACTGGGGAATGGAGGGTGTGAAATTGGAGAACTGGAAAATGTAGGCCTTCCACTATCTTGGTGTAGATCCTACAACACAAAATGAAAACGGTTAGAAGTTACATTCATGAAAAAAAATTCTTAAAGAGAAAATTTGTTTTACATGATCGTCTGTATTGGTAGGTTTATATCTTCCGAGACTCTCTTCTATTTTCGATTGCCTGCAATTGATATCTTTGAATCTATTTGTAACAATGTTGTACAGCTTGTCTAGTTTCTCCATTAGTGACTCTCCAGAAGAGGATGGCTTTAGTGTCTCCTTGTTACGGAACTGGAAAGATTTCATAGCAATATCTTCCGTCACTGCACCAACATCCAATGCTTTTTTCCCCCAGTCTTCAATTGTTAATTTGTATCCCTTGTTCACTACTTCTGTTAACATACTCAAATCTTGATCAGGAGTGTCTTCCAAGAAGACTGTATCTTCTGCATCATCAGGTATCGATGGTAATATGTGAATAACCTTGAGTTGCACACAAACAATTTCTGTTTAGTTAGACAGTCCTAAATTACTATTAGTCCTTCTTAAAATTAAAGAGAATATAACTTACATGGTTTGATGCTTCAATGTTCTCCACTTGAGCAATCGATGGATTAACTGTATGTGTGTATTTTTCACACAGGTATGATGTTGGTCGCTCAATTACACTCAATGTGCTGAAAGCAGACTTTAACATAGGAGCAGACTCAAGGATCCACAAGTGCAATGCCAACGGATATCCATGTATGTAATATTTATTCTTCCTCAGATTTAATTCGAAATTCTTCTTTATTGATTTAATCAGAAGATTATATGCATCTTTTCCCCACGGATAATTAGCCAAGACATCCAGATTATCTGAGCCCTCTTAAGGTTTTTTGCGGGAAGCATGTTACCTTTGTACCTCTGAAGGAAGATGCATTCTATAAGGATCAGCATCGCAAGAGAGAACCTTTCATCTGCTTCCTCTGGATCAGTTTCTTGTAGAATATCCAAAAGATCTTCATATGTATGAGCATCTTCAGTGTTAGCCCAGTTATAACGATTCTGCCGTTGATCTTCATCACCTCCCCATTCAGTGCATTTCAATCCAGTGACCATATGGAATTCTCTTATTGAGAATCTCATAGGTTGTCCTCCAAAATGCATCCATAGCTCATTTTTCTTTGATACCTTTAAACTCCTGCTCAGAAAACAGTGCACCATTTTCCCTAACATCATCAGTCCTCTGTTGATAACCTTCAAAATTGGTCCTAGGAAAGAATTCTTGATCCTCTCATACTCTACAACCGAGAGGATGCTTTTCACTTTTGTGATGCCATCGTTGTTTACAAACTGGTTTATCGTCACGTCTGATCTCGGTTCCTTCCCAATGTTAAAACAAAGTTCAGGAAGTTTGATTTCTATAGGGAAAAAATCACCCATATCCTGCAACATATAAAAGAAAGAGAAGAAACGCATATCGTGTTAGGGAATTGATCCTAAATTATATAGATTCTTTCATGAATTTTAAAAACCTAGCATCGCCATTGTACTCAACAAAACGTGAGAACTATCATCCCCTTTGAACTCGCTCTTGGCCATGACTATCATCCCCAAAATTATCATCCCCATTGTACTCAACAAAACTATCATCCACATTGTAACCCACAATTTAGAATATTTTTTTACTAGAAAATCATAAGAATCTACTAAATTTTTCACCCAAATTGTTTAGGTTTTTGTTTCACACACAATTGTTTCAAATATCACAAACAAACATTTCAAATTACACCCAAATCATAAGAATTTACTTAAATTTTCACCCAAAATTGTTTAGGTTTTTGTTTCACACACAATCGTTTCAAATATCACTCACAGTCATTTCAAATTACACCAAAATCATAAGAATCTACTAAAATATCACACACACACACACACAATCATTTCAAATTTCACAAAATCAAACCGTAAATCACACAATCGAGAACAATACATTAAAATGGATCTGAAGCTTACTTATAAATGGCAATAAACCAATGATAAAGTGTCGCGTGGTGAATATTGATCAAACAAGAAGATCCGCGGAGACGAGATTCAACAAAAGCACTGACAGCGAGGAAAAACAAGGCTAGATCTCGATCTGTATATAGAGGATTTTTTGGTGGTAAGGTGATCTCAATCAAGGTATTCTCGAAACGGCGACTCGAAGGAAGGTATTACCGAAACAGCGAGATATGCCGGTGACGAGAGTCCGATGATCAGTCTTTTCGTCTCAAGAGAGAAGAGACACAAACAAGGGTTTGAGAAATGTGAGGGTATTTTCGTCAGATGTTTTAATTAGAAATGTTAGAAATGGAAATTATTGGGCTTTGTGGTATTTTTGACCCAAAAACTAAAAATGATGGTATCCATGACAATTGCCCTTTTTAAAATATTATAAACCAAATAAGAATTTTGGTTTGAGAAGTATCTAAATGCGTGGATCTAAAACCAAATAAGTATATGGATAAAATTGTCAATAATTGGGTGCATGTATTGACTATGATGGTAATCATGAATTTCACAAATTTTATGAGAAAAGAAATGATTTTGTTCTTAGAGTTTGATGGGTTAACAAGTTGTGTGGTAGTTTAAAAAAAGGTTTTTCAGTGGAAGAATGTGAAGAAGTTGACGAGAAAAAAGAAGAAAAAGAGTATAACGAAGAACCAAACGGTAAAAGTTACGATGACAATTAACACAAAATTTGACAATGAAAATAACAAGAAAGAATATGAAAAATAAGAAAACATTGAATAAAAAACACCAAAACATAGGTGGTAGCGATCAATTAAATATGAAAACGAGTTAAATTCATGATTATAAAATTTTTTCGTTTTTTGGTGGTCAAAGAAAATGGTTTAGGATATGTGAGGTCATCAGTTTGATTTGCCTCGCCTGGACGTCAACTTAAATTTATGATATTTTTTATCAGGTTTGATTTTATAACACAACTGATTTTTTTACTTTAAAAAATTGTGTATCTGAAATTTAATTTTTTTCCTTAGTACTAATTTTAATTTTTTTTATGAAATAATATTTTATTATCATAATCAATCATATATAATTTTTATTAAAATATATCAAATATGTGTGGGTTCAAAACCTAGTATCTCTAAAAGTTTTTTACTAGGTACTAAAAAACCCGTGTTGTGTTGAACATTTTTCAATAATTGTGTTATTGTTGAAATGATTTTAATGAGGCTCGTAAACATTCAATGGGGTTATATATTTTATTTTTGACCCGACCGTAAAGATGACACTAAAATATACTTAAAAATGTTAAATCGTTGTTTTAGTTATTTCGTAAAAAAAAAAACTAGTTATATAATTAACATGTTTGCTCCCGCACCTGCTGATGTTTTTTATTTGATCTATAACGTTAACTTATAAATAAAAATGTTAGAAGTATCATTTTTTTGTAGTAATCTTTATATATACGGTTATTTTCGTCGAATAAAAAATACATTATATAAAAATAGTAAGGGCAACTTTTTAGGATTAGTAGAGATGTTAACGGAATTTGATCTTGTGATAAAAGAGCATGTTTTAAGGATTACTAATGGAAGTATTTATCATCATTATCTTAGTCCTAGTATTCAAAATGAACGTTTGACAAAAAAAAAAAAAAAAGTATTCAAATGAACTGATTCTTTTAATTTCTTCAAAAATTAAATAGAAAATAATTATGAGGATTTAAGAAGCCAAATATTTTTCTCTGATTTTGGATTGCACTCCCTATCGATGCTAGCAATCAAAAGCTAATGTCAATAATTTTAAGGTGTGTTTTGTGTGTCTTTTCCCTCAAATTGTTTTAAAGTATAAGAGTATTTTGTTGAATTTATTAAAGTAGATGACATAACGGGTCGAGAGCTTTTTGAAGTGTTAGGTCATCTCCAATGCAAAGAGACTTATATGGTCTCTCAACATTATTTTAAAAATAAAACTTGTTTTTTTTATAAGTTAAGAGACTCTTTTATATTAATTACATTTAGATGCCTCCAATGGTAGAAACCCATGTGAGTTTCTTTAGAATTTTGAATAAAAAATAATATTTTGAACATTTTATTATTTTAAGAAGAATTAATTTTATATTTTATAAAACTATGAAATAATTGCATTACATAAAATTTAAAACAAACATGACATAAAAGCATATTGAAAATAAAAATACAAAGCATATATAGAAAAAATGACATTTAGTTTTAATCTTGACAAAACTCACTGCTGGCTTCTTTGGATATGATATGAACATTCATACAAAGCATCTGAGCTAGTTTTTGCTGCAACAGAGAAACTGGACTAACATAGATACAAAAATGAATATAACAATGGCAGTATGAGATAGAGCACCTCAATAGTTAAATGCAGAAAGAAAGTAAAATCTCATCTCATGCATTTGAGAGGTGAACAAGACACCATAAAAGTTAATTCATATTGAGACAGGAGGAAAGAAACAACAAACCTGCTTAGTGACACCACTACAAGAAATATGCGTATTCTAAACACACGAAAAACGCTATCATATCGTTTCGATAGCGATTTCGTAAACGCTGTCTTTGCCGGTGCTATTTTAGAGAATGCACATACAATAGCGTTTTTCCGTATGCTATTAATTGTCTCTCTATAATAACGATATTTCATCGCTATAATAAAATTACTAGTAGTGTTTTTTATAGCGTTTTTTATTTGCCATATTATAATTAATAGTAGCAAAATATTTGTACTATAGTTTCGTCAATTGTAATTATATATAATTGCTATAATATATTTTCTGGCCAGCCTAATTATGCTCAATATTTATAATTTATATATTATATATAATATACAGCTTTTGCAAAATATTTAATATATAAGAAAAGACTTTATAAGCCTCAAAATAAAGTACATATCATCTTAATTTTTAAACATTTCAACTACAATGCACTACATACATTACAAGTCTCAAGCCAAAAAAAAAACTAATATTACAAATGCTACAATCAACACAAACACGAACTCTTATTTTTGTCTTCAAATGCCTGCCTGAGATGCTTCACTAATCATACTTGAACATTATGATCTCTTATGGCTGCAGAAAGAACTTCAGATCCAAAGTCATTGGAACTCGGATAGTGTCTTGTTAGAAACTTCAGCAAAGCTTCGTTTTGAAACAATAAACTCCCTTTGATGCAATGTATGGAGAATCTCTTGCTTCTTCATGAGACAATCCAAGCACTGTTGTGTCTGTTTGCTGTCATAAGAGATCTCACAGATACAAGCAGAGAGTCTCACAAATACTAACAATTGGAAAAACTTCTACCTCAAGAGGATCAAAAAACCTTCTTTGTTCAGAGGAGCTCCATTAGTGCTAGATAAATTACCTTCTCTGTAAACTCCCCTATCAAACAAGTTTTCTTTCTTTCTGCATTACCAATTAAGCATAGACAAGCAACTGAACAAGGATTCAAACGATTAAACATTGGGGTGAACAAGTTTATAATAAAAAAAATGGCCAATACTTGCAGAAACAAGAAAAAGAAATCAGAAGCTAACCTTTGTGGAAAACACCCGTTCATGAGATTCATCAAGGATTATATTTGTATCTTGGGAAGATGATCATAACACACCCTGAAAACGCTAGATTTGAAACATAATTCAAGATCTTTGTTCTAAACAATGCGAAAGTCAAAATGATGAATGCAGACATATATGAGATATAAATAAGTTAGTTTGTTCTAAACGATTCAAAATGCTAAACAAAACCATATCTAACTAAATGAAAAGATACATGGAGAACAAGAGTGATGCACATAACGAGTAGGTGACAATATACCTGAGCAACAACGAGACCACTGATGTAAACCTGGAATTTTATTCTGCAGCATAGATTACAAAATCTTAGCAACTTATATGAAAAAACGCACCTTTAGATGAGTTATCTTCCAAAGTCTATCAAAAAAGAGTACTCACTTTAAGTATCTCAGAGATGGCCACAGTCTTGCTGATGGCCTGCTCCATTGCCTTCAACACAATGTCTTTCACACCTTTCTCCTGAAAGAGAAAGAAACGGATAATTACACACACACAAAAGAAACCTTTATTACAACTTTACACAACGTAACATGTAGAACCATTTCTTGAATCAAACTCACAAAATTAAAGCGCATTCCTTTAAGACCAAAACTAGTTAGCTCAATCCCAACGAAGTTCTCATCTCGGTACCATAAAAACAACAAGAGGGAGAAATACACATCAAATTCGACAATGTTAACATAAACTGAACCAAGGTGATAAGAACCTCAGATGCCCAATTAAAAAAAAAACAAAATTTGAACTTCGCGGAAAGAGCAATTTTTGGTTCCCGGTTACATATTTTGAGGTGTGGCGTTTTAAAAGCGCTATTATATAAGCTCATTTTCAAATTTTTATCAATGATAGCATTTATGAAAATTGTGCTATGCTTTTCTGCTATCAATGCCTATATTTCTTGTAGTGCACAAAGGGTTTCTTACCTGCGTAGCATTACACGAACCATTACAACATGAGAGAGATAAGATTATGACAATAAGTCGTCTAATATGAAAGGATACAAATAAGGTGTACAAAAAAAAGACTTTTGGATTTGAATCATAGAGCATTTTCTACACTATTTGTTTGTCATAGTCTTAATTTAGTTTTGTGTGATATTGGAAAAAATTCGGCGAAGGTTAAAGATTTTTTTGGGTAGTACAATGTTTGTATTCTTTGTTTGCTAATCTATAAAGAGGTGGGATATTTTGAAAAATAATTTTTTTTTAACTCTTACGCAATTATCAACAACCCAATGGGGAAGTTGTGTTGAGAGTATTAAGTCTATATGATTTCAAGTTATGGATATACGAGTCTTTATTTGAAGTGGCTAGGTGAAAGTGATAATGATCCAATGATTTAAAGAGAAGCTAAATCTTCAGCATTGAATGAGCTTAGTAGTTTTGAATTTTTGTTATCTACTATTATTTGGTTTGACATATTGCATGTGGTAAATATAGTTAGCAAAAAGTTACAGTCAAAGGATATGCAAATTGATGTTGCAATTAATGAGTGCATTAATTTCTTATTTTAAGAAACACTATAGAGAAATTGGATTTGTTGATGCTATGACAAAAATAACCAAATCAAATTTTAAGAGTAAATTAAAATATTTTTTTAATTTTTATTTACGATATAAACATCTCTTAAATTTATCTTACTATTCATACAATTTTCATATAGAGTCTTAAGATTAGTTGAACATGAAATTCATATCAATATTTTTTTGTCAATACATTGTGAAAATATGAAATTTATTATATTACAAAATTGAAATATTATTAATAAACATAATATATTTTAAAATATATAAAAAATGAATGCTAATATGTGTTTCTTTTTTTTTGTTCTATTTGTTCCTCATCAATTATGGGGAGTTTATGTTCTATTGTTCCTCATATTTTTAGGAATATAGAGGAACAAATATTACTTTTAAATGGTCAAAAATTTGAGAAATGAAAAGGAATATCACATTTCCTCATTCTTTTCCTAAATTGTGGTTAATAATTGCAGCTTATATGGACTGGCTTTAATGGCTATTGAGAATGATTTTTTGAAGAATTAGATGTTGAAACTTTGATTGAGGATTTTGCTTCAAAACATGTAAGAAGAATGCTATTATTCACTTGAACAATGTCTGATTTTTCCTATTTTTCTATGAAAGCAGTTACATCAGAATCGATGAGTTAGGATGGAAGGATTAGCTATAAAAAAATGGTGACGATAATGAAAAAGACTCTCGCACCGGGGTGTAGGCTGGTAGCCGATGTCCAAATGGGCCTTTTTTGGCGAGACTATGAAAAGTACATAGTGTATAAAATGCTCTATGATTCAAATCCAAAAGTCTTTTTTTACACTTTATTTGTATCCTTTCATATTAGACAACCCATTGTCATAACCTTATCTCTCTCACGTTATTTATAAAGAGGTGGGATATTTTGAAAAATTAAAAAAAGTTTAACTCTTAAGCAATTATCAACAACCTGATTGGAAAGTTGTATTGAGAGTATTAAGTCTATATGATTTCAGGTTATGGATATACAAGTCTTTATTTGAAGTGGCTAGCTGAAAATGATAATGATCCAATGATTTAAAGAGAAGCTAAATCTTTAGCATTGAATGAGCTTAAGCCCTGTTCGTTTGGTGAACTAAAGGCAATATCTGAATACAATATGAAGACGTAGTATCTAGACGCAGCATCTAAACAATGTTCGTTTGTGTTATTGGTTCATGCATTCAAAATTGTATCTAGATGCATTTATGTTTGTTTTGTAATTTGATATTTGTGTCTCGATATAATATATTTAAAAACCAAAAAACCCTTTTTTATGTTGATAATGTTTTATGATTTTAATTTATTCACTTTTTAGTTTATTTTTATATTAAATTTAAATAAACATTTAAAAGTGAGATTTTACGTTTTTGGTAGAAAAACGAGATTTTGAGTTTTTGGTGGGAAAACGTGATTTTGTAGTGTTGGCGAGAAAAAGTAATTTTTGTTGTTGTGTTTTTTGGCGGGAAAACGTAATTTTGCAAGTTTGGCGGCTAAACAAGATTTTGCGGTTTGGGCACGAAAACCGTGATTTTGTGAATTTAGCGGAAAAACGTCATTTTGCGGTTTTGGTGGGAAAATAATATTTTGTATCTTTTGCGGGAAAACGTAATTTTGTGATTTTAGCGGGAAAACATGATTTTGCGATTTTGGCAGGAAAACGTAATATTGTTTTTTGACGGGAAAATGTAATTTTGCGGTTTTAGCGAGAAAACGAGTTTTCGTGTTTTTGGCAGAAAAATAAAATTTTGTGGTTTTGGCAGAAAAACAAAATTTTGTGGTTTTGGCGGGAAAACGTAATTTTATATTTTATGTTTTTGGCAGGAAAACGTAATTTTGTGATTTTAGCGGGAAAACATGATTTTGCGGTTTTGGCGAAAAAACAAGATTTTGCGATTTTGGGTGAAGGATTTTAGGGTTGTGTGTATATTAGAATTGTAAAAAAAATATTTTGTAATTATTTAACTAAAATAGAGGTATTTTCAACTTTGACCAATTATGAATGAGTTTACCTCGTCCAAATTCCCTTAAAAAACTTATTCAGAAATTCAGTTTTTTTTATGACTTTTCAAAACTCATCCAGATACCTAATCCAGTTCATGTTTTTTAGTTGTCACTAAACGAACAACAACATGCATCTGCGTCCAGATACTGCGTCTGGTTCACCAAACGAACAACACCTTAGTTGTTTTGAATTTTTGTTATCTACTATTATTTGGTTTGACATATTGCATGCGGTAAATATAGTTATCAAAAAGTTACAGTCAATGAGTCAAAGGATATGCAAATTGATGTTGCAATTACTGAGGTAACTGCATTAATTTCTTATTTTAAGAAATACTATAGAGAAATTGGATTTGTTGAAAAAATAACCAAATAAAATTTTATTTATGATATAAACATCTCTTAAATTTATCTTACTATTCATACAATTTTCATATAGAGTCTTAAGATTAGTTGAACATGAAATTCATATCAAACATTTTTTTTGTCAATACATTGTGAAAATATGAAATTTATTATATTACAAAATTGAAATATTATTAATAAACATAATTTTTTATTTTTAAAATATATAAAAAATGAATGCTAATATGTGTTTCTTTTTTTGTTCTATTTGTTCCTCATCAATTATGGCGGGGGATGTATTCAACTTGACATTTTAAGTGATTTGTATAATATTTATAAATTCTATGTTATTCAATTATGGATTATAAAAAATCTATTCAAATCCACTGTTATTGAACTGATGATTTAAAAATCTACTTTAAAATCCACTGTTATTCAAAACAGTTTGTGGATTTGGATTTTAATAAATTTTAGGGATTCTGTAGGATTTGGGAGGATTTGGAAAGATTTGTTTCGTTAAAAATACAGAAATCCAAATCTCATGTTTTATGTAGGATTTGAAAGAATTTTAACATAAATCATATCAACTTCCCTAAAATCTATCAAAATTCCAAATTTCCTAAATACTCCAAAATCATATTTTGAATACATCCCTGGAGAGAAACATACTTATTCTATTGTTCCTCGTATTTTTAGGAATATATAATGGAACAAATATTACTTTTAAATGGTAAAAAATTTAAGAAAAGAAAAGGAATATCACATTTTCTCGTTCTTTTCCTAAATTGTGGTTAATAATTGCAGCTTAAATGGACTGGCTTTAATGGCTATTGAGAAAGAATTTTTGAAGAATTAGATGTTGAAACTTTGATCGAGGATTTTGCTTCAAAACATGGTCTTAGAAATGCTATTATTCACTTGAACAATGTCTAACTTTTTCCTATTTTTTCTATGAAAACAGTTACATCAGAATCGATGAGTTAGATGGAAGGATTAGCTAAAAAAAATGGTGACAATGATGAAAAAGACTCTCGCACCGGGTGTAGGCTGGTAGCCGATGTCCAAATGGGCCTTTTTTGGCGATTACTACTCATAAGCGAGCCCATAATGTTAAAAGGAAAAGGAATATTGATCCGATCCATCTATGACCTGCGCTCCGATCGATCTAGGGTTTTCTGTAATTTTTCGTTGTTGTTATCTTTCATCGATCTCTCACATTCTGGTCGAAATGGAATCCGATCGCGAAGTGTCGATGGCGTCTAAGGCGGGGGACTGGTTGGAGAAGTACACACAGGAGGAGATTGATCAGATGCGCGAGGAGTGTATACGCTTAATTGAGGAAATGGATCGGGAGAAGATGGCGAGAGACGAGGTAATCAACAGTAAGGATAGAGAGGCGATGATAGAGGATTACAATGCGGAGGAGATGAATATCATTGCCAACGAAAAAATGCTTAGAAGACGCAGAGAGAGGTTCGTGAGGCATTTCAGGAGGCGGAGTCAGACACCTAAGAAGAATTCCAAATCATCACCCGCGGAAGAATCTTTCACCAGTGAATCTGACGACGACGAGATGAAGATCTCTGTGGAGGAAATGAAACGCCTCATGGAAAAAGCTATCCAGGAGAATATGACTTGGACTTTGACGGCAAAAGATGAGGTCATCAACATCAACGATGGAGAGGCTTCCAAGGCGGAGGAGATCAATATGGCCGACGAGAAAATGTTCCCAAGGCGTAGAGGGAGACTAATCAGGTATTTAAGGCGGCAGAGCTCCAAATCACCCTTCCAAATCGGAGACCATCATCTCCAGCTGCCGATGGCGGAAGAATCGTTCATGAGTTTTTCAGACGAGTCTGATCATATTGACAAAGCCCCCAAATAGCAATTGCTTCTCTTCCTCACCATCTCTGTATTCCACCACCAAAGTGTACTTTAGTCATTGTCCTGCATCACACAGCCTTTGTTCATCTTAAGACCAACCTTCCTCATATTGCTATGCAGAAAAGTCAACAAAAAACGTTAAATTGTATCCATTCTCTCTAGATATAATATAATTGAATGTAAAAGTTATTCAAAAAGAAAAAAAAAAAAAAAGTTTTTACAATTACTGCTTCATCTATTTGCAAACAATTAAACATTGTGAAACTGCCTATGTACTCCTATGGAGGAGGATATGCGGTTTCTTACTTGTTTGTCTTTGAGTATTCTTTTGGTGGTGGTTTTGTCTTAGGGCCTAGCCAATCTTATCTATGTATTGAACCTTAAGCCTTAACTTTGATGTGTTTAGTTTTAGTCGACAACACATCTCTTCCTGTTAGTATTGTCTCAATGTATCATTTTGTATCCGATTTTGATGAAAATTGAGTTTTTTTTTTTTTTTTTAATTGTTTCAATGTATATTTTTGTACCAGATTTTGATGAAAAGATAGTTTTTTTTTTTTTCTGTTTTCCCTATTAATGAAGTCTCTTTGAGAGCTAAAATTTTTATAATTATCTCAAGACATATTTTGTAAGAATTAAGATGGTAGTGAAGCATAAAACAAGACAAGAAGTTTCTCTGCAACCGGATCACTCACTCAGGGTATTGATTAGATGTGCTTACTCCACCCCTTAAATTAAGTATTAGCTGCCATACTTAGATCACCATCCACGTCATCACATCCTTTACTTTGTCTTATCACCTGAAACCGGATTAGATCGTTGTAAAGGCAAAAAAACAAGACAAGAAGTTTCTCTGCAACCGGATGACCTAGAGTGAGTCTAGAACGGACACAAAAGAATACTCTTATGGTATGGTTTGAAGCCATCGATTAGGAGGATTACAGCCATCATTTAAATTTCAAGGGAGGCAAGGAAACAAACGCCTGTGCGGATTTGATTGACAAGAAGGCAGTTCTTTGTTCTATTTACTTTGCTTATCTTCATAGTAGTATCCCCCAATGGCTATATGCATTAGTGGAAAGGCAGAACAATATGTATGGATCTTAGTATCTTTATGAATGAAATGTTTGAGTTAAAAAGAACAAGAAGGTAGTAAGTATTACACTATTTAATATGCCTGCCTGCTAAATGTATCTAAAACGTAAAAAAGAACAAGACACACCTACAAAAGAGAGGGAGAGAGAGACAAGTCTCTTACTGATACAATTATTTGTATTTGATTACACACATACAAGTCCCTTAGTGATACAATTATTTGTATGTGATTACACACATAAAAGTCTCTTCCTGGTAGTATTCGGTCTTCCTTTAAGCTTTTTCCCTTCACGGCTTGTGTAACTTGAACCCAAACACTCTTGGAACATAGCTTTGCGATACCTTTTCTGGCCTCTTAAATTCGTAAGTCATCATAAACAGATGTGAAAATGTTGTCCCAAAGTAAGCTCCATCTATATCTGTTTTTCACATGTTTAAAGAAGAACAAAAACAAAACAAAAAACCAAAGATAGGAAAATATATCGAATGCCAAACAAACAACAAAAAAGGATACTTGCTTGGTATTTTGATGGCGGGTAATACACATCTTCACATTTAGGACAATATATCTTGACGGTACTTTCTCCAGGGATATCGGATAGGCCAACAGGTAAACAAGGTTGGCCACGGCAGTAAAGTTTTGGGCATCTTCCAAAATCATAGTTGTTGTATTTTTTAAACATAGAATTGAGCCCGTTGCCTGTCAGTATGTAACGAGCATGAATCATTCCATACAACATCTCGGCTGCAGACTCGATCAACTCGTTCTGTTCTTCTGTAATGATCTCACCTGTTTCCGTGGTCAATGCCAAATTAAGCATCAGTAAACAAAATGAAAAAAACAAAAAGAGATCCCAAAGACAAACCAAACACAGCATATCACATACGAAAGACACTTACCACGAGAAGAAGAAGATTCTTCTACATCGAGAATCAAATCGAGAGCATAGTCGTAGTAAGGAACTTGATGGCTGAGTCCACACAAGTTGTAGTCATCTAGGATGTAATCATCATCGACTTCACATAAGAATTTGTTCCCACGAAGGTTGCAGAACCAAGAAATCCATGAGCTGTCTTCTTTGTCAGAACCACTGACCTCTGATTCCTCTGATATATCTACAGGTAAGAAATGCCCTCAAAAAACTTTTTTTTTGTGTTTTGTTTTCAAAACTAATAAGAAAGATTTGCTGCCTAGAATCATGAACAAAAGCTGCGTTTAAGGATCACGTTCCTAACATATACACGTTTGATTAGATGGAAAATGAATAATATAGTTGAATGAAACTATTGCCCGAGCACTTTGAATAACAACAGGTCAAATCAGGAACCAGAGCCAAGTCTAAGATCAAGTTTCTCTGATGAATGCCCACCCAGAAAACAGTTTATAATAATCATTTTTTTTTCTAATTCGATTTTTTGCAAAGAAGATTGATTTGCTAAATTATTATCAGTAAACCCTAAATACAGTCATTTCCCCAAAATCAGTAAACAGACTCGGAATCGAATCAACAAAAAAAATATATCTGCTATTACAATAGCGATTAGAGGAGGGGAAAGTCGAGAATCTCACCGTCGGAAATGTTAGTCTTGGAGAGAAGAGGAGAAGGAGAATCATGCATCTGCTTCCCCATCAACACGGACCACCGCTTATTAGTATCGACCAGCTCGGCTTCCTCTACCAAAGCTTCCGAGTCTCGAATACAAAATCCGGTACCGTCATTGTTTATGATATGAGATGAGATGAATCTCTAGGGTTTTGAAACGTAATGGGTTTATACCCGTGTCTGTCTCTGCCACTCTGTCTGGTGGATTAATGGGTTATAAGTTTAAATGGGTCAACTTGATGGTGGGATTTTAGGATATACTACCTCCTTTCATAATATAATATGGGATGTTTAGAGAAGTATTTTTGTTTCATAATATATGTTTCCAACCTTTTATGCAATTTTCAGATTAAATTTAAATTTATATTTTATATTATGCACACTTGTTTATGATTGGTTAAAACTTTTTAAAAGTAACTATTTCTTAATATGCGTGTTTTCACTAAAACATCCTATATTTTAAAACAGAGAGAGTATGTTTTATTGAGATACTCCACTAGTTTGGAGAGTTGGAAGATTTGGTTTTTAATGGTCATTTAACAAAATTCATAGGAAAAAGCAGGGCATGCGGTTTTAACCCGACCCGATTTTATGGGTTTTGGTTCAAACCAGTTTTGTATTCGGTTCAATTTGGAGATATTGAGATTTATGTTCAGTTATCCGATCCGACCCGAACTGATTAACCGATCGATTATCTGACATGTCTTGGTAAATCGAGCGTATCTTCCAAATGGTTGAACGCAATAACTTGATTCTATTTCGAGGATAAATATGACACTTTCAGCTTTCTATAAATACCAAGCTCGTCAAAAGCTCTTAATCTGTTCTAAAACCTAAAACCTTATTGAAACCTAAAATAATTGATAGTAGACATTTAAGTATTGAAATCATACTACACTCTTCTAAAAGTATAATAAAATTATAGCTAAAATAGTCAAAATACAAACATGTCTAATCGTAAAAAACTACACACTACAAGAACGAAGACTCTCCTAGACATGATTCTCGAGGCAACATTTCCAACATCATGCAACTCCATACTTACCACCGCTATACCCACGAGGTTCAACTGTTGTCAATGCAAATCTCCTGAGTCCAACGATGGTAAGCATGGAGTTTTTTTTTTTTTTGCAAAAATATGAATTTTTATTAATGAAAATAGTTTGTACTGAGTACAACATGGTTTGATACAAGTAAGATAGAGCTTGCCAAAAAAAGAATAAAAAACAAGGCCTATCTTAAGATTGAGATGAGTCAGAGTTTATGCAAATTTCAGCCAGTCACGCAATAGATTTTTAAAATTCTTCCTTTGACTCTTTGTCAGAATCGCATCCCTGATTTGTCTGTCCAGCGTCTTAAACAGTATATGCGGTGGAGTTGTGATATTGTTGTGGAGCCGATTGTGGGTAAGCATGGAGTTGCTGGTGTTGCCTTCGAGGGGAACAAAGGAGTGAGCTGACTGACGAGAATCTCAGAAGGTTTGTGGCTAAAATCAACAGATCTAGGGACATAAATTTGGTGGACAGGCCCATGTTTCCCCTCGGTTCCCCTTGAAGTCAACATATCCAACTCCAAGCCCATCTGGTTTAAGGCCCATGTTTAACTCCAAACCAGATCTTTGGAGATGTACACTACAAGTGCAGCGAGATCATAAGCAGAAAATGGAGAAAACTTACTTGAGTACCAAAGCGGAGCCCAACGGTTGAGTTTTCTTGAGGTTTATCTTTCTTTTATAGCCCAAAATGGTAACGAGAAGGCGAAAAGTTAGGGTTTCTTTCTTTTTGAAATCGGTCGACGAAATTAAAAAAAGTCGCACTTTTTTCTCATGAGTCGAAACTGAGAGTTTATTTTTATATGATGAGTGGTTGTGCTTACGCTACTTACTCCTTATACATAAGCAAGTTTAAATTGTTTTTTTTTTCCTAAATGGTTCTACAAGATACAAATATTTATCTATTTCTAAAACTTTTAAAAATGTATTCATTTTCATTTGATGTTTCTAATTTTACAAATAATTCTTTCATGTTTTTATAAAAAAAAAATTGTGATTATTTTTTCTTCTTTTCATTTTCATAAAAAAACACAAGCAATGGAACTCATCAGTGAGCATGTGGTTTGGTGTGATTTCGCTCTTGAGGAGAACTGTATATCATTAATTCATTATATCTACAAATGCTAAGAATTTTGTACTAAAAGTCTTAAAACATTACTTTTGGGGTTTGTTATTAATTATTTCACATTCAAGATGAGATCAGTGTTACGTAAAAACAATAATGCTTGAGAATGGTATGTCAACTTTGACTTACAAATCAAGATTATGGACACAACACAGCAACGTTCACTCACTTTGATCATCAACAAGCTGTGATCCATTTCAAGAAGAGAACAGTGAGCTAATGCTAAGATTCTTCAACAAACTATATAAGAAAGATAAGCCAAACAAAAGATGATCACCTTCCTCAGTACTCAAAAGGAGAAAGCATTAAACACAAGTCATTAAAGGAAGAACAAACAAACAAGAGAATCCTTATAAAAAAACAAGAGAATCTTTAATAGAGTTTACATATTCTTAAAGCCTAAGACATATATCAAGAAATAAGGTCTTATCAAGACGAGTACCTCCGTTTAGTACTCGACAAAGTAGAAGATAAGCTGAGGTTATCTGAGATAATTTGGACAGTGCACTGGGCTGATGCCACTGCCAGAAGCTGGTGAAGTTGCTTGAATAGTTCCATCACATCTTCATCATGAGGTGTATTGTAGTACAGTATCACTTGTTCAAGATCCGGAATTGTCTGTATGAATTGCCTGACCTGCTCTACCTACTCTTCTATGCCTTCATCAATTTCATCACAAGATTCACCATCTTCATCCTCATCCTCATCAACATCATCATCATCATCATCCTCCTCATCCTCATCCTCATCATCACCATCATCATCACCATCATCATCCTCATCATCAACATATATTTCAGCAAACTTCATTATCTTTATAAACTTCACCGGGCTTGATGACAGGCAAGAACAAGTCTCCCACCCACTACGATATTTGCACAAGCACCCATCCTCATCGTCACATATATTTGAAACTTTGTGATGTAGACCCTAAAACATATATATAAAGGAATCAGTTTCAAAGACTAATTAAGTGTGTGTTGAAAAACATGGCAGCTGTTGATATAAAGGGTTGTGTGTTAGTATATGGTACTTCGAAGACAAGGGTTTCTAGATGTAGAGAATTCTTGAGTAGGGCTGGCAATGATTCCCATCCTACATCTGGTGCGGTCTTAATAGTTAACCGAATCAGGTTGTTGAATACCGGTATTGTATCACGGCAGCCACCAAGTACCTGAAAAAAACAACAAATATCAAATCAACTCAAGCCATAACAAGAGTAAGTTACGAACAAAAATATGGGACTGACCTCAAGAGTAAGCCATATCTTGACATTGCGTATTCCGGTGAGAAGATTTGTGACATTAATCTTGTCCTCGGTTTCCAGAAAAGAGCCTGTCATATACAATGGCTTATAGATCTGATCAGATGTCACTCGAAGTCCGAGACTAGCTTCAACAAGGTAACCAAAGCTCACTTGTTGATACTTGTCAGCAATAGTATCGGAATATTCTAGACAGACCAGATTTGGATTATCAAGTGACAGTGATACGTAATCATTATCTTCATCAAATCTTTTGGAACGACAAAACTTCATTCTCTTGAGGGTCGGGATAGACACGGTCATGGAGAAAGGTTCTACACTAACCCAAGGATCGTCCCACATCAAATTAACCAGCACCAGTTCTTCGAGAGCGTGACATCCAGAAAGAAGCTTGTTAAACATACGTGTATCGATACGAAAATAATCAAGATGTAGTGTCTTAAGATTCGGAAGAGAAACACCACGTTTCACCTTAATGCTGACACCATCCTCAAACTGTATCTTCAGCCTAACCAATGTCTTGCTCACGAAGATACCTGGTGGTAACGTATAAACAGAGTCATACCATCCCAAGACGACGGAACGTATAGATCGATATCTAGCACACCATGTTTCAACACTTTGGTTATCCAATCCAACACCTTATATTCATCGATGACATTTTTACACTTGAGGTGGAATCTTGTCAACGGAGCATTCGCTTGCAAAGCCAACACACTATCCACAAAATCCATAAAACTCTTACTTTCTGGAGGAGGATGGAGATAGATGGAGTCATCAAACTCAAGATTTGGTACAAAAGCAAGCAAAGGCTTCCATCTTTTGGCAAGAACACTAGTTGAGGCAGCTTCTTTAGTTGGAAGAAAGGTTAAGATGTGACAAATCATTGCATCTGGTAAACCGCTGACTATATCTCTACAACCACCAATTTTGTTCTTTTCATTTTTCATTTTGTGACAGAGACACTACTTACAACCTGAACAAAATACATGACACTCCGGTAAGAAATAGATTTCGAGTTTCAACCGAGAACAAAAGGAAGAAGGCTACGAAACAACAAGTACCCACAAAACTAAAATCGTTGAAGGTAAATCAGACATGAACAGTTAAATCATAAGAAAAAAATGGAGAAAACTTACTAGGGCTGCTCTGTAAGGTTTCTTATCGGAGAGACAAGCGACGACGTTTGGCTTTCTCTTTGCGTGTCAAGTCTCCACATTTATCTCTCAAGAGTGAAATAAATAAATCAATTTATATGAACAGTAATGTGACTCCAAACACAAAAAAGTACAATTCACCTTTCAATATAATTTTAATTTAATGGCGTCCGTTTAATTTAATTTTCCTATATTAAATTAAATAAATTTATATGAACAGTAATGTGACCATAGTTATCACTAACTTAATGAGATCTCCACTACAACTTTCAAAAATGTTACGTACCAAAAAAAAGAAAACACTTTTAATTTGTTATATATTAAATTGTGAAAGTTTATAAGCAGATTATAAAACAGACACTCTGCAAAATACATAAATAGTTCAAAATATGCTTCTTATTTATTGTATTATTTTTTTATTTAAAACTTTTCAAATATATTCAGTTGCATTTGAGATTTACGATTAACAAATATCTTTTGAAAGAAAAAATAATTAAAATTTTCTGATTTCATCTACAACGCACACATGATTGTACCATGCAAATGCAAGCAAAATAAAATACAACTACAGAGAAACACTTGGGACGTCTAAGTGTCTAACACATTACACAGACATACATTACATATATGATATATATATCTTCACTTTTTAATTATATAGTTAATTTCAGATCAGAGAGCTCGACTACAGACAAAGGAATGAGCAAAGAAAGACTCAAAAAATAAAACTCATTGCAAAAAAAAAATATCATGTAAATGCTGCCACAAAATTTGACGGCATTAACCATTTGGAGTTGAAATAAGCTATATATATATAGTGGATGGTCAAGTCAAGCAAATCTAGTCTATCATTTAGTTAGCCAACTTTTTTCAACATACACGCAGAAAATATATAGACAAATTAAAACAAAAGATGATATTACCATAAGCCAAAAGGGGAGAAACCATATATTAAACACAAGAGTCTTTAAGGGAAAAAAACCAAAAAAAAAAAGAAAAAAAAAAAAAAAAAAAAGGAGAAAAGAAAAGAGAATTGTCAAATAAAGCAACAAACGGCATAAGCAAAGAGAATCATAGGATCTTTCAGCAACTACACAAACTTGTAGCTTGATAAAAGGATTTTCTAAAGACAAGGACCACGGCCCATTTAGTCGGAAGTATTATATGATAGGCTGAGGTTATCAGAGAATACTTGGATTTTGCAGTTGGGTGAAGCTACTTTGGAAAGATTCTGAAGTTTCTTGAATACTTTCATCATTACATCTTCTTCATTTGATGAAAGAAAGCGCATTCTCACTTGCTCAAGATTCGGCATATTCTCTAGGAAGTACTTGACATGCTCTATCTTCTCCCTTAAGCAATGAACAAGTCCACCATTTTCATCATCATCGTCGTCGTCATCATTGTCATCAGCAAAGTTAAGTATCTCTATAACCTTGACCGGACTTGATGACAGACAAGTACGAGCCACCACTTCCGTATACTCAATAAAATACTTGCATAAGCACCCGTCCCCATCCTCACATCTATCTGTGGATATATGATGCAGTCCCTGAAACAAAACAAAAAAAAAAAGGAAATAGTTTTAAAATCTAAATGTGTGTTGAGCAACGTGGCATGGTTGTTGATATAAAGGATTGTGTATATGGTACTTTGAAGACGAGGGTTACTAGATTTGGACAACTCTTGAGTAAAGCTGGCAATGGTTTCCATAGTACTTCGGTTTCTGGTTTAGTCTCGATAGTTAAACGAGTGAGGTTGTTGAATATTGGTATTGTATCACGGCAGCAACCAAGTACCTGAAAAAAACAAAATAGAAAAACAAATCAACTCAAGCCTTATATATTGGTTTTATTTCTGAGTAGCATTATATTAGGAAAAACAGACTAAGAGAAAGATGGATGGGACTGACCTGAAGCATGTCAGGAGTCAAGTGGAGGATCTTGACATTGAGTATTCCGTTGAGAAATTTTGTTACATTAGACTTTTCATTGTATGTCAAATAATTCTCACATTCATACCATTGCAAATAGGACTGGTCTGGTGTAAGTCGAAGTCCGATAGTAGCTTCAACAAGCGAACCAAAACTCACTTGTTGATACCTATCCACAACAGTATCAAAATACTCCATGTAGACCAGATTTGGATTATCAAATGACAAGGACACGGTTTTGTTAGCATCATCATATTGTTCATAGCGACAAAATTTGAGTCTCTTGAGGGTTGGGATAGATATGAACACAACATCATGTTTCAAAGACTTAGCCCAAATCAAATTAGTCAGCACTAATTCTTCGAGCGTGTGACAGCCAGAGAGAAGCTTGTTAAACATACTCGTTGTTATCTTGAAATAGTTAAGATGGAGAGTCTTAAGCTTCGGAAGTGAAACATCACCTTTCACACTAATGTTGACGCCATGTTCATATATGATTGTCAGCCTAACCAGTGTCTTGCTTACAAACATCTCTGGAGGCAGAGGATTAAATCTCAGGAACTCAAAATTTTCCCAATGCGAAGACATGCTTAGATGAATATCCGATACACCACGTCTCAACACTTTTGGTACCCAATCCAGCACCCATAGTTCATTGACAACATCACTACCTACAAGTTGGAATCTCTTGATCCGAGCATTCCCTTGCAAAGCCAATACACGATCCACAAAATGCATAAAACTTGTACCATTCGTTCTCTTTTCTTCGTAACTCATTGGAGTGTTGCGACAGATGGAGTCATCTAAGTCAAGACTTGGTACATCAACAAACAGAGGCCTCCACTTTTTGGCAAGAACAGAAGTGGAAACAGCTTCTTTTGTTGGAAGAAAGGATAAGATGTGACATATCAGTGCGTCTGGTAAATCACTGATCCTATCCTTATTTTCCGATTCCATTTTCTGACACACCAATCAACATTTACAGTGAGGTCACAATACCACTTTGTACGTAATATCAGTTAAGAATTTTCGTATTTTAAGTTTTGCTTTCTTAATTAGACCATCTCCATTGCTTATACGGTACTATAGGTGTCTTAAAGCAATATTTTTAATATAAATTTAAGACTCCCACAAAAGAGAGAACAAAAGAGTGATTTAGGAAAACGATTAAAACATCTCTTAAGACACTTCCTATCCACATGTCATATTTTTATTGGTTTTGATTTTATTACAAATCATCATTTATTTTTTAAATCTAAATAAAAACACTCCAATTCTATCACCAATGAAGATGCTCTTACGTATAAAATAATATGATTTTAGACAAAAAAAAAAAAAAAAAAATGCTTAGAAGATCAACCACAACCACAAACTAGGATGGGATGATCATATTATTTTTAAATGATAAAAATGTTTTAGACACTATGATATAATTCGTACCCAAAAATATGATATAATAGAAAAACCAGATATGAAATTCGCTTGCAAAAAAATAAGGTATTTGGAGCTCATAGATCTGGATTTGGATATATAGATTTAAAGTTACGATATACATATCCGGTTCAGATCCGCTTTTGTATAAAAATAATTCAATTATTTGTATACAAATTATATATATTTAATCAAAATAGTAGAATTGCTTAAAATATGACATATCACAAACACATCAACTATATCTTGAAAACACATGCGTATTTTTAAGAAGAACTATGTCTTAAATATTTTGAAATTGTTTGAAAATATTTTTTATTTGATTTTATTTTAAAAATAATTACAAGATTCGTAGTTATTTTGTGTGGATCTCGATATCCATGGATATTTGCGGATCTGAATCTCGGTAACTGTTTCACGGATCCGACAGATCTGAACTCGAGTATAACAAAATTTCAAGGTATCTACTATCTAATATATGCTCGATCCTATCCAGAATCTAGAAAACAAAAACAAATATTTTCATTTGAGAATTTGAAGAAGTTCGATAATATGCGATTTTTACCTTTTTCAAGTCAAGTACTAATACCCCTTCTCGAGATTATTGAGGACTTTTCTCGAATGCCTTCGCTATATCTTTTGGTTGTTTTGCAAAATACGAGCAAGAAAATATAAGAGGCATAGCAAATAGATTTAATTAAGATTATGTTTTAATTTGAGAATTTGAAGGAGTTAGATGATATGAGATTTTTATCTCTTTCGAGTAAAGTACTGATACCTCTTCTCGAGATTATTGAGAGCTTTTCTCGAATGTCGTCGCCATATCTTTTGGTTGTTTTACAAGACAAAGGTAAGAAAAAAATAAGAGGCGGAGCGAATAGATTTAATTAAGATTATGTTTAAGATTAGTGGAGGTGTATATTTATATAAGAGGAGCAAATTTTTTTGAGTTATAGGGTTTTTTCATAAGATTTATTTCCTTACTTTGATAAGTCTTTCAAAACAATTATTTTGCATTGACTGAAAATTTCAGTAAATACGGTACCTTGGTTTAATAAAATTTGGGAAAAATAATCGAAGATGATTTAAGTAAAATATTTCAAGAAATTTCATCAAAATATTGTGAAAATATGTTGAATACATATTAATTCTGAAATTAAAACCTGAACATATTCTAATGATAATGTATATGAATAAATTTGTTAGAAATATTTTATAAATATTTTTCAATAAATTTAAAGTAATTTATTTTAAAAAAATAAATAACATTAGTCAGAAATTTTTATTTTAAAGTTATCTATATTAGGCAATCATTTTCACAAAAGCCCCAATTAATCATAACCAACTATTTATTTTGACAACAGTTCTAAAAAGCGGGCTAGGCAGCCGTCTAGGCGCTAGGCACTCAACCAACGCCTAGACAACCACCTAGACAATCTAAAATTACATATGTTCCATTTTAATATATTCTCTAAGTTTTAACCTTTTTTTTGTTGGGAGCAAGGTGTCTTCGGCGGAGTCCATCTCCACTGCATTCGGAGTTAGCCGCGATTAATGTGGGCCATGGAGAGTATTCTTTGTGGCAGACTCTTTTATTACCGATTTGAGATGGATTGTGCTGAGCTAGTCGCAATGGTCCAAGCTTCTGAAGATTGGTCGGTGTTTTCCAACCTGTTGGATGAGTTCAGTCTGCTCAAGGAGTCGTTTCCACTCTTCTCCCTCTCTTGGATTCCACATGCGTCAAGCTTGAAGGTGAATTGTCTTGTTCGTGCTTCGCGTTCTCTTATTGATTGCTCAAGTAATTACCCGATACAATTAACTGTGAGGCAGTATATGCGAGGTAAATTCTTAATTATTAAAGATCTGCGAAACTTGTAAATAGCTAAGGGGACAAATGTTTGTTTTGTTTTGTTTTCAGGATTATAAATAAAAATGCAAAAACTAAAACGATTAAAATTATAAGATTAAAAAATATTGGGTCATAGGATATTTCAGAGATCAATGACTAATGAGAAATGAAAAATAAAATTTAATAATTAAGAATTTTTCAAGAACATGAACACAATAATAGACTAATCCTCTTTCAAGGCATTAGAAGCTAAATTTGACTATTAGTTTGCTAAACTTTCATTTGCAACCTCATAGCCAAATTCGCGTTACAATCAAGTTCATAAAGTTCACAATACATCCTAACGTTAACTTTTGCTGGGTAGAAATGCATTGTTCAATTCATTAGTTCAGACATTTTATTGAATATTTTTGATGCATTGAAAAACCTAGAATCTAGAACAATGTGATCAGTCCTATTCTAGCATTAAGAGCATATGAATCAAAGGACCTAAAGATTAAGAACTCTAAATAACAATCAAAACATCAATGTATTGAATCCTCTAATTAGAACCCTAAAACCCAATAAAAAGACTACTTACACATATTGAATTGAACAACACAAAGAGATGAAGAATACATTATAGACTAATGAAATGAAAATGAAAAGGATTTATAAATCTTCTCCAAAGTGTCAAGATGATGAATGTCTAATCTCTTGAAATGGCTTATAAAGGTATCAAGTGCAAAAAAACTCAAAAAAATAGAACGTCCTGCTAATTAGGTCTTTAACGTATTTATACCCATTATTAAAATAAAATAAAAATGAAAATAGAAAAAATCTAAAAAAAAAAAAAACAATAAAAGTTTTTGGATCGCAGATATAAAGAAAACAGACTTCTCCGTGCTTCAACAAACTTATCTATAGACTTCAATAGACTTGTGTACATATTACACACTTGTCTAAAATTAAAATGCACAGAAGTAAATGGGAAATTATACAATATTGTACCATGTAAATGCAAAAGCATAAACAAACAACAATTGAGAAGAAACTAGGAGTCTTATTAATATAAAGGTTAATTAATGGGACAGTATCACACAAAGCCAGGATCGATGCTTAGTTGAAGGAGACTTCATAACTATATTAACTAACCGAAAACAGCTGACTTTGGTGTAAAAGAAGTTGTAAAACGAAATCTAAGAAGTGCAGTTTACCATTAGAAATATAAAACTAAAGTTGGCAGTAGGTTGACAGCATTAGCCATTGGGAGTTGAACAAGCGATGTACTACAGGGCAGGCGAAGTAAATGTAGTTTATACCCACAAACCTGGTAAACCATGACTACAAATTATGCGCTTTGAGCAAGAGATTTGGAGACAAAAGCGGCAATTGCTTTCAGAGCAACATCTTCGACTTCATCTTGTGTTAACCCCTTTGTTTCAAGGTGTTTCATCCCAATCTTGAAGGAGTGATCTCCACCATCAATCACATGCAGCTCAGTCACAGCTTTCATTTCGTTACAAACAGCTTCAAGCTTATCCAGAGGACACATAGGATCTTTGCTACCCTTTAGACAATCCAAAAGATCCAATCATTTCCTTAATGTGCAAAATAGAGTTTTGTTACTTATGCATAGAAGAATACCTGAACAAACATCACTGGGACTCCCATTTCCAGCAAGGTCTCGTCTCTTATCACACCTTTAGCGCCCTGAACACAACGTATATCATACAACTGGCCATTCATACATTGCGGTGGATAAGAAATGGATAGTCATGGTCATTAAGTGCAAACCTTAAGTGGATATCCTAAACAAATCACAGCTGAAACTTTAATATCATCATTCAAAGCTGAAACCATACAGCTTACTCTGCAAGTGATAATAAGGGTCACATTCAACATCAAAACGTAAGCAAACAAAACAACGTGTGGGTGAGTGGGAGGAAGGCAAACGAAATGGTACCTAGAACCCATTGATTTGCCAGCTAATATCAAAGGATGACCAGGGAATTTAGCAGCAGTTTCTTTAACAACATCCAAATGAAACTCAATCAATTTTTCAGCTTTCGGAGCAACTCCTCTTTTCCCACCAGCAAGATCTACGCATCAAGTCCGCAATCACTTTATGCTTTTAATTGTACTATGACTATTACCAAATCTTACGATTCAGACCCAAGAAAAAAAAATCACTTACAAGGGTAGTCAAATGTGACCACTTCAACAGCTCCTAATGTCTTCTTTAACATTTCCTTCCATCTAAAGCAAACCCACCAACAAATACAGAGAAAAATTCAAACCCAATATGTGTCTGAATCACTTAAACACGAGTAAGTGAATAAACTCAGAAAAAGTACCTAATCATCCAGTCGGAAGAAGAGGGAGCACCGGCACCGTGAGCTAATAGAACGACCGGCGAACATGGAATCTCTGATTTCTCAGCACACGATTCTTGATTCACCTTTCTTCTTTTCCTCCGTGAAGCCATGGAGAAACCTAGAAATCTCAGTCAGACGAACAGTCTCAAAAGCCCTAAGAAAAATGGGTATACAGGATTTGAGTTTTTCGCGCCAAACTAATTGGGCCAATAAATAATGCCCAGTCCATTAAGATTTGGGCTTCCAGACCAAAACAGGCCCAAACTTATTAAAAATACAATTTTCATGGGTTTAGAAAAATAATTTTTGTTAATAAATTGTTAACACCGTTTATCATCAATGCCTTCACAATTCAGAATTCCTTCTTCACACAACAATGGCCTCGCTCCCCGTTACCGTCACCGTTCTTCTGTTCACGTTGGCTCTCTCCGTCGCTTAAGCCGGGAAATGACATCATCGACGAACCCTTAACCACTGTATCAGCCGAACCCGACCCAGATTCCTCAAAACCAACCCTTCCCGGATCCGACGAGGTCACAGTTCCTGTGAATTTCGTCAATTTCCATCCGATCAACCGTCATTTCCCTAGACGTCCGTTAACGACGACGGAACCTTTCAAACGCCGTCCGTGCCACGAGCTGCGGTGGGGACGAGGCCTTCAGATCTCTTACGGCAACGACATGATCTTGTCCGGCGAAGATGAGAAGGCGGCAGGTACAGACGTCGTCGTTGCGGATATCCCGGCGATTAAGATCTTAGTCGGGTCGGAGGAGGATGATGGGTCCAAGAAGGCTAAGGTGAAATTGGTAAAGCGCAAAGAAGAAGATGAGAGAGACTATTACAAGAGAAAGATTCGCAAGTTTCTCAACCACTTGGTCTGAATGAAGAAGATGAACAATTACAAGACTCGAGTTTGTGTTAGAATCTAAGATATGATTAAATAATTAGCATCCACCATGTTCATATGATCTGAAAATGATGATGATGTATTTTGTTTATATATATCTCAATGTCAGTAGAAGATGTTTTTGTAAAACCTTTTATTCTATAGATTGATTATACCATTTTATATAGATTGATTGTCCCAAGTGTTGTTGATTGCAGAGGTATATGTGGCAATGGTGATGAAAGAAGATAGAATGAATTACTGATTTGATTGTGAAGATGACAATAACTTACATTACTCTACATGGTCTCTTTAGCTTTGGAGTGTTAGGATTGGTTTTCACAGGAACCACCTTGTTGGGTGGTTGCGGTTAGCTCAGGGCAAGGCGTGGGGTTGACCTTGTGGGCGGCTCCTACGACATCTGAGCATTTCCATGTTGGAGGACTTTTTGTTCCGGTGAGTGTAACATTGGAGAAGCAGAGATTGGTGAATGGTGAATCTTCTAACCCCTGAATCATGCCAGCACGCTCGACTTTGATTCCCCATACGTTCTTGATCGTTATGCCACTTACAACGGGGAGCGCAGTCAGGTTGAATTTATCGTCGGGGTGATCTCCGGTGTCGCCAGAGATTTTAATCCCGGTTCGAACATTTTCCATGTAAACACCGGAGATTGTGATCCCCCGGATGCTTCCTCCTCGGCCAGTGTTTGTCTTGATGTGGATGCCGATCCCCGAATTGTACAGAGTGATGTTTTCGACCGTGATATTTTGGATTCCGCCAGAGGTTTCGCTTCCGATGGCTATTCCAGCGAATCGGGAAGATCCGGTGATGCGGCGAATGGTGATATCTCGGCTTGAACGGTTGTAGGCAATGCCATACTCGTCCCAACCACTCTTCACGGCAACAAGGTCATCACCAGTAGACATGTAGGAATCTTCTATACAGACGTTAGAGCTTGAATCTGTGGCAATTAGTTAGCACATCAGTCATGATTTGAAACGAAATGTGATCAAGTGAAAGGGTAACTGATAAAAACCTGGATCAATTCCATCGGTGTTGTAGGAATCAGTTGGAGCAAGAATGGTAACGTGATGAACAACAACACCACTGTAAGGAAAGAGGTAGTAAGTACTAATCACCAAGTGCGTATTCAAAAGTTCATGAGAGATGCTTACAAAGAGAGAGACTGTAAGTAAACCTGCAATAAACCGGATGAACTGTCCAGAAAGGGGAGTTCTGAAGAACAACATGAGAGATGACGATGTTTGTTGAGTCCTTGAACTCAATGAGACCCGGTCTTGTAAACTTTAGAGTTCCACTTCTATACATGTTCCACCAAGGTTCTCCTTGTCCATCAATCGTGCCATTCCTGCCTAGCAAATGGGTTCTCAATGTCAGCAACAAAACAATCTGATTTCAGAAGATACATTTTCGACATCTAAAGCTGACACAAAGTGATCTCCGAACCAACCTCACCTGTAATAACAACGTCATTGAGTCCGTCTCCATGGATAAAGCTGATATATCTTCGTCCAGGACGCTCCCGTCCTCTTCCATAAGACGGCAAAGGATCGCTTAAAGGCCATTTCTCCGTATCCTAAAAATAATCAAAACAAGCATTTTGTCATATAAAGGCAATTCTATGATATCACATCCAAACATAAACCCCAAATACAATCACATAGCAACGTTACAATGTTTTGATTCTTGAGCAGGAGATACCAATATCAAAGATGAAACCATACTAAAGAAGAAGCTAATCTTCAATATACAACAACAAGATTATTCAAACTACCTAAGAAACCTCAAAACCTGTATGCATTTTTACAAATGATACACACTTAAACCTAAATCGTTAAATACAATCACAGATTCAAAATCAAACACCATTAGAGAAGAAACAAACCAAACAATTCCAAAAGCAATCAATCACTCACCTGAAGGGCTTTAATAACCGCACCATCGGCAAGGTATAGAGTCATATGACTCGTGAGATTGAAGCTCTGAGTCAGATACACACCACGAGGCACATACAGAAGCGTTCCATTGCTACTGTTGGAGTTCCTTATCCGATCAATCGCCGCATTGAATGCGTTGGTGTTCAGGGTCTTTCCGTCACCGACAGCGCCAAAATCAGAAATCGATAACATCGCGGTCCTGTGCTTCAACGGAACTATACCAGAACACGTAATCGGAGCTCCAAGCGAGAGATGGTGACGCAAAACAGCAGAGAGGAAGAAGAGTACGAAAACAGAGATCGGAGATCGAGAAATCGTCATATCTGAGATGAGAGCCTTTGCTAGTGTGAAAGAAGAAAGAGAGAGTAAAAATCTCGGCCGCCAGAGAATTTGGATCTAGCAGCTATAGGGAGAGAGAGAGAGAGAGAGAGAGAGGCAAAGCAAAGTTGCTGTGAGAGAATTACGACCATCTTTACTCCAGAACGTCTAAATGTTGAACGTGTAAATGTTGCTCAGAAAAAAAAAAAAAAATTATTACACATTTTTATTTTTTATTTACTTTTAAAAATATGTGCCAATAAATAAACGCCACGTGTCGAAGAATGTTTCTCACAACGTTCTCAAAATACTCCAGCAAAGAACGTTACTCTTCTTTTTACTTTTATCTCTCATCTTTTTCTTATTTTTTTAATAAGAGTAACTATATGAGTAACACCAGTAATCATGCTCTTGCCAAGAACAAGAAAGAAGAAAGCAAAAAAAACACAGAAGGGATTGTTAATTTACGTTTTTCTCCTTCCGTTAGCTTTAAAGTTTAAACGGTCTGAAAAGTAAATTTCAAATCTTTGGTATTTTTTTTTGACAATTAAAAATATATATATATATATCTCTTATAATGTCAACTAAAGGACTAAATCTAATCTAACCAATCAACTAACCAGGTTAGAAGCCTTTTTAGCTTTGAACCTAAAAAAAAAAGAACCCCTTTAGGAAAGGTTTGTCTTTTTAGGGAAATAGTCAATTTAGTTTTGTTGTTTGACACTTTTTACAAAAAAAAAAAAAAAGGAACTTAAATTTACAATCCTTAAATAGTTTTATTTCATAATAAATGATTTTCTAGAACTATATTATTTGTTACTAGGAGATGTTCATTATAAACGTGCAGGTAGTTGTATTATCATTACAATAGGAATTGATCAAAAATCTTCTAATAATGATGTAAAAGATGATTTAAAAAAAGAACTATTATTTTTTATAACATAGATGTCATTTTTATTTTAAATATTTAATATAAATTTTGTTAAATAAATATAAAATTAATATCATAAAGTAATGAAAATGTCAATTGTCAAATTGTTTTGTAAGGATATAGCTGATTTTTTTTTAATTTGTTAATTATCATAATGATATTTATTGTGGAATGAAATGAAGAACCGATAATAGTCTTTTTATTATTAATTTTATCTTTTACAAAGTAAAATGATAAAATGGATTAAATTTATATTTCTGAATAGTATATTTTCATATTATTCTAAAGATAATACAAAATATGTATGAAAGATCTACAATAAATACTTTCAACTTTTTTTAGCAATTGAAATCCATAATTTTATGAACAACTATTGTCAAAGGCAAGGCTTGACAATAACTTGTTGTTATAATTATAATCCTCAACATCATTAAAAGTCGTTTAGTGATATGGAAAATATAAGTCTCAATCCAAAACCTTACCAAATTTGAAAATTAATTTATAAGCACTTGACATTTAGATTTTAGTAATTTATGGTCAATTTCTGTTCATATATCTTTGTTGCTTAGGTGTTTGTAACACTTTCTTGAGAAAGTATAAGTGATTTTTTTCTCAGATTTTGTGCTAGTATACATCCCCATTCAAACTAAACAAATCACTTTTTTTTTTGCATCATTATCAATTTACTAGTTTCTTGGTTAATTTACTACATTCATATCAAAATGACAAGAATGTTATGTTAGCTATACTTTCTCCACCTTTATCATCACCACCATTACATAAACTAGAGATGAGTAAGTATTAATTTCTCTCATCCATGCTTTTTATTTATGAACAAACATTTTAGAAATAAATATTAAGATTTCAACAGAACAACAACTAATCTGGTTTATCTGCAGAGTTACTGCAGAAACAGCATTAACTGAACCTATCTTTTGGTCAATAGAGAAGAAAATACAATTTTGTATTTTGGCGAGTCACCATTTTGTCGATTTTCCAGATCAAGATTTTCATCAATCAGTTATAGCAAGTTCAGCTATGGTATTGAAAGGCCAGGATTGGCATATGAAACTAGATCCTCCTTTCCAAGCAGAGACACTCAAGTTAAATGTTGAAACCAACCAGAAGGTTTACAATAATAGCAAATTGGTTGACTTGATTAGATTCCTGAGAAATACTCTTTCCCATGTCCGTCAAAATAGTTCTGCTATACAGGTTCATCAATTTTATAACTTTTTTATTAGCTCTCATCATGCAAAGACTTCTCAAGAAAATAAGAAATCTAGCTAATAATCAGATGAGATTTTGAAAACCAAGGTTTTCATATGCAATTGGAGATGCTAGAAGTTGTTATGAAAAGGTATAAAACGATATAAAAAACATAAGAAAAATCTATTATATTTTGAAGTTTTATGAGTATAGAAATACAAGGTTGATAAATGAATAAATAATTACTTACAAAATTTACCTTGCTCTGCTAATAACATTTTTAGTCCACAAGCCAAAATTATGTGTGGTGGTTAGAGTTGAATCAAAACTTCATATGGGCTAATAGATCGATCACTTAAAAAAATGGAATTTTTGAATTATTTACATTTTTAATTTTTAACCCAATTATTAGAAACTACTCTCTCTACTCTTTCTTAATTTAATTTACAGGAAATATTGTTACAAAAAGATACATTTTAAAAACTTTTTCTGCATTTTTATTTAGTTATTAATGATGAATTATAAATTTTGAAAATAATTAAATATTATTGATTTAGAATTATAGAAATTTATTAATAAAAAAAAATTATGTATTTCTTATCAGTTTAATTTTTTCTTAATATATGTGAAAAATTTTAAAATAAATAATTAAAGATTAAAGCTAAACCGTAAATGTTCGGTAACCGTGTTCCAAAATTGGTTTTATGTTTTACCGCTTTTACGTAAGAAAATAAAACAAAACAAAATTATGAAAAGCTACACAAATATAACGAGCCTAAATAAATAAGCCCATAACTAGTATTTGGGCCCATTGTTTCTTCCAATATTCCCCCGCCAAATTTACCCTAGTTGCTTTCTTCTTTCCCGCTGTTTCCCACACTCCACACACAGTTGCCCACTCCAAAAATCTCCCAAACGCCACAACAAATTTCTAAATCGACGACGACGACGACATTGTTCTCCGTCAAGCTTCTCCTTTTTTAAACCTTCAAGATTCGTAAGCTACCTCTTTCTCTTCCAATCAATTAAGTCGGAAGCTTAATCATTTCAATCTGAATCTAACGTTCTGTATCTCTACTAACTCTTTATTTGGTATCAGAAATTTGATTCAATTCGATTATGATGTTTATATAAAATCTTTACTTTTAATAGTTCGATTTGTTTTTTGGGTTACCCAGATAGTAATAAAAGCAACTCTTTTTGTTACTGTGCGGGGAAGATGACGAGAGAGGAGATTGATAACAATGGAGATGATATGATGATTGATGACCCAAATCCTAAAATCGAAAACGAGTTCAATGTTCATTACCTCCGGATTTACTACGGCAAGTTTTAATTTTTTTTTGTTGTCGTCTCTTCATATAATCAATTCTATCTGCCTTACACTACTGATAACATATTGCAGGCAATCTATTCCCTTACTCTGATATTCACAAATGGCTCTCATACGGACACGGTACTTGTCTTGTTTCTTTCACATATGAAAAGCTTGTAACAGGTTTGTAAATTTGTAATGAAATTGTCTGTGTTTTTGTAAATATGTTAGATGGGAAACATCCTGGTTGTGATGAATACTACTTCGGTAGAAGAGAGTTCTCGTTTACCCTTGAGAACGATGTTTATTTGCGGTACAAGTCTTTCAAGAATGCTTCAGCTATGGAAGACGCTATCAAATCGAATTTCCCATACAAGATTGATATTGGCGCTGTGTATAGCGTTGATGTAAGCTCTAAATCCTGTTTTCTAAAATCAAATTTGGTAGCTTTTCTATGTTTTAGGAACCGTTCTTACTCGTTTGAGGTTTATGAATGTGTTCTTTTCAGCCAGATAAGAGACATGCCTATGCACATAGTGGAACTAATTTGTTTACTCCAGTGGAGAGGGAGTTAGTCTTTGACATTGTGAGTTTTAGTTATCTTATCAATTGATTTTTGGAATTGGTTTTGTATTCGTATTCTTCTGTATTTTGTTTTGGTTGCTTGACCTGAATCTGTTGCTTCCTCAGGATATAACAGATTATGATGATGTTAGATATTGCTGCTCCGGAGCTGATGTTTGCGCCAAGTGTTGGCCTTTAATGACAGTTGCTATCAAAGTCATTGATACTTCCTTAAGAGGTATCACAAATATTTTCTTAAGTTTCAAATAGTTGATACAACTAGAGTTTTTAGTGTCCTGAGATTTTCCATCCGTATGAGTTTTGTAATATTTATAGCCCCTGTAATGTAGAAATCATTTTGGAGTTCACTGCTTGATCTGGTTTTTGTCAATGTGAAAGACTGCTTGGTCTTATCTTAGAACGAACTTGTAATTGTTAGATACTGTTGCTCGGGAGCCGATGTTTGCTCCAAGTGTTGGCCTTTAATGACAGTTGCTATCAAAGTCATTGATACTTCTTTAAGAGGTATCACAAATGTTTTCTTAAGTTTCAAATAGCTGATACAACTAGAGTTTGTATTGTTCCTGAGATTTCCCATCCCTATGAGTTTTTGTAATATTTATATCCCCTGTAACCTGAAGATCATTGTGGAGTTCACAGCTTGATCTTGTTTTTGTCAATGTGCAAGACTGCTTGGTCTTATCATAGAACGAACTTGTAGTCACTCATTTTGGTCTTGTCAATTGCAGATGATTTTGGTTTCAAATATATTCTCTGGGTCTTCAGTGGACGCCGTGGAGTTCATTGTTGGGTTTGTGATGCTAAAGCTCGAAGGTGAAACTAAGACCACTAACACCATTTCTCCCTTTGCTTGGTTTATCTTTCCGCATTTGATCTTCTGCTCTGTGAATGAAACTCTGTATGATTAAATCCTGCAGGTTGACTAATGAACAAAGATCAGCAGTTGCTGAATACTTCCGTGTTTATAAGGTGGTGTTCTCAAGAGCTAAATTGTGGTATATTTTGTTGGTTTCTGGCATTTTGAGTTTATCTAAGTTTAACTATTGTTTATGTGACACAGGGAAATGAAAACAATGCCAAGAAAGTCGATCTTATGGGTCATTCTCTTCATCCGTTCCTTGCGTATGCGTTTCTCCTTCACCTCTTCTTTTCTGACTTCAAAATCACTGTCTTTGTTACTAATTTCAATTTGGCTTTCCAGGAGATCATATGTGGATTTTCTTAAGAATTTCTTTGAGGGTGAGTTACAGGCAAATCAAAGTATATTCTCAAGCAAAGAAAAGTATGAGAAGATACTTGGGATGATAACAGATGAAGGTATGGTAGCGTGATGATTTATTTTTCCAGCGTACGAGAGGTCCTTACCTCCTTTTGGCCATTTACAATAATTTAAATCTTCACGACAGATATACAATCAGATCTCAGAGGAAAGTGGGAGAATTCTGCGAGATCATCACTATCAGAAGAAGCCACCAGTCTTTTAAGGTGGGAGCAGCTTAAAAAAACGCTTCAGTCAAAGAAAAACAAGGTGTGTATTTTCTTAAATGATTGAAAACATGTATGTTAAATGTTGTGAAAAGCTTAGTTGTTTCTACTCAGCTTTTAGCTTATTGAACTTAAATCCTAGATTTATTCATTTTCAATCCTGTCTCCAATGTTTTAGGCTCCATCACTGCGGACGTGCATAGAAGAAATTGTCTTTACCTTTACCTATCCTCGAATTGATTTGGAGGTTCGTTCTAATCTATGCTACAATTTTAATAAACCCACCGTACTATAATGGTATATTTCCTTGCTGTATAGTGTTCAAGATCCTGTAGCAACTGATAAGATGGAGGCCGGACAAGTTTAGTGACTGTTTAATTGTATGGTGTTTTCTTTTATTTCAGGTATCTAAACAAATGAACCATTTGCTTAAGGCACCCTTCTGTGTCCATCCAAAAACAGGTCTCTTCACTGGTTCTTGACTATACTACACCAGTTGATAAAAGTTATGTTCATACTCAGTTCAATATATGGATATGAGCTCAAATTGTTAAGAAATGTCGTCTGGTTTTCAGGTCGTGTCTGTGTTCCTATTGACCCGAATAACTGCGATGAGTTTGATCCATTGGCAGTTCCAACGCTTTCACAGGTAAAATAATAGATAATGTGATACATCTAGAGTGTGGATCTGAAATTATTTTATCACTGAGATGTTTTTTTTGTTAGCTTATGTTTCATTTTCTAATGAATTTCAGCTAATAGAAGAAATCAACGCAGGAGGCCTCAGCATGGATGTAGATGATGGTATGTTCTCAAATACCATCAATGTGGAATTGCTTTGGCTTAAACTTTACTAGTAGAAATAATTTCAGTTATTTAACACCTGCAGATTCAGATAAAAGTTTACTTGGGAAATCAATCAAATTCTTCAGATCCTCATTCCTAGAACCACTACTAAAGTCCTGCAAGGTAAATCTCTCGTTGCTCTACTTTTTTGAATCGATGCTTGATCATGTCGAAAAATATGTTAAAGGGTTCTGATACAGTTATTGAAAGAGTGGTGATATGTTAATGAAATGTCTGCAGGAAGAAATAGAGAGTTCGTACAAAACCAAAATTGGGAAGTCTAAGGATACATTCAGCTGGTGACTAAGGTATTGAGTTTATTGCGGTTTATAGTCCACTTATCTCAGTCCTAGTTGTTTATTTCAGTTTGGTTCAGTTCGTAATGTACAAGCTTCACTAAACTTTATTGTCTATCAGTAGAGCCTCTCTATCTTGTTGTGATGTTTCCTAAGAAGATTATAGCTTTTTTAGCTACTGATTGATGTGTATGACATGTGACTGAATATATTTATATGGTTATGAATCACCACGAACATTAGCTTTAGTAAATTAAAGATCGTTAAGATAACGAATGTTGAAAGGTGTGGCCACAGTTTGGTCACCATCGAGAAGTGCTTTTGCAACAATGAGATTGGCAGCTTCGGTTGGGTGATACGTGTCCCAAAAGACAAACTTGGAGCGGTCCTCACAAGCCGCTTGGCTTGAGTTCTGGTTCGGTCCCTTGAAGCACGTAAATGGTGGAAAGTAGCCGCCACAACACGGCTTGTCTGCGTTCTCCAAGCCTTCTAAACAATTTCATTAGATTCTAACCAATAAAATCAGTGACTAGAATCAGCCAAAACACCAATCCTTACCAAATTGTCGATAGTTCAGGACCAGTTCCAAGAAAAGGTCGTAAGAGTTGGCGTAGACAAATGTAGTGTTGTGATCTCCGGAACTTAACTCCGTGTTCAATGTCCTAAGAGAGTCTCTAAGCTTCATGTTGTAGCCTCGGACAATTTGGTTGACTTGGTCGGAGCATTTTCCTGCCGGTATTAAATTCAAGGCACGAACAAATGGTATGCAACCGAGTGGCCCTACTCCAACCACCACGAACTTCCTAGCTCCTAGTTGATGCAAACGCTGTTAACACGCAATTGAAAACCGTTTTAGGATGTATCTACGTTTACGTTTCTGTAAAATGTACACGTAAAGTCGTAAACACATCAAGCGTAACAAAGAAAAACAATAGTGTGGCATTTGCTTGTAAAGATTGCAAAAATATTTAATGAGAAATTAATTTTTTTTGCGCAAAAAATAGTTTATAGAAACTTTACAGGAATGCAAAGATGGCCCCAAATGATATTTTTTTATTATTTCACCACGACATAAATGTTGGACCCCTAGTGATGATAACAAATGATCATAATAATAATTGTTTCACTCAAAGACTTAGTCAAGGTGTCCGACTTTGTAGGCATTATATATCTATATAATGTACTTTTTTTTTTGAGAAATATTACCTTAAGATGTGTGGTCAAATGGAACACCATGGAATCTTGTAGGACATCAGTGGGGAGCTTGTCTTGGGAGAAGAAAGGTATAGATGGTTGGATATAATTTAATATATCATTTGACCCAATTGTGATGGTGAACATTGCCTTTTTCAACATCTCTTTTGTACCATTTTCACCAATCACTTTTATCACATAATCTCTACTCTTCTCAAAATAACTCACTTGATCTCTCAATGGAACTCTACCGATCTGTCAAGAAAAAGAAAAAAAATTCATAAGTAGTATTCGTAAAACTGAATAATCTTTTTTTATCGAATGGAAAATAGAGTTATTTACAAACTGTTTTGAAAAAGGTAGAACTCGAATTGCATAACATATGAAAAAATGGTTTTAGAATTTTATTTCATGAAAAAATTGGTCTTTGTATACACGAATTTTATTACATTTTCGCTTTTGTTTAAATATATATTCCATAAAATAGTAATATACGTTAAAAAGTTAATATATAGATGGTGGAGCTTACGAACAAAAGTCCAGTGTCGTCCAAGATTCCAGCCGCACCAGAAGCATAGTTGATTCCATTGAGAATTGAGTTAGCCTCAGTGTCTGGTTCAAGATAGGGAGGTGGTGCAGATTTTGCTCCGAAGGCTTCACCTAATGTTTCAATTTATTCCAATAAAACTATATATTATTCTATCTTAAGATTAATGATAACTATATGTTATGTGTAAAACAATTAAACACAGAGTGGCATCATCTTAAAACTCTGAAAAAAAACAACTTTGAAGTGACTGAAAAGAAGAAGGACCAACTGAGTAAGGGGTTTAATAAATTGTTAAAATTAAATAGAACTCCTTACCAAACTCGCATTTATGTGATTAGCCTTTGACTTCTCTCCATTACAATTTTTCAATTACGCGTAACTAATTTGTTCGGTCCAATCAAACCCACTTATGACATTTACATGCTTCAAGAAGAGTCAACTTATCAATATAGTTGACTTGTGCACCAAAGTCTTGTTCTGTTAGATACTTTCTTAGATCGTATTGAATACTGTAACTAACCGTTAAATCAAGCACATTTATTTCTAATTACGTAGTACTCACTACTCGTTTTCAATATTTATGAATTAAATAAACTTAGGCAGGGCGAGATATATAATATATACTCGATCTATGTACATATATATGTATTCTAAAATAAACATACATACCCACAATATCAGAAATGGTCCGACCATTAGTGAATCTTCCCGTGGGTTGGCCATTGGAAGGTCCAAAGTCGATGCCATAAGGGGAAGAATCAGCTTTTGACAATGTGAAAATATAGTTGTTGTTTCCAACATCTACCAATGAGTCTCCAAAAATAAAGTTTGTAAATGATTGAGCAGCCTGAAAATGTGATAGCCAGAGAAGAAGAAAAGTGAAATGGAAATTAGGCTTGAGAAAACATCTATAAATGAAATCCATTTTTTTCACTTTCTCAAGATCATCTGAAATAGACTTGTTTGGTTAAATATAGTTGATCAGTACATTAACACTTTTGAACCATTCCTTTTGCTTACGTCTGTTACAGCATGACTTGTTCAAAAGATAGCACATGGTTCTACGTATTCACTGTTACTTGTTCGGTCGAGCTAGTAACACAAAAATTGACTCCACTCTTGTGTGCATCTATATATACTTGACTGTTTTGAAATTTACATGATGATTATAGATTTCAAAAAACAGTCGTTTTTTTTTCTTACAAAATTGTACGTAATCAATATTAAGAAATTTTATTATTATTATTGATGATTATAATTTAGGACAACAATCAAAGGTAGACTGTCTTTCAGATGGAGTGTACTACTGGTTAATAGTAATACTACTAGAGTACTAGTCAAAGAGGGTGATAGCAAAGAGCTTAATTAATGGTACATGTGCCTCATCGAACACGCTTCATAGTTTCTTCTTCTCAAACAACACTAAATCATTTATATTTATATATATATATATATATTATAAATATTGTTCAATATATCTGACATATTATTATTTGTATGTGGATTAGTTTCAACTAAATACAATACATTCAAACAAAACTCAGACATATAAACTTCATGTACCTTCAAAATGCCGCTAATAATTTTTTCTTTGTAAAATATCTTTATGTAAAATAACAAAAATTAAGGGAGGCATTTGAATGCTTTTTTAAAAGAAAAATCGATTCTATATATAATCTTTAAGATATTATTTACTAAAATGGACTAATTATATATTTATTAAAATTACTACATTTATTGGATTTGCCATATTTCATTAAGTTATCAAAAACATAAAACATTTAAGGGAATGTTAAAATATATTGTTGAAAATCTTTACCAATATATATATATATATATATATATATATGTTGTTGAAAATTATTTTTTATTTATGTAAAGACTAATCAAATCGTGACATACAGATATCAAATCCAATATGGTGAATACTGTCATTCCATGTCAATTTCATCTAAAAGCTCTTAATTAGGACAAGGTGTGGAAAAAAGTAAAGCTTAATAGAAAATGTAAGGCATCTCCCAAGATGGGTACAAATTAAAGTAGTCATTGTCCTAATTCTCTTTAGATTCAACCTTCGAACCCATAAACTGATGTTGTAATTATATGTCTCAGTTCATCCTGGTCCTCAAGCACTAGACCTGTGTTCTAATTTTAAGTGATACGAAAGTAGTCATTGTCCTTATTCTTTACATTCAACCTTCGAACCCTTAAAACAAATGTTGTAATTAATTATCTCTAGTCATCCTGGTACTCAAGCTTTAGAAGAAGTATGTGGAGCCTTGGAGGTCCATAGGAAGACACCTCATAAGTGATCTTCAATGACATTGACTACGATCATATTTTTCTTACATGTTTGTTTACTTCAGATCAGCCAATCTACAACAATCTCCAAAAGTAAACGCAAGATGATGAAACACAAAATTCCACATGATTCTTAAACCAAAATGTAAGACTTTTTTTTTTTCTTTTTTTCTCTCATTCAAAACACTTTAGCATATATATAGGTGATGAGGCATAGTTTCTTGTTGGTACTTTTACCTCAAAAGTCTCTCAAACCATAAATTAATATAGTACATTCCAAATTATAAATATATTATGACAAAGTATAATTAAATTAAATATTTAATTTAGTGTTTGCAAAAAAAAAAAAAGGTTCAACCTCCACCCAATTTCATCACTTTGGACAGCAAATTATTTTAAATGAAACAATAAATTCATATATCTGTCATCTGCTATAAATTACCCTCTCTCTCATCATCATCATCATCATCATAAACTTATATAACACTCTCACTAACACATTTCCAAGGTTCAAATCAAACCCCTTCTTCAACATTCACCACCACAACATCATCATGGGCTTTGCACGGTGGCTCAACCGCACTGTGGGCTTCTTTGTCTTCTCCCTCCTCGACATTGCCGATTTCTTGCTTTGTTTTACGTACAAGACTTTGGATTACTTCTTGGAGTCAGAGAGGAAACCTTGCTACTGCTATTCTCCACCAGAGGCTAAAGCCAAGACCGAGAAAATCATAGTGTCGGAACGAGGAGAGTACTCAAAGGTTGTGTCATTGACAAGAAATAAGATCCATTTCGATGAGATCTCGGACACGCTCTACTCACGTGGTCCTTCACTCCTAACGAGGCTCTCTAAGCTCGTGAGGTCCGTGAAATGTTTTAATTATAGGGGTTTGATCATGAGAGGCAATGTGGTGGAATCTTGTGATCACGATGAGTCTAAGAAGAAGAAGATTAGTAAAAGTAAAAAGAGATTAATGACTTTTAATTCTACGGTGGTTGAGAAATCTTCGACAGCTCCAAGATGGTCGGATTGTCATTGCAGTTTCTGCACTTCTTGGCTCACTTCTTCCAACAAAGATTCTCTGTTTGTCAAAGTTCAACAACCCAAAGGTAAATTAATTTTATCCACTTCCAGCATTTATTTCTGTGCATGTAAATTAATTTATCCACTTCCAACATTTTTTTTTGTGTTACGTAGAATTATCAAAATTTAATATACTATATTTTTCTAGTCGCCACCCGTTCCACAATAGTTGACTTATTTTGATATATTAAGGTAACATAAATAAATGATATACTGTATGTGCAGATAAAAAGAAGGTCCGAGACAACGTTATGTTTATACATGGTTTCGTATCATCATCCGCATTTTGGACGGAGACTCTCTTCCCAAACTTTTCTGATTCGGCCAAATCAAAGTATAGGTTCATCGCAGTCGATCTTTTGGGCTATGGAAGAAGTCCTAAGCCAAATGACTCGTTATATACACTAAGAGAACATTTAGAGATGATTGAGAAATCGGTGATCTCTCAGTTCAAACTTAAAACGTTCCACATCGTCGCTCACTCCCTAGGCTGCATTTTAGCTCTTGCACTCGCCGTTAAACATCCAGGAGCTATCAAATCCCTTACTCTTTTGGCTCCTGTAAGTCAACAATTATACGTGATAATAATAAATCCTTAATTTGAAATCTTGGTTTATTTTTACCCTTTTAAAATAATATTATACATGGGTTTTGGTACGTGTGTTTGGAATTCATGTTAAAAAGTATATTAGCCAAACCAAAAATGAATAAGTTTGGTATAATTTTGTTTTTTCCTGGACGTTATGTTTTCTTAAGTACTATGTTTTGTTTTAGTTATGAACAAGGGCGGATCCACCCGTTATTATGAACAACTTATTTTGTTTTAGTTGACTTATTTTGATTATGAATGTTTTGGACTTAAGAGGTAAATAATTGAAGTGATAATATGGCAGCCATATTACAAGGTGCCAAAGGGAGTCCAACCGGCCCAATACATAATGAGGGAAGTGGCTCGAAAGGAAGTTTGGCCACCGATGCAGTTTGGTGCATCAGTGCTTAGCTGGTACGAGCACCTAGGCCGCACCATTGGCCTCGTCCTTATCAAAAATCATCACTTGATTGAATTTGTCACCCGCCTTCTCACTTTAAACAGGTACATATATATACCATACAAATGTTTGTCATACATGAAACCTAAGAAAATAGGAATAACAAACTTGGCCTTAATTAATTACGTTTCAATCTAATTATAATAGATAATTTACTTTCGGCGATATTTTGAAAAGTAGTATAAGCCAAATCAACCCACCGTACATACGGTTAGGCGTTTAAATGAACCAACCACTCATCTTCTTCGATACCTTGGAACTGACGCGTCGGAATTGTTATATGTGATGAACTTACACAACTTTTTCTTTTATATAATCTTTGATTTGTCAACTTTAGTAGTTTTAACATAATTTATGTGATACTATATTTAGAATTAAAATAGGCGAGATTGAGAATGCAATCTATAATAGCTTTATGTTATAGAAAAAGTTGTCTTGAAACGTATAGAAAGCGACTTATATCGACCGTGTCTCCTCCATTATTTGACCCCATGCATTTAATTCATTTTGGCGTTTTATATCATACTAATAAATATATATATAACTTTTTACTGTTTATATGTCATATAAAGTGAGATACAAGAACAAAGCATCTTGAATTTAGGGTCACTTAATGTATCTATCAAAATGAAATTTGCACCGTATTGTATGCGTATTTTAGTTTTATTTTGTACAGAAAAAATCAGAAAATGGTATAAAATTTAACCTTTTACCAAAAAAAAAAAAAAAATTGCACCGTAGCAATATATGTGAAATATGATTAATTTGAACGTTTGATAGAAGGTGCGAAAAATAGTTTGAATAACGAAATTAAATATCATGTGTTTGCAGGATGCGAACGTATTTGATAGAGGGGTTCTTATGTCACACACATAATGGGTCATTTCACACATTACACAACATCATCTTCGGGTCAGGAGCCAAGCTCGACTCGTATCTGGACCATGTCCGTGACCACGTTGACTGTGACATCGCCATATTCCACGGTGGCAAGGACGAGCTCATTCCTGTGGAGTGTAGCTACAGTGTCAAGAGCAAATTGCCACGTGCCACTGTCCACGTCATACCTGACAAAGACCACATCACCATTGTCGTCGGCCGACAAAAAGACTTTGCTCGAGAGCTTGAGCTCATTTGGCAAAGATCCCACTCAACTTAAGTGAATATAGTTATATATCATGAGACTCTTTTTTTTCTCTACTAAGTAAAGTATATATTTTCTTATCTATAAAGTTAGATATACATCTTTTCTATTCAATGAAGATTTTGTTTTTTATTTACAAAGAAAAAATGTGAAGACTCTAATTTTATTTTTCTTTTTATAAATGAAAATTAGAGTATGTGTTGCATCTTGTAGAGCCACTTCTTGTTATACATTATGTTTATGTGATTGTAATCGAATACTTTAATGCTTGTTCGGTGTTAGAAACAAAAGAATTCGGTGATTAAGGGTCAAATTGGTTTTATTCAAATTGGTTTTGTATATAAATATTGCAGTCAGATTCAACATTCAAGCTAAGTAATGTTTGTTATTAAACTGTTTTTTTTTTGGCATGTAGATGTAACTTTTTCAAGATTTTAATATATATAACCTTTTCTTCCTGATAAATATATATTTTATTTGATATTCATATTATAATAATTTTTTTTTTGGTTATATACTCAATAAAAAATATTGTTTTTCTTTCGTTAATCGGAAAAAATATTAAGAGTGGTTGTGTGTGTTCAAGTAGTCTATTTTTCAACAAATTAAGAGAACAACATGAATATTCTAACTTGTTTTGATTTCTTGATGATATTTGAGTGCAACATGTCAAATAGGGACTTACAATATCATAATTATAATGTTCGATAACAAATCAAGTAGTTAAATGTAGTTTCGATCTTATAAGAATCATTGGTCACTAGCTAGCTAGATGTACTTTAATTTTATAGTTGTGATAATCATCTCATATCTATGGATTCAAAAGATAATTAATACAGAATTCACAACATACGAATTATAAAAAGAAAAGAAAAAAAAAATTAAAGGATTTTTAGAGACAAGAGAGAGGGATTCAATGAAATGGACCGACCATAACCATATTCTATGATGGTGAAATATATATAAGACGTGGGCTTAGTTTAATCCCCAACTCGTCTCGATCTGTGTCTATAGTCGACTATGAGAGCCTATTGAATGCATTCACCAAAAAATACCTTCTCTCTTTTAAATTAACTTATATGTGCTGTCAGAATACACGTTGATCAAAAACAAAATTTCTAAAATGATATAAAAATTATGCATAGTTCATCATTATTGATAAAAATAATTGTTTTTTTTAACGATAAAAATAAGTGTTGGGGAACGTTTTATTTATTCAGTAAGTATCGGTGAATTTTGGTTGTAATATGTGAGTATCGAAATTTGTGTGAAGCTTCTTGACTGGCTTTAGCTTTCGTAACAGCATCATACCAGACAACATCAATTATACAACATTCACCTATATAGAATCTGTCAAGATCAATACATGTCCCCGTATCGTGTCCTAGATTTGCTAGTCGTGCTGATCGCACACAGCTATATGGCTCAGTTGAGAAATCATTACGTAGTAGGTCAATTTGGTTCCAAAACTATAAATATGTTCTCAGTTTCAACAAAAAGGGGGATTAAGAAAATATCTTACTACTTGGAGTCCTGGGCCAAAACAAAAATCTTTTGATTTGAGCGTTCACTTAGAGGGTTCTACAGTATCGGTGTCCTAAGCAACCTTGCATTGACGTCGTCGCATTAAATCTTCGAGAAGATACCTAAAGCAACTATTACATAAAGATAATGATAATCTTGCAAAATATCTTATTCCAATATGCCTTAACATTAGTTAGGAGAAACGTAAGCGTGTAAGTAGGTAGATTTTCGTGTCCTTACAAATGTATATGTATATCTGTTTTGTATTTCTTAAGGATGTTTTATAATGAGTACAGCATTTACAAGTTTTGTAAATAGTTTTTAATATAAATTCGTCTCATGATGGTGTTATGCCAATTCCAGGTTAGCTATCCAATGATCATAGTTACCAGTAGTTATGATCGTTGGGGTGGTTTTTTATCAGACGAATCGCATTGTCGAATTTTTGTTCCATAATATTCTTAATGTCTCTAGTGAAAATGTCACAATGACATTCCATCTATTTAGATGAGACATAGACGGTATCAAAATGCTTATGATTTCATATAAATGGATCGTTGACAACATGGTTTGGATCATGTCATGTGCTCAGAAGAAGAAAAAAAAAATTATACCGAGTCAAAATTGATTTGCAAGGACATTTTTAAAAATGCAGATTGTTCTTTCCTTTTTTTTTTAGGTTCTTTAGGATGTTGGATAATTCTTAACACAACTACACTAATTAACTTACTTGTTTTAAGTCAAGTGAAAGTGGTTGCGCATCAACAATCTTGTATTATAGTATCTGACAAATTAAGAGTGGTTGTGGTTCACCAAACTTTTGTGTTCTTCTTTGTTTTGTCTTCAGCAGCCGGACCACGTTCAATTATTATTTTTACCACATTTACAAGCATTACTGTTCTTTCAACGGTTTCGAAAAAAGTAGTATAAAATAGATTGGGACAGCTATCTGGAACGACATAGTACGTCAGTAATTTTCCTCAAAAACTTTGGGACTACAAAAAACAAATTAAGTCATACTATAAACTGTAGAAAATAAAACAAAAATGGAGAGATATGCCATTGCTAGGTAAATGACGTTCCTTTGGAAATAGTTATAAATTAAAACTTAAGCATATATATTTCTTTTTAAGATCGAATATGATTCCACATTATCCCATTGTATTCACTTGCATGAGAGTGACACTCGTCGCATCTTATAAGGCGCATATACACATAGGAAAAAAGTTATAGGCAAAAAACAAAAAAAAAAAGAAAAGAAAATGAGAGAGAGATAACGACAATAACATGAATGGTATAGTTTTAGCAAAAAAAAGCATGCATGAATGGTATAGTTTCACCCAAAAGTTAGAAAGATCAAAACGATTTTTACAAAGTTATATTTAGAACAATCATATACCCTTTTTTTTTTTCGTTTTTTGCGGTGGAGACACCAAACATTCGAAACTTTATATGAGTGAGTGAAATAGGATTGATTCTGTAGTTTCACCTTTGTGAATCATACGTTTCCAAAAAAAATAAAGTAAAAAAATGCAATAATTAAGATGAGAATTCACTCATTGTATTAAAAGTCATTTTTTGTAAGCATCACTTAAAGCAAAGCATCTACTTCTCTTATCATCCCACTGCCACTAGCCCTTCTTCTGCTTCTTCTTTTCTAATTCATTCCACATACATAATAATCCAGGTTCTTATTAGAATAGATAAGTAAACACCATTGGATGAATGAAACCAGAAACAACGACAAATTAATTATATTTTTTTAAAACGACAAATACTGAATAAGATGTAGTTTTACAAACAAACTAAATATTCAAATCTGAACAATAAGTTTTAATATATAAATCGATCTTGAAAAAGTATGTTGTAACACTAGTTTGTTTGTAATTTGAGCAGAATACACAAGTAAGAATCTGATATATATACCAAGAAATCAACTAGCAACCTCAACATGTAGTTAATTAATTATTATATACCCCAAAACGTCCTAGCTAGCAAAACCATACAAAGTAAACACAACCCACAAATTTTTAATGAAATCATCCATAGAAATTGAAGTTGATATCGAGATTTAATTTAGAGAAAGGAAGATGAACCAAGCTTAACCAATCACCACTAATAGAAAGGATATATGAATGAAACTAACCTGATCGATCAGATTGCGAGCGTATGTACTCGAAGAAGGAAGGATCAAAGCGATGTAATTGAGGGGAATGAAGCCTGGTCCGACGTCATTAACCGTTAGATCATTCATACATATACGTGTAGACTAATTAAATAAAGAAGAGAGTACTTATAAATATATAATCAAGTGTAGTAGATCTGAGTTAAGGGCCTCGTGCCAGACAACATTCCCCTCAAAAGAAAAAGCTTCAGTGATTAACATGGACTCCATAAGAAAACCCTAGCTTTAAACAGAGAGAGAGAGAGAGATCAGAGAGAGATATGAGCTTAATTTATAAACACATAAAAGTGAAAGAGGAGAGGAGACAAGAAAGCAATGATGAAAAGAAGGAGGAGGAAGATATTATTATTAGGAAAAGATTGTGGAAATGTAAAAAAAGAAAAAAAAAAAAACACACAAAAGCTAAATAAAAAGGCAATTCGAAAAAGATAGAAAAGTCGAAAAGAACAAACATATTAAAGTCATAATGATAAAATTCTGATGACTTATTTCCACTTCTTTTTTTTTATAGTTCATCTTTGAAGCTAATAATGCTTTCACATGTATTATTTGCGTATTAAAAAACCAAAACAAAGTCAAATATTTTTATCTGTAGATCGTCAATTTTCTAGCTCTTGAAATGAGATGTACGTTAGACAATCTAGGTTTAGACAAAGAAAGAGTCAAATAATTTTTTGTTCCTTGAATTTTGCTTGATTAAATTTTGAATGATTACTGACTAAAACCTTAAAAGTATACTATAATGATCGATCGGATCCTATATATCATTATGAAGAAAATTAAGTCAAAGTGTCTATTGAGAAAGTCAAAAGATTAGGTGGGAAAGGACCCAATATAGGTAGATGAATGAAAAATGAAAAATAAAAAATAAAAACAAGAGAGGTGAATTATTAGAAGATGATTAGGTTGGATTTGATGAACATGTCATTAGAGAGAGAGAGAGAGAGAATAATTATGTCTTCACCGTCCTCATTCACTTCATGTGACATTCACATGCCTCCCATCTCTCTCTCTCTCTCATTCACCCACAAGGCCACAACACATACAATAAAGATATTTTCAATTCTTGTATTTTAAATTCGTGGTCGACAAAAATACAAATTTTCTAAATAGCTAAAGCGTAACGTTTTGTCTAGATGCTTGCGTATTTCGATATCAGGAACACGATCTCTAAAACGAAACTAAACCAATGTCAAGTGCTCTATAATATATATATTTTTTCAAATTTATGAGTCTCTTTTTAAAAAAAATCGAAAATTTGCAAACCAAAATCTCTGACAAAAGTCACAAAAATAATCATATATACTCTAGAGATGTCCCCTTCTATGTATTTTTCTTTATTTTTATAAAAATAAATTTAGTGTAAAGACTTTCTTTTTTTTATCTTGGTTAAAGTATTTTAAGGTGAAATTGATATAGGATGGAGTTTTTTTTTCCTTTTTGTTGCAAGTAATATCCGAAGAGTCAGTCTAGTTAAGGTAAAAAAAAACTCATATATATTTCTGTCAGGAACTGTTTTGCTTTAAAGAGCTCCCAAATAGGATTACAGCTAAAAGTTGTAGAAAACGTCCTATATCTTTGTAAATTCTTATGAAGATATGTAATACTGTCGTAACTATATGATCAGTTTCACTATTTAGTTTGATTTTCTAACATTTTTTGTATGTTTGCCAACCTTTAGAATTGAATTTCCATATTTAGAAAACTAAAATCGTGTTGTTAACAAAAAGAAGGACCAATGTGTGATTGTGAGAAGCTCAGTGAATTAAGAGGAAACACTTGGAAAAGTGAACCAAAGAGTGGTGGTCTAGTAGTAGCATTTTGCCAAATATGGGAGTTATAGAACAGAGGACCAACTACTAACTCATTTTATTTCAAGTCTCTGCAGTTCATGTTCAAAGTGACTCAAAGACCAATCCTGCATCATCAACAGGTCGCTGTATGGATTTAAAAAAGACGTGTCAGGTCCAAGACCAAGCATTGCGGTGAACGCTGTCGACGATTCCCTTGATTCTCCTCACTAGAGCTCCCATAGCTTCCTTCATTCATCTTTCTTCTTGACGGTTCACATAGGATCTCTGAAACTTGATTTTCTACAAGAGAACCAAGTATGATGTTGTAAAGAACAAATACATCTCTTGGTGATGGAAACATAAAGAGGGTGAAGAAAGTGATCAAAGACATAAGTGTTATTAAGAATGCATATATGGACATGGTTGAGAGAAGGAATTATGCAACTTTGACATGTGTTTTAATAGCCAAGTTACAAAAAGCAGCAGATATTAATGAAGATCAAATCTCAGATGAAAAAAGAGGAACTGATGCTGACAACTTCGACTTACAGGGGGAGAAGTGGCACGGATATCTCTATGCGTATCGTGTTCGTCAAGAAAAGTCAGTTCAAGCTACTCCAGAAGATGTTTCCTCAAACCCTGTATAATAAAATTGTTTGGACTTAAAACTCAATCTAAGACAGTAAAAAAGGACTTGTTTCGAACAAAGTTATAAATGGGCCCTTGGGCCTCGTTATAAAACTCGATCGATCCCAGCAAATTGAGGAATTTGGTCTGGTTCGCTTTTCGGCTTGGTTTTGGATTTGGTCTGGTTCGCTTTTCGGTTTGGTTTTCGATTTGGTCTGGTTTTTGAAATCTTCACAATTTTTCAAAAAAAATAAAATAAATGGTTTTAAGTAAATAAAAAAAGACAAAAAGAGTAGTAATCAAGCTGTGTTTTATGTTCACAAAGAGCACTCGATTATAACAGTGAAAACGTTACGAAAGAAACTGATACATTCCAAAATACTATCTTGTCTCCTCTCTTTGAAACTCTCTCAAACCTTTTTCTCTTTTCGAATCTCCACTTTTCTTCTATCTTCTTCTTCTCTCTTCAATGATTCATTTCTCAACACTCCTCCTCCATGACTACAAAACGTATCAACCGAGATTTCCCTTCTTCCAAAACACTCGAAAACGACGGTGCCGCCGCTATCAAACTCCTTAGCTTACTCTTACAATGCGCTGAATACGTCGCCACGGATCATCTCCGCGAAGCTTCGATCCTCTTATCCGAAATCTCCGAGATATGTTCTCCCTTCGGCTCCTCTCCCGAGCGAGTCGTCGCTTACTTCGCGCAAGCTCTACAAACGCGCGTGATCAGCTCTTACCTCTCCCGCGCGTGTTCTCCACTCTCCGAGAAACCTCTCTCCGTTGCTCAGTCTCAGAAGATCTTTTCCGCCTTGCAGACGTTCAACTCCGTCAGTCCTCTGATCAAATTCTCACATTTCACGGCGAATCAAGCGATCTTTCAGGCCCTTGACGGCGAAGACTCCGTTCATATCATCGACCTCGACGTGATGCAAGGTCTTCAATGGCCGGCTCTGTTTCACATCCTCGCTTCGCGTCCACGAAAACTCCGATCGATTCGGATCACCGGATTTGGCTCCTCCTCCGATCTACTCGCTTCAACCGGCCGGAGACTTGCCGATTTCGCATCGTCGTTAAACCTCCCGTTTGAGTTTCATCCAATCGAAGGCAAGATTGGAAACCTAATCGAACCGAGTCAACTCGGGACGAGACAAGGCGAAGCTGTGGTGGTTCACTGGATGCAGCACCGGTTATACGACGTCACCGGAAACGAGCTCGAGACGGTGGAGATTCTACGGAGGCTGAAACCGAATCTGATCACGGTGGTGGAGCAAGAATTGAGCTACGACGACGGAGGAAGCTTTTTAGGGAGATTCGTGGAGGCGTTGCATTATTACAGCGCGTTGTTCGACGCGCTTGGAGATGGATTGGGTGAGGAGAGTGGAGAGAGGTTCGCGGTGGAGCAGATTGTGTTGGCGACGGAGATAAGAAACATTGTGGCGCACGGAGGAGGAGGAAGAAAAAGAAGGAAGAGAGTGAAGTGGAGAGAGGAGTTTGATCGGGTCGGGTTTAGACCCGTTTCGCTTCGGGGTAACCCGGCCACGCAAGCGGGTTTGTTGTTGGGTATGTTGCCGTGGAATGGATATACTTTGGTCGAAGAGAATGGAACACTCCGTCTCGGTTGGAAGGATCTCTCGCTTTTGACCGCCTCTGCCTGGATATCTCAGCCGTTCCACTGATATTATTTTCTTCTTCTAAACAGTTATTTTAATTTATTTTATTTGAACGAATAATAATACAATGTGGAAAGGCTTTATTATTAAAATGGTCATCAATCATCATCATGGATATTATCAATTTTGTTTTGAGAAAAAATTTCAGTAATATTTCTACAAAAACTACAGTAATTCTTTCCATTTTATTATTATACCAACTATTTTCAAACCTAAAAAAATGTATCTAAATTTGAGAAATTAATTTAAATGTATTTGACTCTATAGATAAGATTTAGATGGTTAGTATTTTGAAATCTTTGTTTACAATACGTTGGAAAAATAAATTTTTGTATTTCCAACGTAAATGATGTCACTTTGGGTCATGAAAGGTTTTTTTCTTTCAAATGTATTTACTGAAAGCAATGTTCAAAAAAACGCTAGGCGGAGTCTGAAAGTAACTCTATTTTTTCTTTAAAAAAAAACTTGCTTTATTCTGATTGGATGATGATAGTTTTATTAATTTGTATCATATCCTAATTATTTGATCTCAATTATTTTATATTAATCTATTTTTCTATAAAATAAAAAAAATATCAAAATTCATAATTTTTAAAATTCTATAAATAGAGACAAGTCTTGCTTCATTTGGACATAGAAAAAAAACATCATTTTTAATTATAATTTTTTATTATCCTTGATCAATTATTTTTGCATGTTTAAACTTATTTTTTTTACTTGCAAAAAGAAATTAATTTTAATTATAAATATTATAGAAAATATAAAAAATTATTTAGCTCTAATTTACTTAAATTTAGTTTTCATCGACAATTATTATTAAATATGTAATTATAAAACATAAGAAAATAAGAATATAAAAATATAAAATAATAAAGTAAGGTGTAGAATTTTATTAAACAAAACTATCGGAGAAGTTAAAACTGAACGAAGTGTTGAATGGTTATGTGGAAGAAAGAGAAAATAATTTAGATTGTTAAAAGTTGAGGTGAAGGATGTTGAATATGATAATCCTTGTTCATGGTCTAATTAATTCTTAGATGTGAATGTTTTCTTAGGCTAACTGACTATCGTATATGTGAGTTGGAGGTCTCTCTCAATTGCCATGTGGAATGGAGGGCTCTCATTATTTTCTATACTCATATAGTCATATCTTATTGATTTATACTTATTTTACCTCGGAGCACCATAAAATATTAAGAGACAAATTGCTAGATATAATGTAATATATGAGCAATAGACATAAAGATAAACGTTTGTTCAAAAAACAAGAAACATAAACATAAATAAATATAGGAGACTTTCTAGGAGATATCATCATAATGTTATATGAGATCTTCTATAGTTCTATTATCCATAATTGTCATCATCAGAATAAATTATTTTTTCAAAGGTTAATCACACTTCAACAAATAATCCAGAATATATTTTTTATGATACTATTACTAGTTATCTTTCAAAGATTAATCACATTTCAACAAACAATCCCAAATAATATTTTGTTCATGATACCAGCTATCTATTGAAAAAAACACTACCTAACAGTTTGAAAAAATCTACATACTCATCAAGGAGGTCTAACCATGGGGACCGATCCCAAAGTTTTGAGTTCTTCGGTGGGTGAGTTCATAGGTAATAACCATGAATTGTTAACCCTAGTTCTAGTTCTGTTTTAAAACCAGAAATTATGTTGTGACTGATTTTTTTATTTAGTGTGGCAAATGCAATGAAAGAAAAATAAATGTGACTAACCTCGATGAGAAATTAAGGAGAACAATTGTACATGTTGGACATTATGCATGGGAAGAAAATACAAAGAATGAAAAACACGAATCTTATGATGGATTGATGGCTTTAATCTCTTATCATCTCTCTGAATGTTTTACTACTTCATTTATTATGAGGTGTTTGCACAATTTCGCTGTTGGAAAAAAAAAACAATTTGAGAAAAATTTTAACAAAGAAAACCAAATAATTTTCGTTTAAACAATACTTGTACAAAATAAAATATAGAAAAATATTATTTTTGCCTTAATAAGCCAAACACAGTAATATTATTTACAAGTATTAGAAATACGCTTTTGTAGATATCCTTTTTCTAAAATACTTTTTCTGTCATTTATATTTTTGCTCTCTTTTACACAATTACAATATATTAACTTTATTTTTTTAAAGGTTTAGGTTCTCAATTTTACATTTAGAGTATAGTTTTGAAGGGTAGAGTTTAGTATTTGAAATCTAGGGTTTAGATTTTAGTTACTTTGTATATAGAAAAAAGATATTATAGCATTATTCAAAATAGACAATGAGAAATTGTACTTTTAAAAAAAAAATATAGAAAAATGGTATTTTTGCAAATGACCTCATATTAACTTTCCATTTTTGTAAATGTGTCTAAAAAATTAGTCATTTAATTCACTAAGAAGGAGACCCGCGGGGTTGTTTTTTAAATTATGGGTTTCAGTTCTTTATTTATTGTTATAATTTATAGGTTGTTGATTTTATATGCATTTTTGTATTAATTTGGCTATACTTTGTTGTTTTCCCTTATTCTAATTTTGTATATATTTTGTTTATTTATGTGTGTGTCGTTGTTGTTATTATATGTCAATCAATGTTTTTGGTTTAGTTTGGACATGTTTTTTACTGTTAAATTATTAATCTAAACTTAAAACCAGTGTTATAAATAAGGTAACCATTTTGTTATTTTTTTCTCTACGTGTACTCATGTTTTATATGTTTCCTCATTTTGTTTTTATTGTCATATTTTAAAATATTTTTGAAATCAATCTTTTTGTTTTGTGTTACTAATAAGCTTGAGTCATGCTTTACTTGTTTGGGTCGTTTTGTGTTAATTATTTAGGTTTTTATTTGTTCTCTAGTCCTAAGTTTGTTCAAATTTGCTTTGTAGATATTAAGTAAATAATTATTGTTCTAAATGATTCATCAATGTATCTTAATGTTCAACTTTTTGTATATTATCAATGTCTAAGTTTTTGTTGGATTATATTTTTGTCAAAATATAACTCATTCCAACGATAAAGTAATTATAACTTATAAGATTTGAATTTTGACTTAGATGAGCATAGAATATATGTCTAATTTAGGGGCTTTAATTTAGTCTGACTTGTATTGTATTAAGGTTGTTTTATATGTATGGAGGTAAAATGAATAAATATGATGAGCTGCGACAACATGTAAGCAATTGAAACTATAAAAATTTATGAAAATATAATCCCCTTTATGAAAATATGAAACTTAGTTTTTGATAGATCAAGAAGCGAAGGAAAATGGAAAACATAATTAGACTTTAGGAAAAAGTTTTAACAAAACAAAACTTTAAGAAAAAGTTGCTTGATTGTGGAATTTTGGGGACGACGGGAGATGGTGTGTTTGACTACTCGTGACGGCGTAATATAGTAAAACGAGAGTCTACACATGGGTGGTCAAGATAAGAAGAATAAGAGAAACACGTGAGACAAAGGGCTGGAGTCGTTAGCCGTTAACGCCGTGAATCATTTTAGTAAACGTTATAACTCTGTTTATGTTTTCACAGAGTATATAGAGCACATGTTAGCTCTTGCTTTCATTAGGCAATTATCTGGATTTGTAATCTTTCTCTAGAATTCTCTAGACTCTATCTTCCTCATCGTTTTGTTGGATCTCCATTGGAGACTCTTACAGATGAGATGTTGAGACTGCGTTTACTATGAACGTTGTGTCAATCTATCGGTTACTTGTTTCTTTTGAATCTATTTGGATCTTTTGATTCTAATCTCTGTTTTACGTTATCACGGCGTTTGAGGGTCTTCTCCACCAGATGTGCATTGGAGTCTTGGGTTCTTGGAACCATGCTTGGAGAGCATAACTTGCGTCATCTGCACTTTCATTCATTGGAGTCTTTGGTCTTCTCCACCGCGCGCACTTGCATCAGAGCTTTAGGGTTGGTTCAAAGTTGTGTGGAATGTGGGGCCATTGTTCAACGTTCAACCTAAATTATAAAGAGAAGGAGATTATTATATGTTACCTTCTCATCGAGCAAGAAGAGTACTATGCCCATGGAATCGCCCTTTTTTTTTTTTTTTAATATTTTGTGCATCCCGATAGCGTAAGAGCCGACCAACAACCTGTTGAGAAGAGCGTGCAAGAGGTAAATCAACAAACGTGAAGTAATCGGGTTGAACAGGAGTTACAACAACATCAACATAAGCTATTTTGAATTTCAAAGGTAAGATGTGTTGAGAACTATTGGTTTGGGAATTGTTAGGTTTTGATGTCAAATAACACTTTTTATAGTGAGAGGGTGAAGAGAATAGAGAACTCATATGTAACGTTTTTGTTATCTAATGGAGGATATGAAACAATAAAAGAAAATAAAAAAATTGACAATCGATGGCAGATTTTAGTGATGCATTTAAGCACCTTAATCATGGGAATAAGTTGATGGGAAACCTACCGTTTGTATTGTTTAGATCTATAAAATATCATAGATTCATAGCCCCTGTAAAAAATAACGGTGATTTTCGAAGCGAACCGAACGAATTTTTGTCTCTTGTGAACCGAACATTTCATCTCGTGATGGGTTTTTTTCCGGTCATGTTATAGACTTTACAATTTACATTTGTTAACTGGGGTTTTTATTTGGTATAACTCAAGTAACATGTGGTATTACATAAACATTGGATTTTAAATTTGCATGTTATTAGGCTGCTGAGATATTGCTTTGTGGGCTTAAAAAAAATATATTATGTTGAGATGAAAGCTGATGTGGATAGGTTAGAACGAGAGAAAACTCTGCTATTATATATATGATTAATTAATCAGCTTAACTTCTTAACTTAATACGAGTGGTATGTTTTAGGCCCAACTGCATGAAGGCCTATTAAATAAGTGGGCCTAGTTTCTATAAACGACCTCCGACTTTTTCAATACATCAAAAATTTCAATTCAACAAGCATAGGAAATTGCTATGATTCTCTGAGAAATCATCAGAAGAAATCTTGGAGCAAACAAAGGGAGCACAATCCCTAGTTTGGGGATGATGTTTCCGCGACTACGATTGACGAAGGTCTTCTTCTCCCTGGTCCTCGCCGGGAAATGGATCGTCTTTGCCGACGGTAGCAGCGGTGGCGGCGCGAGAAACGGCTACTCCGGCGGATTATGGTCGTCGGCTATTGCTCCTTCGAATGTTGGTTTAGCTGTCGCAGTCACCGTCATGGCCGGTCTGGCCGTGACTCTCACCGTCGTCTACTCTCGTAGGTATATGTATATATATACCTTAAAGATCTGATTATGTTCTAATCAAATTGTTAACTACTAGTTGCTTAGTTAAGTAGTCATTTGGTACCCAGAGATTTGATCGGTTTCTTTGTTAACCTCACCAAATTTTTTGCTGATTTACATTCCTGGAAGCTTCTTCCAACTGTTAGAACATTGAGACTAGATCCCCATGCCTTTAGTTTCGAAGAATGCTCTGTTAGTTAGTTATCTGTGGTTGAGCTCTTGGTCCAATGTTAGCTGATTCGTATTTCCACTATAATGTCTCCTGGCCATATTCTATATTCATAGACTCTGATGCGTGTAATGATTTTGATTTTTGAGGCTAATGTTTACTTTGAGGTTGTTTGTTGGGTTTTCTTTTGTATGATATGCTCTCTTTGTCAGTAACGAACAAGCAGATCGATTTTCTAGGAAGGTCCTCAGGGGGAAGTCTGAAACTTCCAAGCTTTATTCGTGTTTCCTCTCTTGCAATTTTATCAGACACACAAGCTTTTGATTGCTGAACATGTTCCTGGCCATATTCTACATTCGTAGACTCTGTCTTATTTGTTTCAAGAAAGCTTTTTGTTACTACTTAAGTTGCTCATTTCCTGATCATTTCACTTCTTCAGAGGAAGCATTGGATCACCTTGGTCACTGAGGAGAAGAAAGCATGTTCTTCAACCTGAACTGTGGAATGCTTTCTTCACAGAGGAAGGGCGACTCAGTGATGGAGGTGTCAAATTTCTGAAGAAAGTTCGTAGTGGGGTATGTTGCTAAACAAGAATTATGCACTAATGAGTATTGAGGCATTGATAACCTTTTGAAACTCTTATTTTAACCAAATTTTCCCATTATGCCTTGATATATTCATTTTTTTTTTGTTTCAGGGTGTACATCCAAGCATCAGACCAGAGGTTTGGCCGTTTCTCCTTGGAGTGTAAGAATCAGCATCTTTGTCACTGTTCCTTGTTTTATATATACTTTTGTCTTTTGTGGCCACTGTGAGGATTTTTCTGTTCGGCCTTATGTTCATCATACGCATGCATGTTCTAAACGTTTGAAGTGTAGATTTTTCTTTGGGGTTGGCTATTGATGTTATTTAGGTTTAAGGTTGAATAAATAGTGCAACAGTAAAGCATACGTCTAGGAGATGGGGCCTTTATGTTTTCCTTCCAAGACTGATTTATAAGATTAGTCCTAGTTATGCCAAACTCGCAAGCCGTTCTACATTCCATTTACTTTTATAATGATCCTGTGTAAGCTATTAGTACTCACTCTTTATTATCCCGACACATTGTAACCTTTTTCTTCTTACCTCTCACAGGTATGACCTAAACAGCACCAAGGAAGAAAGAGATTCTATTCGACAGCTGAAACAGTACGTTCGCTTTTTACTTATTAGAGTTTTATGTCTTCTCAACTTTCCACCAATATTACGTTTCCCATATTTCTCTTTTCTCTTAGGTGGCCGCTGGTAATGTTTTGATAAAACTAGGACTATAAGTAGTAGTTTGGAACTCCTATCACTTAGATTTCGAGTCAGTTCATAAGTAACTTTGTATATATCTGGTAATTATGCAGGACGGAATATGAAAACCTGCGGAGACAGTGTCGCGAGATTCATGAACGCAATGAAAATGGCTGCGACTCAGAGCAGACAGCTCAGAACAGTAATACTGGAGACAGTCAAGTTCTTGATTCCCATGATATTGAGGAAGTCGATAGTTCCACAAGATCCGTCACCGTAGAGGAATCAGAGAAGGTAAATTCCGAATCCATTGGGCAGGATGAGAACTGTGAAAAGAGTGATGTCACCATTGAAGATGCTGCTGCTAATGACTCAGACTCAACCAACCCTGAAGAAACCGAGACTTCACCTCTTCTAGCTAACGAAGAAGCAGAAAGCCACAATACTGTTAACCATGAAGAAGACAATTTGTCTCCATCATCAAAGCCAAAATCACAGGCTGCAGACGAGGATTTCATCACAACGAATGACTCAGACTCAACCAACCCTGAAGAAACCGAGACTTCACCTCTTCTAGCTAACGAAGAAGCAGAAAACAACAATACTGTTAACCAAGAAAAAGACAATTCGTCTCCATCATCAAAGCCAAAATCACAGGCTGCAGACGAGGATTTCATCACAACTAATGACTCAGACTCAACCAACCCTGAAGACACCGAGACTTCACCTCTTCTAGCTAACGAAGAAGCAGAAAACAACAATACTGTTAACCAAGAGAAAGACAATTCGTCTCCATCATCAAAGCCAAAATCACAGGCTGCAGACGAGGATTTCATCACAACATGGCAGAGAATTATCCGCCTGGATGCCGTGAGAGCAAATGACGAATGGGTGCCCTACTCACCGTCTCAAGCTGCTGTTTCTGAGACAAAAGCCCGGGGTATAGCCATACAGGTTGGTCTCAATGACTACGACCACTTGGAACCCTGCCGGATATTCCATGCAGCCCGCCTGGTCGGGATCTTAGAAGCCTACGCAGTCTACGATCCAGAAATCGGTTACTGTCAAGGAATGAGCGACTTACTATCTCCTTTAATCGCAGTGATGGAAGATGACGTCTTAGCATTCTGGTGCTTTGTCGGGTTCATGAGTAAAGCACGTCATAATTTCCGGCTGGACGAGGTTGGCATCAGGCGACAACTCTCAATGGTATCGAAAATCATCAAATTCAAAGACATTCACTTGTACCGACACTTGGAGAACCTTGAAGCAGAAGACTGTTTCTTTGTATACCGTATGGTGGTTGTTCTTTTCAGAAGAGAACTAACCTTTGAGCAGACGCTGTGTCTCTGGGAAGTAATGTGGGCAGATCAAGCTGCGATACGAACTGGGATTGCGAAGGCTACATGGGGGAGAATCCGGTTACGAGCACCGCCTACAGAAGATTTGTTGCTTTATGCGATAGCTGCGAGTGTATTGCAGAGGAGAAAGACGATCATAGAGAAATACAGTGGGATGGATGAGATAATGAAGGAATGTAACAGCATGGCTGGTCATCTTGATGTTTGGAAACTTCTAGACGATGCTCATGACTTAGTCGTCAATCTTCACGACAAGATCTAAGAATTATATATCTCACCCGTGTTCCGTCTCTTTTACTTGTTTGTTGCCCTCTTTGTTATTGTTACATAAAATGTAATAAAAACAACATTGTCCAAAAACGCTTGAAAATGTCTTCTTCATTATTTGCTAAATCAAAATGTACAATAGAAATATTGTAAGCCATAGGGATGGAACCTGCTGCGGTGAAAAGAAGGATTTGACTTTATTTGGTCTTAGGAGCCTCTGGTTAAGCTAGAGGTATTTACCGTAACAAACAATTCTTCGTTTTCTTTTTTCCATTTTCCAAAATATCGGATCTCTTCTTCTTCTTCCTCCGCTTGAGACTTAGATTTATTTTGTGATCAGTCTCGTACTGCAACCTCTGTTAATCATCTTCTCTTATGGCGGATACTGTTGAAGAGCCTCAATTGCAAAATGGAACGGCACCAAGTGAGTCAGAAACCGAACAAAATCCGACTCCGGAACCACAACTCCAAACTGAGCCCAAACTTGCCGGAAAAATTCCGGAAATAGAAACGGATGCGACGGTGGAGGTGACCGATGCGACGCCGGAGGAAGTACAATCTGAGGTAAAGCCGGAAGGAGTACAATCTGAGGTAACCGATGCGAAGCCGGAGGAAGTACAATCTGAGGTAAAGCCGGAGGAAGTACAATCTGTGATAACCGATGCGAAACCGGAGTTAACCGATGTGGATCTGTCTCCGGGAGGATCCGAGGAGATCCCGATCCGGTCGAAGGAGGTTGATAAGGAGTCTTCTTCTTCTTCTTCTGTTCTGAAGAAAGAAGATGAGGGGAACAAGACCTTTACCATGAGAGAGTTGCTTAGCGAATTGAAAAGCGAGGAAGGAGATGGCACTCCTCACAGTTCCGTTTCTCCCTTTAGGTTTCTTCTCTCTCTTTCTCTTTAATTTTCAGCTGATTTGAGCTGATTTGGTTAACTTTGTTTGTGCTTTGTCTTGTGATTTTGTTCAGTCGAGAAAGTGCTTCTCAACCAGCTGAGAACAATCCTGCAATGGATCTGATTAACAGGATCCAAGTTAACGACGAAGAGGGCCGATCTCGCCAGCGTGTTCTTGCATTTGCTGCCCGCAAGTATGTTTACACTTTCCATCTCCTGATTAAGTTTAGACAAGAATTGCAATCATGGAAGTTTTTGCTTTGTTTCAAAGTTAGTTGGTTGACCACTGAGTTAGATTATAGATACAGAGATTTAGTAAAATAGTTTCATTGTTGCGCATTGGAAAGCTTGATATTTTATGTTTGTGCTGTTTTGGGAGCTGAAGTTATAAGCTGCAACTTTGTAGGTATGCTAGTGCAATAGAGAGAAATCCAGATGATCATGATGCATTATACAACTGGGCGCTTATTCTCCAGGTTTGGTTTCTTTTTGTTTAGAGTAGTATTTAACAGTTCTCTCTTTCAGTCCCTCTTGATCTCTTATTCTCTCTTATATGTGATTGGCTTTCGTTGGACATATTCATATGGAAGTAATTAAAGAGCTGAATTAGATTTGTTCTAGAATTTGCTTGCAAGTGTTGAAGGAAACAATCGAGAGATAGCTGAAACATACATTTAAAATTCATAAACACTGGGCATGAGATATAAGTATTGTCTGTAAGAGCTTAGAAGTGTCAGTCTTTGGGGAGACCAGAACTTCTTTCGTTCATATGCTATTACTGGGAATGATACTGAATTCATTACTTGTCATATGTATCTCCACAGGAAAGTGCTGATAATGTCAGCCCAGATTCTGTTTCACCTTCTAAAGATGATTTGCTTGAGGAAGCTTGTAAGAAGTACGATGAGGCAACCCGCCTCTGCCCGACGCTTTATGATGTATGTGTGAATAGGACACTAGATCTGTTTCTGGTTGATGTAACTGCAAAGTCAATATAATAACTTTCACAATCATAACCAAGATAGTTGTTATCTTCCGTGCATAAATGGCTTCAACTTTTATGTATGACGTGTTTGCATCTTTGACAGGCTTACTACAACTGGGCTATTGCAATTTCTGATAGGGCAAAGATGCGTGGTCGCACAAAGGAGGCTGAAGAATTATGGGAACAGGTAAGTAATATTGCATATGATATCAGGACTGACATGACCTTATCCTGCTAATTGTGAAACCTATATATACTGTAGTTTGATCTCAACTTCTAATACTAAAGAAGTGTTTGTTTGGCATTCTGTTTCCAGGCAACTAATAATTATGAAAAAGCTGTCCAGCTAAATTGGAACAGTTCCCAGGTATTGTCCTTCATCCACTTCATCTGATGTACAAACTTCATATACCGTCTTGTTTAAACCAAACCTTTGTCAACTATGTTATGTCCTTTTTAAGCATGTGTCATCAATTGGCTAGTTCAATATTTTTCGTCTTTTGATTATCTGAGATATGATTTAAACTATCAATTTCTGCAGGCCTTAAACAACTGGGGACTGGCGCTGCAGGTAATTGAGTGACATTTGCTTATCTCCATGAATTGCTGTGATTTATAAAGATGTGCCTATTTCAGAACAAAAAAAAATATGATGCTAAGAAATTAGGAATATTCCCTGGGTTTTTCATTAGGAACTCAGTCAAATTGTTCCAGCTAGGGAGAAGGAAAAGGTTGTTCGAACTGCCATTAGCAAGGTGCTTATTCGAATTTTGAACTAATGTTAACTTTGGACTGATATGCATGATTGATTTCTTATTCTCCTTTACACTTGTTTTACCATACAGTTTCGGGCAGCAATCAGGTTGCAATTTGATTTCCATCGAGCCATATACAACCTTGGAACTGTTCTTGTAAGTTCTGCTTGAATTTTTTTTTGACAAAACTCTTACACGCAGCCGCAGGTTATGATTTGATTTCAATCCAGTTAATTGACCGCTCCTTATAACACATTTACAGTATGGATTAGCAGAAGACACACTTAGAACTGGGGGTTCGGGAAACGGCAAAGACATGCCTCCTGGTGAGTTATACAGCCAATCTGCCATCTACATTGCTGCAGCTCATTCGTTGAAGCCAAGTTACTCAGTAAGCTTATCTTCATTTTGTGCTGGAATCAAAGATGAATGAGTCATATTTCTTTAACATAAGATTTAGTGCCAGACTTAGATTCATCTCTTCAACTTCTTTGGGTTAGGCTGATTCTTTTACTGGTCCAGGTTTACAGCAGCGCTTTGAGGCTTGTTCGCTCCATGGTACATTCCTACTTCCACACAAAATCAAGTTGATATTTTATTTGTGGAAATGACCAAAAGTAATTTATTTTGGCAGCTACCTCTACCACATTTAAAAGTTGGATATCTAACCGCACCACCCGTGGGCAACTCACTTGCTCCTCACAGTGATTGGCAACGCACGGAGTTTGAACTCAATCACGAGAGGCTTCTACAGGTACACTCTCAGTTTGCGTATCCGTAGAACTATCTACCGAGAGGCGCAAGATGGTGAATAGTGTTTCAATAGAGATTCAAAGTCGTTACATAACCCGGTGTCGTGTAGGTACTGAAACCTGAACCAAGAGAAATGGGACGAAACCTGTCAGGAAAATCAGAAACAATGAGCACAAACGTGGAGAAGAAGACGGTAAAAGTGAATATAACAGAGATTGTGTCAGTGACCCCTTGTGCTGATCTTACTCTACCTCCTGGTGCTGGTCTCTGCATTGATACCATTCATGGCCCAGTCTTCTTGGTAAGCCTCCAAAATCCTGTTTTTGGTTTAGGAACTATTGGAACCGGGTATCATTTGGATTGTTAGTTGTTCTGTGGTGAACCAAATGAAACAATTGAATTGGAAAACAGGTCGCAGATTCATGGGAGTCATTAGATGGATGGCTGGATGCGATTCGTTTGGTTTACACAATTTACGCGAGAGGGAAGAGTGATGTTTTAGCCGGTATTATCACCGGTTAACAAAACCTCAAACCTTTTTTCTTAATTATTTTTGCTATTTCATTGTTAGTCTTGTGATGTATGATCTTAGTGAAATATTTTTGTTGCAAAGAATTCTCATTTTCAAACATAATTTTTCTTTTTCTCTTTTTTGAAATTACAATGGGATTAATGTTTTTTTTTTTTTTTTTCTTTCTGTGTGTCTCAAAATTCCCAATAAAAAATTCGATGGTATAAATGTTGAGCCCATAAGTGTGTTGTAGGCTTTAACGGCCCATTAAAACTCCGCCTCTTCACTCTCTCTCTCGTAAATCGCTGTCACTTTCCGAAGGATCCACCGAGCTCGAAAAGCTCAAAAACAATGGCGTCTCTGTCGTGTCTCTCGATTTGCGGACTTTCATCCTCCGCCTCTCCGTACACCAAGCCTCGGCTACTTTCTTCTTCGTCTCCGTCGCCGCGCCCTACTCTAGCCTATCCCTTACAAAACCCTAACAAGGTGATCGATCAAAGCCACCAAATCTCCTCCTAGAATAATTCCTCGAGATATCTCAAATAACTTGTTCCTTTCTTTACTTGTCAGCTATGTAGGAAGGTAATTTGCAAAGCGGAGTTTTCACAGGACGCACCACTAGTAACCGCCATTGGTGCTTGTATCCTCAGTTCATTTGTTTTTCCAGTGGCGAAACGAGTCAACGATGAGGAGGAAGAAGAAGAAGAGAACTCAGCGATTGTTTCAACTGATTTGAGATTAGCTGCTATGGGAATCATCAGCTTCATCCCTTACTTCAATTGGCTGGTTTGTTTTCATTTCTCTAAAAATTCCTATGTATAAAAAAGAAATCTCTCCTAGAATCAAAACTCTAAACAAATTCGAATTTTCTTTTTGATGAAATGGAGAGAGTAGAGTTGGGTCTTTGCTTGGCTTGACACTGGGAAATCTCGTTATGCTGTATATGCTCTTGTTTATCTTCTTCCTTACTTGAGGTAATCATCTCTTTGTTACACATTTTGTTATGCTTATGATACATTTTGTTACATTGTTCACATCTTTGAAGAATCCAAATTGTTTCGTGTTTATGTGACTTTGGTCATCTGGTTGTATCCAAATGTTTTGCAGTTCGAATCTGTCTATTTCTCCAGAAGATAGCTGGTTACCAATTACAAGCATTGTCTTGGGCATTATTCATGTTCAGGTTCTGATTATTCTTCTGTCTTTAATCAAGCTCCTTGATTGCTACAACATACTTAGGTGTTTTTAATCTTGTTTGTTTTTTTTGGGTGGGTAGCTTGAAGCTAGCATTGCAAATGGTGATATTGAGACACTTCGATTCTTCAGAAACACATCTGAAGACTTTTCATCTAAGAAAAGAATCCATTTTGAGAAACATTCCAAGGTAACTTTACTGTCTTTATTACAAAGAGAAAGTCTTTCAAATCCTACAATGTAGTTTTGATTTGTCTTTTATGTTTTTTTGCATTGTAGGGTAAAAACAGTGACGATGAAAATTAAGAACCCCCCCCCCCCCCCCAAAAAGACACACAGATGAAAATAAATGAATATTATACACTAAATATAGGTTGGTTACAAAAAAACGTTATTGATTAATTGGTTAATCTGTGGGGCTAATATGAATACACTTAAGAATATCCCAAAGAATTTTCTTAAAGAGAAAATTCTAATGATTTATACAATTTCTTAAAATTTTTAGTATTCCATGTATTGTTACAAAATATATACTATTAGACATAAAAATATATTTTTAGACGTAAAAAAGAATAAAATCTTGGCAATTTAACACATTTAATCGTGATTTCCGAGATCTTATTGTGCAACTGAAAATAAAATCTTATCTAAGTACGAGTTATATTAAAAAAAATTCACCAAACATGTTCAAAAATTAAAATAAAAAGAAACAACAAACATAACCATTTTTCATACCTAAAATTACAAAATTAACAATATAAAACTTACAAAATAGATATTTTTTTCAAGTCATTATATTTAGCATATGATTTTATTGCATAATGTTTTATCCAAAAATATTTTTAAAAATAATCATATAAATTATATTTTATTCTAAAATTATAATATAAATAAAAAGAATTTCAACCCGTGTTTTAGCACGGGTCCTCATCTAGTTAGCTTTGTTAATTTAATATTCCTCTATATTCGAGTTTTTAATTTGATAAAGACGAAAACAAAATCAATTTTTTTTTCCACATTTGAATTTTTTATACACCAACGTAATTAACCTTTATTTGAATTTGATGACTTTGCAAATTAAATGCAAGTTAAAAAAAAAAAAAAAACAAAACAAACATCAGCGGCCCATGGGCCTATTCTATTAAGCGTCGTATAAAAAGGTGGAAGAGGCCCATTTGACATTGTATCAGATTTCGTGAGATGTTTCCGGTAACGAAAGGTTTAATCAGAAACTTGTCCTTGTTCCAACTTCGTCTTCCTCCTCTCGTAGCAGCAATGGCTCCTTCAAGCGTCGTTAGGGTTTACTCCACTGCTACCTCCCCTTCTCCTTCAGAGCTTTCCGTCAAGAAAGTTGGTACTCATAATGGAAGCTTTCACTGCGACGAAGCTCTCGGCTGCTTCATGATTCGCCTCGTCGATAAATTCTCCGGCGCCGATATCGTCCGTTCTCGTGAACCTAAGGTAACAATCACAAAAACAATCCTCAGACTGTTTAAGAAATTAGTCGTTGATTAGTTGCTAGAAATTGCCTTCTTCAGATTTTGGAATTAGGGTTTTTTTTTTATGGTCATTTGTGAGGTGGTGGTGGATAAGATTCTCGTTTGTTGTATGTTACATGTAGATATTGGCAGAACTTGATGCAGTGCTTGATGTTGGAGGTGTTTATGATCCGGAGCATGACCGTTATGATCATCACCAGAAAGGTTTTGAAGAAGTGTTTGGGCATGGCTTCAACACTAAGCTCAGTAGTGCTGGTCTTGTTTACAAGGTTATAAACAACCTACAGTACACCATGGTGTTTGCTTGCTGTAATTCTCACTAAGATTTCAATTTTTAAGTTCTTACTGTTGTTGTTGTTGGTTATACTTCAGCATTTTGGTAAGGAGATCATAGCTAAGGAGCTTAATGTTGATCAAGACCACCCTGATGTTCTTCGGTTGTTTTTAGCTGTCTACAAGAGCTTCATGGAGGTGATTGCATATTTTCCATTTTTAACTGAAAAATTTAGTTTCCTTTTATCATTGTTGGCTTGCTCTAAGTGCCATTATTTGGTTATTCTTCATATGGATATCAATTCTTGTTTGTTTTGATGACTTTATGTTGCTTAATATTAACAGGCAATTGATGCTGTGGACAACGGAATAAATCGGTATGATACAGACCAGCCTCCAAGATATGTGAACAACACACATCTCTCCCCAAGGGTTGGGAGATTAAATCTGGATTGGATTGACCCTGACCAGTCACAAGAGAAGGAGAATGAAGCTTTCCAGCGTGCAATGGCTCTAGCTGGAAAAGAGTTCCTCGAAGTAAGTTCTCTTTTATATAACACTATATGTGCTTGCTTTCTATGTCCACTGCAATGGTAGTTTCCTAGAGACATAACATGTTTCATAAACAAAACTTACGATAGCTTCTTTTACATTGTGTTGTAGAGTGTCCAGTTTCATGCAAGATCATGGTTACCGGCTCGATCAATTGTGATTCAGTGCCTTGAAGAAAGATTCAAGACAGACCCCAGTGGTGAGATCATGATATTGAATAAATTCTGCCCTGTAAGTGTTTCAATACCTCCATTCCGCTTATCGATGCCAGTACTATTTGGAGTCTTAAGATTATAACTCTGGTTCTCTTGTGAGCAGTGGAAGCTTCATTTGTTCGAGCTTGAGCAAGAAATGAAGATTGAGCCTCTCATCAAATACGTCATCTACCAGGTACACCAACCTTCTAAGATAGCATCTGTCATTAAATAATAGATCTTTAAAACTGGTCTGAAATGTGAAAAAAAAAACAGGACGAACGAGCAAAGCAGTGGAGAGTTCAAGCAGTGGCGGTTGCACCAGACAGGTTTGAGAACCGGAAGCCTCTGCCTGAGAAATGGAGAGGCCTTAGGGATGAAGAACTCTCTAAAGCTGCTGAGATTCCCGGTTGTGTCTTCGTCCACATGAGTGGCTTTATCGGCGGAAACCAATCCTACGACGGCGCTTTATCCATGGCTCGAACCGCCCTCACTCTCTAACTCAGCATCACATAATCATTTTGCCCATTAACCCATTGAGAGAGGGAGAGAGAGAATTTTGTATACAATTTCTGTTTTCATTAAGTGAGCTGAGAAACCCATTGAATGATTTTTCTTTGAATGGAATCATATTTTCAAAAATCAAAACGTTTTGTGATTTATTTTCTTCTAAGGTTTATAGAAATTCTATTGGGGACTACACCTAGGCATAAAAAAAAAAACAAAACAAAACAAGTATTCCATTATATGCCCCTACGATTTACATAAACAAAGAAGAAGAAAAAAAACACAGAAGGACAAATTGGTAAAAATATTAATCAAAAGACGCGGACCTTATACGGATTTTATCAACTACGTATAACACTATTCGGATCTTGATTAAGCTTTAGGCCTTCAATGTCAAGTAGATTCTACTATAGTTTTTGGATTTTGTTTTTCAAAAACCAATTTTTTCTCCATTCAAGATTTTACATTAAATAGATTTCCTAAAAAATAGGAAAACTAGTTTTTAGCTTTTCTTTACAAATATTAACAAAAACTAGAATCCACATAATTACAGATTTTAAGGAAAAATTACGATTCTTTTTATTTTTTTATGTTTCTTTATGTAATTATTTTAAAAATAACTTTGTTACAAAAAACTAAAATCTCAAAATCAAAAACCAAAAACTAAAAACCAAAATCTATAATCTAAAAACCATTTAAAAACCATCTTCCATTCATGGCCTTACACGTTTCCAAACAGATTATGTCATAGAAACCTATAAAAATTTCATAAAATAATTAGGAAATAAGTATAACAAAACACGTAAATAATTAAGCAATCCCGAAATTATCTGAAGAACAAACCTAACTCATAATTAATTTAAATACCGGAAACTTATTCATCTCAAAAACTATCCAAATCAGATTGTATCATTTCCATTATCTCCAATTCACCATTAAATACTTATAACAAAGATGGCAATGAAAATTCCCACAAACTTCTCAAAATCATTTTATAGCATCCAAATCGGACTGTATTATTTTCATAATCTCCAATTCACCATTAAATCTATATTATTTTAAAACATGTGACTTAATCATTGTAAAAACTTTCCAAATATGACTTTATCACTTTATCATAACGATGATCTCTGATTTAAAGATAGCAATAAATCTTCTCAAAATCAGTTTATATCAAACATAATCTTACTATCAAAGGAAAACAATAACTGAAAATATATTTTATGATTCCTACCTTTTAAAATTGTATCAACTAAAATATTCTTATCCTCTAAATTTTAGCAACTAACACGGATTTAAGAGTTAGAATTTATGTAAAAAAAATATATTACCGTATCTCATCGTTATTATCGAATAAGCATATTCTAGAATTATACCATTTCACCAAACTATCTCCATTAGTTCTATAAATACAGACCTCTACTCAAGAACAAACACAATACTTCCAAACACAAAAAAAAAAAAAAACACTCGATTCCAAAGTAAGTTTATTTTCTTTATTCTCAAGCATTGTTTATCAATATATTAAACTAATTATGTCACTATTGTCAATATGTAAAACAAGGTGAAGAACAAAAAGATTTAACTGGTCCAAGTATTAAACGGTGCTCCTCAAACATCTAATACAAGGAGGCCTACACCATCTCACAACTCTCAAACCCGAAATTCACAAGGAATTCTACCAATATCCATAATTATATTCCACATAGTGCAGTTTTTCACATTTTTTCTCAAGAAATTAGTAGTTTACTTGTAGGTGACTTTCCTCTAAATTAGCTCATTTGAGCTAATTTCCTTTGTTGATAAAAAAAAAAAATTAGCAGTTTACTTGGATCGCGCGGAGAACCATATAAGAAGGGAATCGGTATTTTCATACCCCAGCTACGGGGTATGTAGAATTCATACACCAGATATAACACTGAGTAAATCCATACACAAAGTTTAGTAAAATTCAAATTGGCTGCACCAACTCGACAAACGGTGCAAGAACATGCACAAGCCGTAACGGTGTTATCTGACCGTTAACAGCTGCTTACGTGGATGCCACGTAATAAACGACGTCGTATTGAGATACGAAAGAAAGAGCTTCTTTTGTCCAAAACGACGTCGTTTCCATTGTCTTCTTGCTAAGCCATCTACTTCTTCTTTCCCGACTCGAGTTATGTTTCTCAATCCCGACTCATGTTTCTTCTCTTCTTTTCACCAATAAATCAAAATCAATTGGTCAATTGATTCAATTAGCAACGATTGTCGACCATGGAGAGTGTATAAAGTGTTGTTAACCGTATTGTCATCGGAAAATGAGGTAATTTTAATTCAATTTTTAGGGTTTTTATAATTTAGGGATTTTCTTAATTGAGATACTTAGGAGTGTTTATTTAGAAAACTCTCTAATTCTTTTAAGTTTTTTTTCAGCTCCGATGAGGATGTCATATTCCAATGCCACAATGGTGGAGAGTTTGGAGTTGTTGATGGGAAAAAAATTACTTATGTTGGAGGATCGGCTCTAACCCTTGAAAGCAAACCAGAAAGTGTTGTGACTAATCTGATGGCGGCATTGGACGATCCTCTTTATGGGCAGAAAATCTGGTATAAGTATTCATTTGAAGATTTTTCAGAGCTGAAGTTAATAAATGAAGGTGAGAACACTGAATGTGTGCACGCCATATCTATGGTAACCTTAGAAGAGTTTATCCAGGTAAAGATTTGCCAAAGAAGTTGTATTGGGCAGTTGCGAAGAGTTTTAATGCATCAGAGTATAACAAAGCCATTGACGAATTGAAGAAGTTTGATGAAGGAGTGTATGAGGCTGTCATGCAAAGGAATCCGCGAAACTGTAGTCGTGCCTTCTTTGGCTGCAAATCCAGTTGTGAAGATGTTTCTAATAACTTTTCTGAGTCTTACAACAATGCTATCAACAAAGCACGGGAAATGCCATTAGTGGAGATCTTACAATAACTTTTCTGAGTCTTCCAGAATTTTTCATTGTGTTTGAAGTTCTCATTACAGAGAATCGACCACATCTACATTTTCGTGGGATTCCTCTTCCAATGACATTGACTCTGTCGCTGCTCACTCCTTCACCAAATAACGGATTCACCAATTCACAATCAAATAATATTTCTATCAAAATACACAAAGACAAGGAAACTAAACACATTATGTTCTCAATTACTCACTTGAAGAAGCTGATGATGAAGACATCTTAATCGATTTCGCCCAAAAACCCTAAATGTTCTAAAAATCCCCAAATCAATTGAACAAACTTTCTCTCGACTCGTGAAAGAAGTAAAAAGGAAGAAGACAATGGAAACGACGTCATTTTGGACAAAAGAAGCTCTTTCTTTTGTATCTCAATACGACGTCGTTTATTACGTGGCATCCACGTAAGCAGCTGTTAACGGTCAGATAACACTGTCACGACTTGTGCATGTTCTTACACTGTTTGTCGAGTTGGTGCAGCCAATTTGAATTTTACTAAACTTTGTGTATGGATTTACTCAGTGTTATAGTTGGTGTATGAATTCAACATACCCCCTTAGCTGGGGTATGAAAATACCGATTTTCCCCATATAAGACTCATCCAATAACTTTGATCTTTACTCCTGCAAGTAATGAGTTTTTAAAGGTGAGACCTTTTTTTTCATTTGTTTGCACTATAACGACGAACTGTACAACCATTTCTACAAGGGATAATTTTATCACAGTACAAATGGATTCATACTCTTTCCCTAGACTAGATAAAGCACTAAATATTTTTTCATGTTCATTGAGAGGAGAACCAATAGAGTCAAGTTGATCACAGAGATATTTGATTGCAGCCACATATGCAGCCATAGTCTTGCTTAACTTATTTGTTTTACTCTCTACTAATCCAAAAAGAAAAAAAACAATGTTGTGAAGAAAAATAAATCAGATGTTTATAATTAGTGTTGGGTGTTTGGCAACAAGAACATCATTTAGTTTACTATCAAAAAGAACAATACGTTAATCTACGGGTTTGATTATAATAGATGCATTTGTTTGACCCAAAAAAAAAAAGAGATACCTTAGAGCGAAGGAGATTACCATTTCTTGCATGTTTAGAGTTAATAAATCAACTGGTCTGAGATTATGAGAATCTGGAAATTAACAAAAATCACGGATTAGATGAACAAACAGTTAACCGTGAAAAAAAGTTTCATTTCTTCTCTATACTTGAGGCAAGTTTGAAACAAACTTTTGGAAATTCAGCTGCAAAATCAAAATTACCTCACCCCAAGAAATCAGTAGGACAGACTTCATCAACCAAAACGATCAAATCATTTAAACTTTGTTGCAGCTTCTTCAAATCAGATCTGGCTAAAAAATATACAAAGTGATAAAATTAGAATTATATATCTCTTACATCTTAATCAAACATTCACGCAACGAATACAAAGCATCGATTGAAAAATTCGATCTCACCAAACTTATAGAAGGTAGCGACGACGACAACGCAAGACCAATTCTCAGGAAGTCGAACTATCTCTCACGTTCCCAGATGCAAACACGCTCCCATGGCAGTAATCGTACTCGAAAAGATTCCGTGGTAAGCGTGAAACCCGGTTTCTTCGCGGGTCACAGGAGAATAAAAAGAAGATGAAGGGAGAGAATCAGGAAGAGACATGCATGTCGTGAATCAAATCGATGAGATTCAGAAGAAATACAGAAGGAGGAAGGGGAAAAGAGACGAAGGAAGAGATAATAAATGTCTCTGATTTTTTTAATAAAAAAACAATATCTCTGT